>NC_056729.1:974500449-974820449 GCF_019279795.1 Protopterus annectens
TTCTGGACTGCATGACCAGTAATTGCCTATGAACGTATGAAATACTATTCCTATATTTTGCATTTAGGATGCATAAGTTGAACTATCAGTACTGCCAATGTAGATAAGATTTTTTTTAAGGAAAAAGAGACATTTCTGTTGTATTAGTCAGAGAAGTGTTGTTATCAGTGTGTAATGAGAAATATTGCTTTAACAACAGAGATGAACTTTTCTGTATTAGCCACAGAAGATTTTCTTATTGAAACAATTAATGGTGTATAAATGTCAGGATAAGGGAATCCCATGTAGATTGTTGTTTTTCCTTCCTGGAAAGGAATTTAATGTCTGGAGCACTGGCTCTGGAAGAAAGAAAAAAAGAGTGAAAGAAAACCTGAAAGGAGGCACAAGGAGTCACCTGGGTATTGTTCCTGTTACAGGAATACATAAGACACAATAACTGAGGAACTCAGAATGAGAGAGAGAGAGAGAGAGAGAGAGAGAGAGAGAGAGAGATGCACCTCTTGAATGAGACTGTATCCCAGCTGCATAGGAACTAAAAGTACTTGCTGTGAACAGTTTCTAAGCTACTGGGCTTCTTTTTTGTGAAGAACTTGTATTCTATACAATAAACTATGCTGTTTTTTTATAAGGCTGGTAGTTTCTGCTGCCTTTAATACTTCACATTGATAAATTGCAGTGGGCATCTTTTGAGTACACCTTCTTATACCACAGTCCTTACAGTTTACCATTCAGTGCTTACAGGAGGACCACTTGTTTTGGACATACTTTTCATTAATGTGAGACAGGCAGTTCTATAGTTTGTACTGGGGAGTTTTGTTATTGCTGAGTGTAGTTGTGCGTTGGTCTGTTTGCCAGAATTACATATTTAAAACAGTCATTGCAGACTATTGCTTTTACAGTCAAATAGATGGTGGCAGTGACCAGATCAATGTCACAGTTCCACTACTAAAACAGCTATCCTGAGAGGAGGACCAAGCTGTACCTCTTGTCACCTTTGAGTGGCAAGCCCACCAGGATGGCTGAGGCTGATTTGACTAGGATAAGATTCATTCAGCTGAGCTTACCAGAGATCCACTGAAAGCATTCATAGGCATAGAAGGGAGTGAGTATCAGAGCATTATTTGCTAGTGCTGGTGTTACTTCAAGAGACATAAGGTTAAATGTTTCATGCCTAGACTATATTGCATATCATAATGATTAGATCATAATTATGTTGACTTAAAGCATATCATTAATTTATCATCAGATCCTGAGGGTCAACGTACTAAAAACAAAACTGTAAAAATATTAGCCATTCACAGTTTTAAGATATTGTTAACACTGCTTTAAGGAAGAGGGTGTGTCAATCTGACATTAAGAATGCTGAACATGTTTTGTATTAGTAGAAATATTGTTATGCTATGAAACTGTGTCTAGAACTGTGCAGTCTAGTCTCAAGTGCTGGTAACAAATATATCATCTGTAGACATACTGTTTTAAATGTGGAAAAAGAGATCATATCACCAAATTTTACTAGTACTAGTTATACCCGTGAACACTTTAACTTCTGAAATGCATGCTCCTAATGCTGATGATGATGTTATCCATATGGAACTTGATAAATTATCTGCTAGAATAGTTGAATGTGCATTCTGTTACTGTGCTACTACAGCTAATAAATTATCTGCTAGTGTAGATTAGTCTGCATTTTGTTACTTTTCTACTAAAGCTGATAAGTTATCTGGATAGTTGGCTGTATTCTATTACTGTGCTACTGAAATTAATTAAGTACAGTGCCTTAACTGATAACAAGGAGATGCAAGGAGTGCTTGATTCAAGTAGTAAGGTTAAACTGATAAAGGAACAGTATGTATGCAAAAGGAAAACCTGCATCAACAAAAACAGTGAAAATAGTGTGCATTCATTTAGATAAGAAGCGGTATTGCATAACTTAGCTAGAAATACAGACTGTGTTTGGAAAGGTAGTCCATCCTGTTGATGCAGTATCCAACTTAATACATGGAATGATAACACAGCACAAGTTCCCCACTTTAAAGATTTGTGGAAGCAATGGAAAGAACATAGTGCTTTTGATAAGTTCCTTTATCATTTTGGACAGGAGAACAGTTAATGAATAAGCCTACAGATATACATATGCATTACCTGGAAAAAGGTGGAGACAGCTAGCACCAGACTCATTCATAAGAGTAAATGAATTCAAAAAAATCACAGGTCATAGTGGCAAAAAGCTCTAAAGGTAAAAATGTGTTGAGAAGAATACAGAGAGATTAAGAATCTATACCATTTATACAGATGTGTCAGCATTCACCTATGAAAGAACAGAACTGGTAGAACGAAGGGGTTTACACAATAAGATTCTGCACCCTGAAAGTGTTGCAAAGGAGAGAGTAGAAGTGACCTGCAAAGCTGAAGAGAATAGTTCACTCACTGACATAGTTTATTCTGAGAGAATGAAGTTAGGAAGTATGAAAGGTGCACATTCATAGCAGCATTCTAAATCTTTCTGTCAAGCTAAAACAGAAAGTCTTAGAAATAATGAATTCTAAGCAGCAGGTGAATGTTGCATAAGAAAAAAAGAAAGAAAAAAAACTTACCAGTAAGAAACATAGGATCATAGGATCACAGGAGATTACTAGGCTAATGGTCGTGGGGCCCTTACAAGCCTAGCCAGGTGTTTATCCCCAAAAAAGAAACCTCAGTCAGCACCTGTCACCCATGTCAATGAGGGACACAGGTGCAATCCCTGGAACAAATTTCTGGTTTCCCATCTACTCATTAAGGTTGTGCTTGAAGAGGCTCAGCGACATACTTTGTTTGACATGTATGGAGAGTTTATTCCAAAGATAGGGCAGCCTCTAGGAGACAAACCTGTCTCTCCAGCAGGTTTTGTTAATGTCACATATTAGATTTAAGCCTTTTGATCAGGTAATGCACAAGGAGTTAGACTTACAGATATGGAGCATCTTTAGTAGAGCAGGGTCTGAGAATGCCTTATAGGTGAGACACAGATCAGCTCTGAGCAATCTGTATGACACCGAGTAGAGTGATAGTGATTTGAGCCTATCCACATAGGATAGGTGTTGGAGGCCATGGATTCTCTTTGTGAGCTATTTCTGTGGCCTTTCCAGTTGGTGCAGGTATTTGGAGTGGTACCTACCAAACGGGGTGTTGTACTCAGTTATTGGCCTAATGAGGAAGGAGTACAGAGAGGTAATAGCCTCCTTATTTTCTGGATGCAATCCCTTTACTTATGAGATGAACAAGTAAAAGGGTTTTCTGACCACTGCCGCCACATGCTGGTCAAATGTAAGATTATTGTCAACCTGTGTATCCAGGTCTCTTACCACAGGTTGTGTGCTTAGGGGGTTGCCGCTGATGTGGTAATCAGTAGGGACCATGCTTTTGACAAATGGTATGATTTTTTTTGTGTTTAACATAAGGCCATGACTTTAGCACCAGTTATTTGTTGCTGTGAAACCCTCTTGAAGTATGTTAACATTATTTGGGGAGTCAATGACAGCACCCAACTTACAGTAGTCCGCAAACTTGGTCAGCCACAGGCCTTTTGTCTTTGCCTGGACCTCTGAGACATAGATGCCAAACATTTTACCAGTGTTGTAAAAGGGAAGAAACAGTACCCAGGCAGACGTCTAAACCTACTTCTATAAGTGCAAGGTAGAAACACAGAATAAAGGAAAAGAGTAGACAGCAGGGAACTACAAATAATGAAAATGTAAAGCTGAAACTAAAATATACTCTTGGGTACTCTTGCTAGAGGGAGAGCAACCTGATGAAGAAAAAGGAAGTGAGACGATGGTGTTCATTCTCACTGAAATAGAGAGAAAGCAACATAAAGAAGAGGAAAGGGAGACGGTAGTGTATTCTGAGAGACAAAATAACCCGAATAGAGCTCTAAGTGTATTTCTGCTGAGCCAAAACATGGGAGGTCTCAGTAAAAGGATCTATGCTTCTGGTTCAAAAAGAAAAGGAATAAGAACAGTTAAGTAAGGCAGCTATAGCAAATGTCATTAAATAGTATTGGTATGAGTTGTTTTTTATAGGTGAAAAATTAGACACTAAGACTCCAGTGTCTGTGTTGGTAGGACAGGAATCACTACCTTCTAACTCAGAACATGCATACCTTGAGGATCCAGAGCTGAACTACTTTCTAGTAAGCTGCATACATTAAAAACATGTACAGCAGGAAGATGAAACTTTCTCATAGATGAATACTAGGCTAACTGCCTCGAAGGGCCATTTTAAGCCTAGCCAATAACCCAAGGTCAGAATCAAACCCTGTACCCTGTGTCTATGAGGCAAAGACCTTAAACATTATACCAAACCAAAGAAAAGTCATCACTGCCAAGTCTTGGACCCAGGACCTGTGCACTAGAGTCAGAGCAATGTACCACTACACCAAATCTGCTGTTAAAGCAACAGAAAAAATAACTAGATTTACAAGGGAAGAAACATTACAGGGTGCTCCTACTTCTTCCCCATAAAAATAACTTGTACAGAGAAAGGATACAGAGAAACTGTTTAGTGCCAAATACTTTCAGAAATGTAGTCAATACATTATTACATGACCATCAACTAAAGGTGCACATTGGAATGGATAAAACCAAAGCAAGTACCTTAGCAGAGTTTTACTGGTCAAGAATAATGAAAGAAATTGTGAACTTCTGTTCTGAATGCCAAAAATGCTGGAAGATAGCCTCATATCCAGGTTTTAAGTAATCTTTGATTCAAGTGCCTATTACAGATGTACAATCTGAAAGGATTGCTGTTGACATTGTTGGGCTACTGGTAACATCCAGCCATAGGTATCAATATATTTTAGTCATTTTGGAGTATTCAACTAAATATCCTAAAGCTAGCCTTCTATGTAAGGTTAATGCTAAAGGTATAGCTAAGGAGATAGCCATTATTTTCCAGAGTAGAGAAACCTAAGAAAATTGAGATCTTACCAGGGGGCTCCATTTATGTCCAGAATAATGTATCAACTGTGACTGAGCTTTAATATCAAGGAATTAAAAATCTCAGTGCTCCATCCCTAGATGGATAGGTTAGTTCAGTTAATACCGTACTTCCTATTTGCTATTAGAAATGTGCCCCAAGCCTCATCAATTTCAATTCTTTTGAGCTATTATATGGTAGGCACCAATGGGAACTGCTAGGTATTGAATGAAAAACATGGAGAGAAGAGGAAAGCATATTTAAAAGTGTTATAGAAAAGGCATTTGATATGGTGGAATCAACTGTTAATATGTATGGGATTTCCAGAGTATCCAGAATCATTTATATTAATTTTATAAGCAATATAAAGAGAGCACAGGCACAAATTAAAATAATGGAAGGACTTTCAGGTGTCTTGACATTATCAGTGGGTGCAAGACAATGGCACACCCTATCACCACTATTATTTGCATTGTATCTTGATGTCCTAGCAGCAGAAATTAGGCAATCAGTGGGGAAACTTAGAACTAAAATAGCATTACATACTGATCGAGCCGAAAGAAGAAGAAGAAAGATGTAATATTAACACTTAGGAAGCCTATGGAAGATCTGAGAAAAGTATTTGACATGCTTGGTCAGTTTGGGAGTTTCTCTCACTACGAAGTAAAGCAGGACAAAACTAGAATGATAGGGATAAATTTAACTGATCCAGAAGGGTTACAAGATTCGTATCAGTACATTTAGGAGTAGAACATATTAAAATATATGGGGCTCTCATTGATGCCTACATGTGAAGTGTCAGTGAAATCTTCTTATGAAACAACATTGAATAAAATACGACATATTCTTCAGTGGTGATCCCATCTAAGATTAGCTGGAAATCAAATAATACAAGTGGTGCGTTAACACATATTACATCATATGATGAATTTAGGACAATCTTTTTGGTGTGGACTAGATCCTAGGTGTCTTAGAAGGATATAAGATTGAATGCAAAATCTAGTATGGGGGGACAATAATCCATGAATAAGACGGGGGAGGGTGCTGCTCCTGAAACAGCAGGGAGAATTAGAAGTTTATCATATTCTACTGGGTTATGAAGGTGTCTCTCTAGGCTCAGTGTCACCTATGGATCAAAGCAGAAAGATATGCTAAAAGAAAAATATGGATGGTTGAGTAATAAGGACTAGATCGAATCAACATAAAGTGGAAGGGCCAAATGACTAGTCTCCTGAAATTGGATATATCTGCTATGCAGGTTGGAAAGCTATTTTAGGGGGAGACGTTACATACATGGAAGTAAGCTCTATTGATACTGGGAGCAGGATATTAACTTGGAGGTAGAGGCTCTTAAGAAAAGGTTTGAGGTTTTGGGAACAGAATACTTATTTGAGAGGAAGTAAGGGAAGAATATAATCTTCCACTGGATGCAAAACTGGCATATCAAACATCACAAATATAAGCAAGAGATACACAGATCTTTGAGGTGGAACAAGAGATTAGGCCAGCCTTAACACAGTGGTTGATAGACAAAGAGAAAGACCGTTGACAGAGAGTGGCATAGTTGCAAGAATAGGGAGAATGCTAGCTGGGGAGGAACAGAAAACAGCACAAAGTTTACAAGCTGGTTGGATAGGGGCAGTGGGAGAAAAGCTAAGTTTTACAACCTGGGAAATAATTTGTATGATGCCTAGAAAAGCTATAATGTCAAAAAATGTGAAATATTTACAAGGAAATGTCTCCATAAATATTGGTATCCCTCCACAAGTTTGCAAAGATATTCCCAGCAGCTAAAAAAGGGTATTAGACATGTGAGGCTGGGGTAAGAGGTGACTGGATGCATATCTTTTGGGAATATGGCAAAGTGCAGAGGACTAAACAGGACTGAGAGAAAATGGTGCAACTTACTGGTAACACTGATAAAACACTGACAAAGAAGAGGTACTTCTTAGGGGCTGAGGATGGGGTTAATGAAAATAAGTAGAGCACAGGAGAACTAATGTGAGTAATTATGCCTGTAGTAAAATGGGTAACAGTGAGGAAGTAGAAAAGTGCAGATTCTCCATAATAAAAGAGTTACAAAAACTGATAGAAGAGCTTAGGATAGCCGAAGAGGGAGTATGATGGGTATACAAGAGGAAGCACATTAGCCGCTGACTCACAGGGAATGTTGCCTGAACAAGATTTAGCCGAGGATAGTCAGTTGGAAATAGCATGAAGACACTTACTATATGATACTCCACAATACACATCTATAGGTGTATATACAGTAATAGGAACATGCATGCATTATTTTAGCACAGACCTGTGAATATCTGAATATTATAAATAGTTTATGGAATATTCTAAAGACTAAAATATGATGATAATGATGGGGGCAGCATCTTCGTATATGTATTGCAGTGAGCAAAATGATCTCATTTAAATTGTCTGGTAAACAAAATGGCAATAAGTATAAGAAATGTTAGTAAGTATAACATGTAGTGAGTTCTACATTATAGTTAATTGTGATTAATTTTTATTTTGTAATCTCCAGGACTAGACTAGAGCTACATGTAATTATACAAAGGTGAAATGGTCCAATCATTGGTGTAAGTCGTAAGTGTAACACTCATGAGGCCTCCACAGTACATGTGGAATATTCTTAAATGTTTGTAAATAAATTAATTTGCTTAAAAAATAAAAGTGTCATAAAGAACTATGTCAACAAACAAGACAAGACAAAGGTAGTGATACCGATATTTCAGGAACACATTAATATAGCCCAAATTACACGAGTGATGTATAATCAAAATGTAAGGAACAGGAGTTTAACACCGAAGACCAGATGTTTGCTTTGGCACCTTCAGCAGCAAAGAAATGTTTAGCCAGATAGCAGGTTCCATTTGAAATAACAGAAAAATATATATGAGGTATTATAGAGTTAGAAGGACAGGTAAGAGAAGACCAGAACAAATAAACTGCATCATGTCCTGAAACTATGAAAGGGGGTAAAAATCCCAATAGTTAGTTTAGCAGCCGAGACTAGCATTTCTAGTGAAGAAAGAAAACTGACCTTTATGCCTACAGTTTAGGTACATGGTATGCTAATTCACAAAATAATAAATAAAAGAGTTTCTATTAAGGAAAAGGGAGTTGTTTTCGGAGCTGCCTGGCAAAACTAGCTTAATTCAAAACTATATTTAGACCATTCCACAAGAAAAAGCTAAATTAAAACTTTACAGAGTACTTGAGTCACAAAGAAACACAGTGCCAAGAGAAAGCACACAAAAGTCTTAAGATGGGAGTGATAGAAGACTCATCTAGTGAGTAGAACAACCCTACAGTATTGGTCACTACACCTTACATTTTCTAACAGTTTTAAGAAGCTGAACAGCATCTTAAGATTTGATAGTTACCCAATACCTAGGGTAGAAGTGCTTACAGAAAAGTTAGGGAAGACAAGGTTCATGATAGCACTAGATGTCCTTACATTTACCACTGCAGTATTCCTAACAAATGGGATTCCCTGTCACGAAGCCCTCCGACCAGCCAGTTTACAAAAGTCTACCATGCTTTAAGGTATGCTGAACGTCACATACACACTCCTTGCGTAGGGAAGGGCATAAAGGTGACGTTCAGGCATACCATCCTCAGAACGTCTTTGCCACCAGTCTGAATGCTGTTTTAACTGTTGGTCTGTTACCTTTGTCCATTTTATTTACCGTTTTTCTGTTTGTTGGCATCCCTGTGCTTTCTCCTATTTGCTGGAGTCTTCAGAGTTGCAGATAAGTACCCAGGTGGGGTTTTGGTTACTTTTTCTGTTTGTTTCATATTGTTTGGGTTTCATGTCTACCTGGAAGGGTAAATGTAAGTGTGGGGGACTGATTCTCCATAAAGACCACCACACTAAGTGCCTTTTTTGCCTAGGTGCTGTTCACGACTATATGTCCTGCTCGATTTGTCAGGCGTTTGTCCCCAAAACTCTTCATAGCAGGCTTTCTTCCCTTAACTTGTATCTTGAGAACCAGCATCTTAAGCTTCTAGCTGGTGATACTATGGATGGAACTTTCTGTCCCAAGGGTCAGCCATCAGAGAAGAAGAAGGTGCATAAAGTAATACCAGAATCTTCTGCTGTCCAGCTTCTGCCGGGTGTTTCTTCTGAGGTTGTTATGAACTCGGAGGCTCACCCGATTGTTTTGTCATATTCTTTTATCATGTCTCAGTTGGAGGCCAGTGAGGATCTGATGGGCAGCATGTCTGAAGAGGCCTTGCAGGTGTCTGTTTCAGGTGTTCAGAGGGAACCATGGTTGAATGTTTCCGAGGAGTCTAGAGGGGTTCCGCAGTTTATTTTTAGGGAAGAGGTTCCTACTACTGTTGTGGAATGCCGTCCTGAGTCTGGGCCTTCTCGGGTATCCTGGATGGATGTCCCCTTAAGGAAGAAACAGAAAACTAATCATGTTCCTGCTGCTCCTAGAAATCCACAGAGTGAGTGGCAGGCCTTTATTAAGGGATTATTTGATGCTTTACTGGCACTGAGGCCTCCTCAAGGGGTTTTGGTTCCTGCTCCTCCTTGGTCCTCTTCTTCCTCTAAAAGGCCCAGGGAACTGAATTCTTCTGAGGTGGATTCTGATGATGACTCCCTTGTTTATTCTACCCAGATTCCTTCTCCTTTAGACTATGGGTCTATGGAGGAGGATTCTCATATTCTAGATACTCCTTCTGAGGAAATTTCCTTTGTGGACACAATCTCTAGGATGATGGAATTTTTTAAGTGGGATTGTGGCCAGGTTTCCGATATCCATAAGAGGTACTATGAGTCACTGCAGGTGGAATATCTTAAACCTGCAGCCATTCCTTCTATCTTGCTTGCTCGTTTGGATGTTTTTTTCCAATGCTTCTAAAGTGCCAGATTTTCTGCTCCCTGCTCCCAAGAAGTCTGATAGGTTTTATAGGGTGCCTGAGGATTGTTTCTTTTTGTTTAAATGTCCTACTGCTGACTCCTCTGTGGTGTCTGTAGTCTCTGATAAGCTGTCTCAACTGCTTCCTTCATCCAAGTTACTGCCTAGTAGAGCCATGGATAGGCTGGGTAAGAAGTTCTATACTTTGGCTCCCCTAGCTTTTAGGGCTATTAATTAACAGACTCATATCTCTAGGTATGTCTTGGCCCTTCTTTCTCAGGCTTGTCAGATTCTTTCTGATCTTCCTGACTCGGAGAGTAAATCTTCTGCTCTTTCCTTGCTTAAGACTTCCTCTCAGGTAGTTCGTCATTCTATCAAATGTAGTTATGATGCAGCAGATGCCGCTTCTAGGGCTGCTACTTTTGGATCGGTTCTGAGGAGATATTCGTGACTTAGGCTTCAACCTTTGCCCAATGATATTAAGGCTAACTTGCTGGATGCTCCTCTGGATAATCCTCTTTTGTTTGGTGAGGGGAAGGCTTTACAGGAGCTTAAGCATGTCTGTTTCTCCTGTGCCTAGATTTCTGTGAAACTACACTTCTAAGCCAGCCTTTGTTTGTAGGCAATCTCTCCCTCCTCCTAAAGGTAAAAAGGGTAGTAAATGGACTCCTCCTGCTAAAGCCACCCAGACTGTGGGTATTCTTAAGCCTTCCTTACCTGACAAACCAGGTGCTGTCTGACTATCCACCTGTTCCCAGCCACATTCCTCTTTCTCTTTGCCTTTCTCTTCCTGTTTGGCTCCGAATCACCCAAGATTCTTGGGTTCTGTCAATCATTTGGCAGGGGTACTTCATTGTCTGGATTTCCCACCCTCCTTTTATGGGCATTCCTCAGCCTCCTTGGGAGTGACTTCCTTTTTTCCCAGAGGTTCTTTGAGACCTCTTATCTCAGGGTACTATTCAAGAGGTGCCTGTGTCCCACAGGGGGAAAGGTTTTTATTCCAGAATGTTTCTAGTGCTCAGAAAAGAAGGTATTTGGTAGCCTATTTCTAGACCTCTGTCATCTGAACACCTTTCTGAAGGTGCCTTCCTTTTGGATGTTGTTTCTTCAGTCCCTTTTTCCTCTTTTGCTCCCTCAGGCCTTTCTGGTGTCTCTGGACCTCAAGGATGCTTATCTTCATATTCCGATCCATCCTCTTTTCAAGATATTTTTGCATTTCTCTGTTGCTTCCTGGCATTTTCAGTTCTGTGCTTTGCCCTTTGGCCTTTCTACTGCCCCAAGGGTATTCACCAAATGCCTCGCTCCTATGACTGCCTTTTGCAGGCTTCAAGGGATCCAAATCTTGTCTTATTTGGATGACCTGCTGATTCAGGCGTCTTTTCCAGAGGTCCTTTTGCAAAATCCCCATTTTACCATTTCTCTTCTTCAGAACCTGGGGTTCACAATAAACTTCAAAAAGTCTTCCCTGACTCCTTCTCAGGATCATGTCTTTTTGGGTTGCAGGATTCAAATGGTGCCAATGCTGGCATTCCTACCTCCTCCAAAGGCATCAACTCCCATTTCTTTCTTTCAAACTCTTCTTCCCCTGGCCTCCATTTTAGCCAGGGAGTTTCTGAGAGCTCCAGGGTTTATGACTTCCACCATTCCAATGCTCCCTCTGGCCAAACTATACATGAGGAAGTTCCAGTGGTTTCTGAAGTTGGTGTGGCTTTAGCAGGCTCATCCTCTAGACTTTTCTGTTCCTCTTCTCCCATGTCTCAGGAAGGAACTTCTGTGGTGGATTCAGCAGTTGTCCCTGAATCCAGGGCTCCCTTTTTCAACCTCCACTTCCCACTCAGGATCTGTTCACAGATGCTTCAGATGTGGGATGGGTAGCTACTTTTGGCTCCCTGAGAGTTTAGGGAGTGTGGTCACCTCATCAGTGGAAGGACCACATCAACATCAAAGAGATGAGGGCTCTTTTGCTGGCTCTTCAGGCCTTTCATCCTTTCTTCTTTCTGGGGCCTCTCAGGGTATTCACAGACAATGCCACAGTCATATGGTATATCAACAAATTTACCATCTTTGCCGGCTGGCACTTCTGGTTTGGGATCTGGCTGTCCAATATCAAGTGACTCTTTAGTCGGTTTATATTCCTTCAGTTCAGAATGTTGTGGCAGACAATATGAGCAGGTCCTTCACTCAATCCCACAAATGAATGCTTCACAAGGATGTGTTTCTGGACATTGTTCACCAGTGGAGCACTCCTCAAGTGGATCTCTTTGCCTCCCCATTCAACAGACAACTTCCTCTGTTTTGTGTCAGAGTCCCAGGTCTTCTGGTATGGAAGGTAGATGCCCTCTCAATTTCTTGGAAGGGGATGTTTCTTTATGCATTCCCTTCCCTTCCTCTCATTTCAAGAGTCCTGTTCAAGATTCAACAGGATGCTCCCAAAATCTTGTTGGTGACCCCCTTTTGGCCGCAACAACACTGATTCCCTCTACTTCTGCATCTAAGGACAATCATCCCAAGTTACCTCACAGGGTGGATCTCCTCACACAAGAAAGGTGGTCTCTCATCCATCCCCACCTGTCCACGCTTCAACTGACACTGTGGGTGATAGGGTTTTGATCCCTTATAGACACCTTTTTTCTGAGGACATGCTGCAGGTCCTGTAGGAGGCCAGGAAACCTACTACTAGGAAATCCTTCTTCTCTAAATGAAAGAGATTTTCTATTTGGTGTCTTTCTCATGACCTGGACCCAATTTCTGTGGATATTCCTTTGGTTCTGTCTTATTTGTGTGAGTTGCTCAATGCTGGTTTGGCCTATTCTTCTATTAAGGCCCACTTATCAGCTCTTTCTTTTTGCCTGCCTTTAACTCCCCTATTAGCATCTAGATTTGAGGCTAAGCAATTTCTTTAAAAGGGGTCCTTAATATTAGACCTCCCAGGAGGCTTGTTCCTCCTCCCTGGGATCTTAATTTTGTTCTGGAAAAATTGACTCAGGCTCCTTTTGAGCCTGCTATTTCAGCTTCCTTGCAACATTGTTCTTGGAAGACAATTCTTTTGTTAGCTCTTACTTCTGCCATATGGGTATCTGAGTTGCAAGCCCTTATGGCTTGTCCACCTTTTTTGATATTTCATGATGACAGGGTGTCCTTGCGTACTAATCCTTCTTTCATGCACAAGATGGTTAATGAGTTGTCACTTAATCAGTATATTAATTTGCATACCTTTTTCCCCTCTCCACAATTTGACAGTGGGAGGGTGCTACATACCCTAGATGTGCATAGACAGCTCAGATTTTGTTAGATAAAACTAAAGCTATTAGAAAATCTGACCAGTTATTTGTTTCCTTTCATCCTCAGTCTTTAAGTTTGGCTGTTTCCAAGCAAACTATTTCCACTTGGATTTCAAAGGCTATTTCCCTTTTTTTACACTTTTCATGGCAAGAGCCTTCCTTCTTCTGTAAAGGCTCATTCTACTAGAACGAGTGGCTTCTTCTCATAGGTTCATAGATTCATAGATTAGTACTAGGCTAAGTGCCCTTTTGGGCCATTTTAAGCCTAGCCAATTACCCCATGTGAGAATGAAACCCTGCACCTTATGTCTGTAAGGTAAACACCTTAACCATTTTGCCAACCTCCCACCCTGGTGCCTTTTTCAAAGGCTTAGATGCTAATTCTATTCTTGAGGTTGCTACTTGGACTTCTGTGCATACCTTTACCAAACATTACCAGTTGGATGGTATCTCCAGGGCTAGGGCTGGTTTTGCTGATGCCAATCTTCATGGCCTCTTGGAGGGCTCTGCTGCTTCTGCCTCCCAAGTTTTCTTCTTGAGCTTTGGCGCTCTCTCATTTGTAAGAAATACTGCAGCGGTGAATGTAAGAATATAGTACAGTTGTGTAAAATCTTACCATAATGGTAGATATCCTTCCCTTAACTTCTGAAGTGTTCACCTTTCCCTCAATTTTTCCTTCCTGAATGTACAGGTTCTCCTTGGTTTTCCTTGTACTGCTGTTCCTACGAAGCTAATCAGTTCTGTAGGTGATGTCCAGCATACCTTAAAACAACGGTAGACTTTGGTAAACTGGTCGGTCAGAGGGCTTCACAGCAGGGAATCCCATTTGTTAGGAATACTGCAGAAACAGATAATGGTTTTAGGTATTTAAAAGAGGAAAATAAGCTGAGAGTATTTTCTAGGATCCCCAGATTTCAGTGTACATAGATGCTTCAGGTGAGCCTGTGAGCAGTGCACTTGGCTCTGAGATGGGAATAATACCATGTATTTTACTTAAGCTGCAATTTAAGTAAAATCAAAACAAACTAATCTACTATTGAGAGGGAGTGTTTAGCGATTAATTTGGAATCTCTCTTGCCTAAAATGATCCTTAATGGGCAGAGAATTCACAATAATAACTGGCCATGTTCACCTTGTGTTTTATTGGGCCTGTTATTGGGCCCATCCACTTCAGTCATGCAGAATCAGTGCAAGGCACTGATCTAGCTTGATTATCCGCAATGTAGAAAGTCCATCAAGGCTATATAGGCCAGCCAATGGGGTCAGCTGTAGCATAGCATGGCCAGTCTCACCAAATAAAGTGCTTATATGAATGTAAATGTTATAGGTAGTGATTCTTTGTAGTGTGTAAATAGAATAATAATCATCATCATCAACTCCTGCCTTCATTGGCACTCATGCCTGCCTGTTGCAGGTCTTCTCTCACACAATCCATCCACCCCTTTGCTGGATTTCCTCTTTTCCACTTGCATTCTTCCTGTATGTCCCAAATCTTATTCACCAGATTGTCTTCTACTTTTCTGCACATGTTCAAACCACTGTAATTTGTTCTATTTGACCTGTTATGCAATTGAAGCTACTTTGGCTTCTACTCTGGTGTCCTCATTTCTTTATCTGTCCCACAGTGTGCATCCTATGACCCATCCCAGACAATTGATCTCCATCACCTCTAGCTTCCTCAACTGTTCTGCCTTTACTGCCTAGTTTTCTGTACCATACAGTAGTACTGGTTGCACCACTGTTTTGTACACCTTGTTTTTCAGTTTCTTTGGCATTCTGCTGTTATACACTATCCCTGGCACTCTGTGCCATATGGCAGCAACCCCTCTGATTCTAGCCTTGACCTCTTCATTCAGACTTCCTTTCTCCTCAACCACCCCTCCCAGATACTTGAAGCTGTTAACCTGTTCGACTATCTTCCTTTCTATCTCAATTTTCAGCTGCTACTGGTTTCCCTCATTTGTTGCCATTGCAACTGTTTTATCTGTACTCAGTTTTATCCTACGTGCCTTCAGTTTTGCATTCTATTGTAATGTAATGACATATTGTCGATATACAGCAGGTTTGTTGATCTGTCCCATCCAGTCTGTGTGCTAATGTAGTCCATCACTAGTATGAACAGCAGTGGGTTCAGAGCGGAACCCTGATATATCCCCACTCCCACTGGGAACCCCTCTGTGAGACTGAATACTGTTTGCACTTGAGTCATAAGGTCCTTGTACATAGCCTGCACTAATTCTACCAATGTTTCTAGGACTTTGAACCACCACAGACTTGCCCAAATCAACATTCTTATGACATTATACACTATCCCGGGGACTTTTAGCACCTTCCTCGCACCATCCCTCCCACCACTCTGCCTACCTCTCTTTGTACCTACATTACTTACCTTCCTTCAAAGCACTTTTTCTCTGATTGTTCCTCATATGCTTCTTCCTTCTCTTGTCTCTACCCGCTCCATTCACCCTGTAGGCTCACTCCATTTCCCTACCCAACCCCCAAATCTCACCCACCCCAGTAGCCCTAAACTTATACTTCTAAAACCACACCCTCCTACACACACAACAAATCAGATGGTCCCACCATCCTAGATAATTGAGCCACACCTTGTCTTCACTTAACCATTCTCTAACCCCAAATAATTACAATCTTAACTCAAACTTATACCTCTCTTCCTGTCCTAGGCCTTTGCTAACTACCTAATATTCCCTTACCAATTCTACCATCATGTCTACCAAAACTACCTCAACCTTAACTAAATTACTACTCTGTGGCACACTCATATCTGTACTAACCTCAGCATATCTGATAACCTCCTATGAACACTCAAATATTTCTCAATTTAACCATCCAACAAAACAAACAGTCATACACACTTTCACATTCACCCATAATAATATCACTATTACATCCACACCTAGATACCTACTAGCTAAATACCACAGACTTGCCCACATTAAATACAATAACCTAACAACAAGGAAATTCTGTTACCAAATTAGTAACATACATTATCTTTTACTTTCACTAAAAAAGCATTCCTTACAGGATGGAGACATTCATCCTAATCCTGGCCCACCTAATGTCCTATCTACTAGACATCTCACCAACAATCCCTCTATTCCTCTCATCCCCAACAAACACCCCAACTCTCTCCTCATAGCACATCTCAATATCCAAAATGTGAATAACAAAGTTCCCCATCTTCATGCTCTCCTTGATGTACACTCTTTTGATATTTTATGTGTGACAGAGACTTGGCTAAAACTTAAAACACATGATAATGAAATTATCTCACCAGGTTATAACATATTTAGACTTGACCGTATAAAAAGAAAGGGGGGGGGAGTAGCAGTTCTTTTTAAGGATGGACTACAAGTCACCTCTATACCCTATAACCCACCAAAGGACAACCATGCTGAAGTCCTTATTTCCAAATTAAAGCTCAACTCTAGTAAATCCTTATATATCTTCTGTATCTATCTACCTCCTGAAAACAATATCAGTACACTAGAGGATATTCTTAGCTGGGTCTCATCAACCTTCCCACAAGAAACTATAACCCTAGTTGACTTTAATATAGACTGGAAGTACATCAATACTGAACATCCTGCCTCTCATATTAACCTTCAAGGCTTCTCTCAGACCATTACCTCCCCAACAAGAATAAACAAACCAAACAAAAAAGGGAGCACTTTAGATTGGATCCTTATTAATAACTACCACCAAAATTACACAGTTGGTATCATCCCTGATGATGTAAGTGACCACTCCTTGACTTATATAATCAGGCAAAAGTTTGATAACTCTCACCTAACATTATATAGTACTATATGGACCAACAAGCAATTTAACCAACAACTTTTCCAGAGTGAACTCAGTGCCTGTGATTGGTCTCAACTAAAAACCCTCCCACTTGAACAGGCTGTCAAATACTTTAACTCTAAGTTCTTAGAAATCCTAGACCAGCATGCACCTAAACGTACTATCAGAACTAGATCCAGACCTGCCCCCTGGCTTACGAATGAAACCAAGAAAAAAATCCTCCTCAGAAATAAAGCCTGGACTAGGTGGCGAACTACCAAAAATAGATCAGATCAACAAATCTTTAGACATATGAGAAACATGACAAAAAAAGCAATTCTCTCAGACAATAAAAAACTTTTACTGTAAAATGCAGCAAACACACCAAAACAATCCTCAAAGATTCTGGGCAAGTATCAATAGACTCCTATACCCAGGTCACTCCAGTACACCAACCCCAACAGGTGCAACACACGAGGCTTCTATCCAAACTGCCAATGCTTTCAATTCCTTCTTCACAGAGGATATCCAATCACTAGCCAGCCAGCTAGCTCCTGATAGATCCAGTCTTCTTAACTCTTCTCCCAGCTCTCTTCCTACCTCCTGATTTCTACCCACCTCAACTAATTTTATCTACAAACTCATTCTAAAACTTAAGCCTTGTACTCCTTCTGCTGACCAGATCCCAGCCGATTACCTGCAAAAAGCATCTAAAGAAGTAGCTTACCCGATATCCATCCTGATTAATAGAACTACTAACGAGGGAAGCATCCCTGACATATGGAAAATTTCACACATTATCCTCCTACACAAAGGTGGCAACTCAAATGAATACTCTATCGACCTATAGCCCTACTATCCCCCTTAGCAAAAATAATGGAAAAATGTATTCACCATCATCTTGTAAACCATTTAATTCAATATAACATACTAGCTGAAAGCCAACATGGCTTTAGACCATTCCACAGTACTACTACTGCTCTCTTATCTTTTACTGATACCATAAACAAAAAACGCAGTAACAATGTTCTCTCTTCCTCTCTATTTATTGACCTCTCAAAAGCATTTGATATGGTAAACCACTCTTTACTTATAAATATTCTGAAATCACTCTCTCTTGATACTCTGGCTGTACAATGGTTTACTTCCTGCCTCAGCAATAGGCAACAGGCTGTGCTCTGGGAGAATAAACTATCATCCCACCTGCCAGTCTCACTGAGTGTCCCTCAGGGCTCCATTCTAGGCCCTCTCTTATTCTCAATATTTATCAATGATCTCTACCAAGCTATTCATCAGGCAATCTGCATACAATATGCAGATGATTCAACTTTAATCTGTGCAGCTGAATCTTCATCTGAACTACAATCCCTAACTCAGAAGATATTTAACATAGTAGAGACTTGGTTCTTAAAATGTTGCCTCCTCTTGAATCCCAAAAAAACAAAGCACCTTCTCTTTACTCCTACCCGTAAATCCATGCCCTTAGATTTCTCTGTTATTTCTAACAATGGCACCCTCATATCCCCTGATTCTACCACCAGACTCCTAGGAATTACAATAGACAATAACCTCAACTTCGATATCCATATTAATAACACTATAAAAACAGTCAACAGAAAAATGGGCTCCCTATACAGGATCAAATACTTTCTCACTCCAACAGCCAGAACTACTATTGCCCACTCCCATCTAACCTCAGCACTTCTCTATGCCTCACCAATTTACACCAACCTATCCAGGAAGAATCTTCTCAAACTAACTACATCTTATAATAACATTGCCAGATTTGCTACTGGTAATCCCTTTAGAGATGATCACTGTCAGAATCTAAAACAACTAGGATGGCTTGAACTGCAAAATCAGCTTCATTTTACCTTTGCTCATAAGATCCTCAACCAGCCTAACAACACTCCTATACTCTCAAACCTCATTACTCCGTATAAAAATCTTAATACCTTACGCTCTGCTACTAAACTTCTATTTAGTATTAGTAAGTCTAACAACATGGCAGGTAACTCTCTTTTCTCAAACACAACTGGGAAAAAGTGGAATCTTCTACCTAGTGATCTTACTTCACTTCCTTTCCTACCCCACTTCAAACAAAAACTCAAAATATACCTTAGAACACACTGGTTATGCCCTTGCACCAACCCTGACTAACCCACCACCTCTGTGACTAAATTTCTCCTAACTCCACTCTGACTTTTAATTAAATGCTCTTTACTGCAAATAGTGCAGGAATTGCAAACCCACATACAGTTATGATCTACCTCACATGGATAACTTGTTCAATATGTTGTAAATACTCTTAACCAACCATTCTCAGGAATTGTAAACCTGAAAAAAGTTCAATCTACCTCATGTGAATATCTTGTACTATATTTTTGCAAATATTGTTCTGCAATGTACTGTAAAATGTTTTGTATCATCTGTTATGTTAACTTGATTGTAACCTTATATACACTGTTTTGAATTGTAACCTTATACATATTAGTATAATGGATCTGTCTTGGAGCTTTTCTCCCCGGGCCTCTACTGAAAATGGGCATATATCCAGTTGGACTAGCCCGGTCAACAAATGTAAAATAAATAAATAAATAAATAAACATTGCTATATGTTTTCTCTAAGTCTAGGAATGCAGAGTTGGACTCGTTCATCACCCCCTCTAGTTTCTTCTCAGCTATTTGTCTCACTGCAAACATTGGGTCAGTCGTGCTGCATCCTTCTCTGAATCTGAACTACTCATCTTCCAGCTTACTTTCTACTACTCTGAGTATTTGTTTGTCAATCACCCTCTCCAGAACCTCCATGCAATGTGACAAGGGTTTGATACCTCTATACTGCCCACAGTTGTGAATGTCCCCTTTGCTCTTGAATATTGGCAGTAGTATGCTTATTCTCCAGTCATCTGGGATATGCCTTTCTCTCCATACTGCTATGATTACCCTCAGGAGCCATGTCTCCCCATCTCAACCAAAATCATTATCATATCTGCTGTGACCACATTGGAGCCTGTTGCTTTCCCTGACTTTATTTTCCTTAGTGCTGTTCTGTGGTGGGCTCTTTCTCTTCTTTCATTGTAAGCTGTGTTTGGGGCAGTGCAGCTTCTGTGGGGTTTTTGTTATTCAGAAGTTGTTGGAATTATTCCTTCTATCTGCCTTTGATGTCGTATAGACTGGTGAGCAGGTTGTTGCTGGCATCTCCTATGAAGGATATCTGACTATCTTCTTTATCTTTCTGTCTTTGTCTTGCAAACTGATAGTTTTTTAGTGTCATCTACTGAGTCACTTTCCTAAAGTTGGTAGAGTGCCTCTGATGCCCTGTTCTTTGCTATTGCAACTCCCTTCTTAGTCTCTTTGTTAGACAACCAGTATTCCTTCTTAGCTTGGTTCATCTTTTCTGTCTTCCACTTTTTCCTGCGCTCCTTTTTTTGATGAATTTCTGGACTTCTGCATTCCACCGCCAGTTTTCCTTATGTACCTTGCTTCCATACCTAGCTCAACTGCATATCTGTTCTGTAGTCGTCACACATGTTGTTTTGAGGCACTGACATTCTTCTTCAACTGCATCTATTTCCTCTTCTTCTTGGGTCTCTAGAGCCCTGCATAATGTCTTGAAGTGCTATTCTTTCTCTCCAGTTAACTTTCACATCTTCAGCCTGGTTTGTGACCTTAGAGCCTTTTCTGACTACTGCTTGCAGCTGATTGTGACAGCCAGTGGTTTATGCTGTGGGCCAACTGTTTCACTGGGATGTGCAAATAAAACTGTTATTGTAAATAAGAAGTGTTTCTTTAAGAACAGGATAAATTTTGGTTGTATTAGACTTAAAAAAGTTACTATTGCTTTAAAATAAGAATGTTGCCTGAATAGCAGTGAGAAAGTTTACTGTATTAGTGCAAATTCAATTAAGGAAACAATTCATTTTGTACAAAAAATATGGCTGAGGTAAGGCCACATAAAGTGTTATTTGCCTTCATTGGAGGGGGGGGGGGGGTTGGTTGGATTTAATGTCCAGAGAAGCAATCTACAAAATGATAAGGTCTTCTGTGTAGTTTCACATAACGAAATTAATGTTCCATATCAGGGAACTGATTTGTTTTTAGGTTGTTTACTTCAGGGAATTATTTCTTGTCACCTCACAGAGAGAGGTTCTCTGGTTCAATCCTCGGCTGAGGTGCCTTCTGTGTGGAGTCTGCATGGCGCATGGGTTTCCTCCGGGTGCTCCGGTTTCCTCTCACATCCCAAAGATATGCTGTAGTTAAATTGGACACTTTAAACTGGCCCTAGGCGTGAGTGCGTGCATGTACCTTCCGTGGAAGGTTGGGCACCGGGCTGGCAACTCGACACCGTAAAACTCCACTGCCAATCATGAGCAGACAGGTGATCCGCTGTGGTGACCCCTAACCGGGAAAAGCCGAAAGAAGAAGAAGAAGAAGAAGACTTCAGGGAATTATTTCAAAATCACTATATCTAAATTTTTCTGCAATAAAACACCTTTTATATCTCAATATTTGAGATTCCTAAAGTGCATAATGATATTTATACTCCACCTTTAATACCAATAGTGTCAGCCCAGAGTTCAAAGACCTACCCCTTAGGGGTATACATTGATAGGTTATTAAAACTTTCAGTAAATAAATTAAGCACATTGTAAAAGATTCCTGGGATTTTTTTAAGTCATATTATTTTTGAGTTGGGGAATAAACTATTTTTATTTCTTACAATTGATGTGGTAGATTTACTCACCTGTATCCCCAAGGACCAGGAGTTAGAATTATTCAATGATGCACTTATTCATTTTTCAGCCTTAGACAGCAGCCACATTTCTCTATTGATTAATTTAATGGACCTAGTTTTATCAAATAATTTTATATATTTCAAATGTGAAACTTACTAGGAATAAATGACCACAAACCAAGAAAGTCCAAAGATGAATGGTTATAGCAGGAATCCACAACAGACACAATACCATACAAATCAAACTTTTATTGCTAAAATTGAAGCGTTTTTCATCAAGGTATTAAGACTTCATCAGAATGACCTTGTATAATAATCACTCCATTTAAATAATAGACCCCAGCCTCTCATTTTTACGACATTAAGGACATTGTGACAAAATTTTGTCAATTTTCAACCTGGATTCAATTTTAGCAATAAAAGTTTAATTTGTATGGCATCATCTCTGCTGTGGATTCCTGCTACAGCCATTCATCAAAGGTGAAACTTATAAACAAGTACAATGTGTTGCCATGTGTGCTTCTTGTGTGCCCTGTTGTGCAAATGTGGTTATGTGGTCTTGGGAGACAAACTTTATTTTTTCCTCTAAATTTTACCCTGTCTGTAGACTTTATCTGAGGTTTCTTGATAATATGTTTGTCCTTTGGGCTGGTACTGAGAATCTTATATATGAACTTATTGAATATACAAATAGTACTATGGATTTTTTAAAATTTACTTATACCTATCATCCAGACAGTATTAATTATTTAGATACAACTATTTTTTTAATAAAGGAAAGTTTGAGTCTGTCATTTATGGGAAGCCTACATTGTCTAATGCATACCTTCACTTTGATAGTTTTTACCATGCACACTACAAGAGAAATTTAGTGAAAGGTCAATTTGTTATAGTAACCAGGATGACCTCCAAGAAGGATCAGTTTATTAAAGAGATTAATGTCTTAGAGAACATGTTTTTTGAAACGGGTTATCCTATATCTTTGTTAGGCCCATGAAACAAGAGGTGGTCCAAGGGTGGGGAGTGAAATACATACCTCTTTTAGGACGTTCCCTAGACAATACGAGTGCAGATATTAGCACTCCAAGCCCTAGTGATTTTGAAAGGGCTTTTGTCCTCCGTTATAGCATTGGTATGGCAAAGGTTAGGAATGTTACTGAGAAAAACTGGACAATTTTTAGGGCTAACAATGATCTTTTTAAATTATTTAGCGGCTCACCCATTTTGTGTACAAAACTTTGTTTAATTTTAACGACATTTTAGAAAGACCAAGTAATAGTCATCAAAATAATGGGATAGTGAAAAGAAAGGCACACAAAATTTGGAATATGTGGGCAATGTAAATAAATATCAGAAGATTCAGAAATACATTTAAATGATATTAATGGACATAAGTTAATTTTAAAATATGCTAATTGTAATAGTAGTGGTCTGATTTACATTGCAAAATGTAGTACATATACAGGCTTTTAAAATGGGAAGACCAAGAGACCATTAAAAAACATATTTATGAACATATTTATAACATGAAACATCTGAATAAAAACACAGCCCTATATAAACATTCTATTTCCTGTGATGGTTTTAAACTATTTTTATTTGGAATATTGGATATTAGTCCTTGGAATCCTGAGGGGGGGGCTGTCTTGGGAGACTCATATTGAGTATAAGGAGTTATACTGGCAATTGAAGCTTAACCCCCCCCCCTCCAGAATAAATGGCAATACTTCTATCATCCCAGTTTTAAAACTGAGGGCAGTGAACTTATCAGTTTAGAATATTATGTATTAAATATTTTTACTTTATGTTACTTGGTGATTTCTTTTGGTTTAAGATGTATTCCTATGTACTTTTTAAATGTATTTACATATTCAGAAACTTTTTAGAAATATTTAAAGTTATTAACTTAAATTCATTTATTTTAACACATTTTAGTCTTTAAAACATTTATATTTACAAAAGGCTTATTTATAACACATATTTATATATAGTGTATTATATACACTTTTATTGGGAGAAGAGGTGGAAGCATTTTTGTTAGGTTTATTTATTATACATTGTATTTTTTCACTTGCCTTTTTACTGTGTGTTATTATAGCGTTAATGTATTTAAAGTATTTAATCATATTTACTATGTGTTCTAAATCAACTAATTAACTCTGCTATAAAACCCAGCTTACTTGCATTCTAACTAAGGTTCTGATGAAGTCCCATTTTGCATGGGGACGAAAGTGCATTTTAACCGTATTCATGTGTGCTTAACTTTTCATATTTTCCTTTTTGCATATGGATTGTGCTGAATAAACTGGTGTCTGCTTAAAGTACTTATTTGGGGGGACATTGTTATTTTGGATTCCTTGGTCAGCAGGTGATTACAGTGGAATCCTTGAGATGCATTCTTTTGTTTCTTGGTTTTTGGTTTCTGTGGCTCCTTTTTGGTTTCACTCACGTCATGGAATTACGTGCTTCACAGGAAGACATCGGTATTGCCTCCAGATTGTCAGCCCTTCCACCTAGTGGCACAGTATGCAACTAACCTACGTCTGGCTGTTCCCACTCATTGAGGAATTTAACCAGGCTGTTGGAACTATTAATGCAGTAAAAACAACTTGTTTATGGACTTTCGTCAGATTTTTACATTGGTAATTCATTACTGCAGCATTAGAATCATTGTTTTAATGCTTCTATTTCTTCTGGTGGCAACAATGGGGAAGTGAAGTATCTCAAGGTCTTTTTGTGGCTCCAAATGTCAATGGCTCACCAGTAAACCCAAAAGGAACTCAGGAGAGGCTTCAAGGCATGCCATTTAATTTTAAAGCCTGGGCATGCAAACCCTGTATATTTTTAGATGTAAATTGCCTGCTAGTAGTCACAGAAACTCCCACTGCCGAAGCCAGATTAATTACTTTTGAAAAGAAACTTTTACAACTAAAGAACTTGCACTTGGATTATAGATTTCTTACTGAATGTAGGAGGCACAATGGTGTGCCTAAAGGACTTCATTACGCCAAATTTCCTAATGGTATTTAACAGGAGCCTGAGTTTTTGAAGACTTAGTTACTTTGTTTAAAGATCAGGGTTTGGAGTTATTGCAAGCAATGATTAAACACAATGATTTTATGATTAGTAAGCTTTTAGATGAAGTTAATGAGCTGAACAATTGTATACTGAAGGATTTATTTTTCCGTGGTTAAAACAAAATATGATTGTAGTTTTAGTAACATCGACAGGCAAGTGGAAAATATTAAAGACAGAAAAAAAGAAAAAAGTTAGAAAGGGATGCTACAGATTATCATGAAAATATAGTTTATTTATTTCCTCTTAATAAAGGAGTTAGACTTAATGCTTTCCACTGTAATCATCATGGTAATAGTGATAATAATATTAATTTTGGTGATGGGAAGGATTATTCAGAAGACCCCTCCTTTTCAGAAGGGACTTATACTTTACAAGTTGGCATTCCATCTGAAAATTTTAGTTATAACCCAGACCCTTTAGATTTTCCTCCTATTGGGCATTTTATTAATTTTTTATCATTTTAAAATCTTTCATTATAGTTCAATACCCCCATGCATTTTCAACTTTTTAAAAAAGTTTTCACCTTTATTCCCAGTAAACAGATGAACACAGTGGACCTTTTAGTCGAGCTTAAGGTTTTCACTAGAAAACTAAATTTACACATCCAGTTTGATGGTAAACCTACAATGTCTTCACATAATTTTAAAAGAAAAGTATATATAACCCTCTATCACACCCGTTCACAGTAGCATTTGAAAAAGTTTGTAAAACGGATATTCATAAGGTCCTAGCTATGGACCCCCACAGATGTATTCAGAATTTGAATCAGGAAGAAAGAAAACTTATGGACATACTTAGAACTAATAGGGAAATACGAGTCATGAAATTTGATAATGGAGGTGGGGTAGTCCTATTTGACACCACTGACTATACTGGACAAATGTATGATATTGTGAAAAATGATGACATCTACTGTGTAGTTTCACGTGACAAAATCAGTACTGCATATGGGGGAATTGATTTGTTTTTAGATGTTGTTTATTTCAGGGAATTATTTCAAAATCAATATATGAATTTTTTGTGCAATAAAACACCTTTTATAACCTCCATATTCAGGATTCCTAAAGTGCATAAGGATATTTATACTCCCCATTTAAGATCAATAGTGTCAGGCCAGAGTTCAAAGACCTATCCCTTAGGGGTATACCTTGATAGGTTATTAAACAAATTAATCACACTGGAAAAGATTCCTGGGATTTTTTAAGTCATATCACTTTTGAGTTGGGGGATAAACCATTTTTTATTTCTTACAACTGATGTGGTAGATTTATTAACCTGTATCCCCAAGGACCACAGGTTAGAATTATTCAGTGATGCACTTATTAATTTTTCAGCCTTAGACAGTGAACACATTTCCCTGTTAATTTATTTAATTGTCCTAGTTTTATCAAATAATTGTATATATTTCGAAGGTGAAACGTGTAAACAAGTTCAAAGTGTGGCCTCTTGTGCACCCTGTTATGTAAATTTGGTTGTGTGGGCTTGGAAGACAAACTTTATTCTTAAATTTTACCCTTTCTGTAGACTTTATTTGATGTTTTTTGATATTTTTTCCTTTGAAATGGTACTGAGGATCTTATATATGAATTTATTGAATATATAAATAGTACTATGGATTACGGTGGAATCCTTGAGCTGCATTCTTTTGTTTCTTGGTTTTGGTTTCTGTGGCTCCTTTTTGGTTTCATTCATGTCATGGAACTTAGTGCTTCACAGGAAGACATCCGTATTGCTTCCAGATTTATATATAATGTATCATATACACTTTTATTGTGAGACGAAGTGGAGGAGTTTTTTGTTAGATTAATTTATTATATATTGTATTTTTTCAGCTGTCTTTTATTTGCATGTTATTATGGTGTTAATGAACAGGTGTGCACTGCTTAACATCTAGGATAAGTTCTGCACCATAGAACTTTAAGCGGTGTGGACTTTAAGCAACCCCCCCCCATACTTTGTATTGGGCTTCACTTAACATCCATCTGCACAACAGCTGATTGCATTTACATCCAATTGTGCAGTATAGACATAAATGTGGTCAAACGTTGCGTGGAAGGATGTTAAACACTATACACCTGTATTTAAACTAGTCAATTACATTTAGTCACGTGATCTAAATCAATTAATTAACTTTGCTATTAAACTCAATTTATTTTCATTATAATTCAGGTTCTGATGAAATCCCATTTTGCATGGGGATGAAAGTGCATTTTAACTGTATTTATGTATGCTTAAGGATATTTATACGCCCCTTTTTGCGTTTGGATTGTGCTGAATAAACTGGTGTCAGTTTAACATCATTATTTGAGTGGACCATTTTGGATTCCTTAGTCAGTGGTTATTGGTTATTATACAATGCCTACCCTAAAAACGTGCACGCTGATTGGCCAGCCCAACCAGTGTGCCCGTGGTAAATCCCTCAATATACTAACAGAAAAAGGTCCGGTCGCCCGGACTTTTTCCGTTAGTATAAAACACTGTCTCGCTATGTTAAAAGAGTTTAACATAGCGACACAAATTTAAAAAAAGCAACGGAGATCTCCGTTGCTTTTTTTAAAGCTGTCTCGCTATGTTAAACTCCTTTAACATAGCGACACAGTGTGTAAAAAGCAACGGAGATCTTGCGATCTCCGTTGCTTTTTTTTAAACCTGTCTCGCTATGTTAAATGAGTTTAACATAGCGAGACAGCTTTAAAATAAGCAACGGAGATCTCCGTTGCTTATTTTAAAGCTGTCTCGCTATGTTAAACCCATTTAACATAGCGAGACAGTAAAAAGCAACGGAGAACTTGCATTCTCCGTTGCTTTTGCCCAAAGCTCTGATGTACTGCGTAGGCATGCGCAGTACATCAGAACTGCCGCGGAACACCAGACAGGTGCGGAAGGGCAGCAAATAGGCATTATACAATGCCATTATTTAAGAAAAGTAATTATTTCTTTTCTTAAATAATGGCATTGTATAATAACCACTTCTGGGTGTGGGTAATGCTGGATTTACCCACGGTTGTCTTTGTTTGGTCCTCGGGCTTCGCCCTCGGGACCAAACCACGCCAACCGTGGGTAAATCCAGCATTACCCACACCCAGGCGTGGGTTATTGCTATACAATGGAATCCATGAGCCACATTCTTTTGTTTCATATTTCTCCTCTTATCATATGACTGCCTTGCTGACTTTATTAAATTTGCAAGAAATATTACTTTCAGTTAGAAAAATCCAAATCTGTACTAACAGTACTTACATTACATAACCACTTATAACTTCATTTCATACATATTCTTAGAAAGGCAATTGATAAAAACATTTCTTGTTAACAAACTCACAGTGTATTGCAGCACACACAGTTGTTGCAAATACTTGTAGTTTCACTGTCAAATTATATCATTGCACTTTCAGTCTATAATGTCAAACTCAGATATAACGGTAGATATTTGAAAAAATAGACAAAGACGTTATGTCCCTTCAAAACCCACTTATGATCTTCATACTCCATATTTATATCAGCCCTATTCTTAAAATCAAAGTTAAACGTTCCCATTATGTATATATTTTAGCATAATACACAAAACAAGCACTATTTAATTTCAGAAGCACTTCCCGTGCATAGATGACATCATTATGTTCAAATGACCTTAAAAACCTTGTTACATGTGCAGGTGAACATTTTTAATATAAAATATAAATAATATGTTGTTGTGTCTTTCGGCTTATCCTGGTTAGGGGTCGCCACAGCGGAATTCCAGTCCGCTAATGTTTGGTAGTGGATTTTTACGTGCCGAGTTACCAGCCCTGACGCACAACCTTCAACGAGGGCATGCCCATTTATGCATGCCTCCACACAGAAGATGCTCTAGCTGAGAATCGAACGCAACAATGTCTTGCTGTGAGGCGACAACGCTACCGCAGCACCACTACCGTGGATAAAATATAAATAATATAATTTAAATGAAAACTACTGAAATATACATATTACAACAGAGGAAAGAAAAATAACTAACTTGGACAGAACAAATGTGTTAGCAGCTCTTTAAGATGATGGTATTTTTCATAAACAATGCTTAAGGAACAAATAAAAGATCCCAGCAAGCAATAAGAACTTGATTAAATATTTATGATAATCATACTAAAAGTAAGAGCTAAAAACAAACCTCTGGAAATAAATACTATTCTTCTCATCCTAGTGCCATTATGTTATTTATACCGAGAGGTTTCTCTTTTGAGTAGATTGTAGGTACTCCTGAGGAACCAAAAAAGTAATAGATTTTGATTGAAGATGAGGACTATAATGCCACATAGTCTGGTCATTATTTACCAGATAATCTGCAGATACATCTTGTCTTATACTTTTTCCACTCTGCCTGTCTTGATTCATTACTGAATTCTTTCACGTTTTTGTCCTGTTGATTTCAAGTTGTTGCAGTCATCCATAGCCCTTTTTGTGATATAATACTTCATCCTATTTCACCTGAGCTGCCCTGTTTCTATCCTCAAATGTCACTGAAGTTTCCACTGTTTCTCATCGTGTGATCCAGATGAAGCTTCAGTCAGATGAAATAAATGATGGAATCTTCAAATCTTCAGCTAGATGAGCGAAACTAAATAAAGAAAAATCAAGTCTGCCCCTTTCCCAATACCGTTACCTTTACTTATATAAACTAACTCCATATTTGCATAAATACAGAGAAAAAAGAAAAAAAAAACAGAAGCTCTGAATTACTGCTTGTATTAAATATAGAAGGCATTCTGGCATCAATTACTTCTGTAAAACAGTGACTGGATGGTTTCACATCAGGAAAGTTTATTAGATGAGATGATACCTCACCGACTGTAAACTTGACAAAGAGTAAGGAACTCATACTATAACGCTGCTCTTTCTTACACATATCTCCCTGCCTCTACTTCTATCTCATGCTTGTTTCTGGAAACATGGTACCTAGTTGAACTATGTGGGTATCTTTGACATACTTCTTTTTCCTCCTTTTCTCAGAACTATAGACATTTAGCACTTCTACTCTCTTTTTATATTGTCAGTGCAGAATTTTGTTGTCTTCTGAAATGCTTACATACTACCCATGTCTTTGTTTTGATGGGGTTCCCAGAACTGCACACAGTGCTTTAGATGGAGTTTTGATCCACTGTCTGTAATAAGCAATAAAAGGTTCTCATTGCTTGCTGGTGATCCTTCCTCCTCTACATCTCAGGTCATCTGATACGACTACCTGCAGATCATTTAACTATTTCTTTCTTCAGTATAAACACACACACACACACACACACACACACACACACACACACAGTTTTAGATTATGTTGTGATTTTCTCTATAGCTTTTCCACCTCAGGGGGAAAGCATTAAAACCTTTCCATTAGCTTCTGATCATGTTATGTAAATTACCTTTTTGTTTCCATTCAAACACATCAGAAGAGATCTTCATCACCTACTGGAAGGCCTTACTTGCAGGCATGACTTCCTCCATCCTAAGTGTGCGTGAGGCAAACAGATACTTCTAGTTGATAGGTACATGCATTGCCTGATATGTCTTGGGCCAGATAATGAAATCGATATATGTCAGATTGATATGTAATTCAATGAAAGGACTAGGCATCATCACCAAATGGCCATATAAAATTTCCTTATAATTGGCAAATAATGGAAGACAACCCAGAAAGGTTCCCCTTTGCAACCTTTCTATAGATCTACCTTCCTATGTAGACAATATTACTAGTAGGAAGAGAGAAAAGAGTTTCAAGTATTCTAAATATTCCAAACATCTTACTTAATCTAGTGAAGTGTTCATAAGTAGAAGTTAACCGAATACAAAGAGAAGTCTAAGGTGTAGTCATATATCAATTAGGGTGGGGCCCACCATCAGAGCTGGTGATGCTATGTCAGTTCTGGTTCATCTGGTCTTTCCTTCATCAGTTATTGTTCATCTAGCTTTTTTCTCTAGCCAGTTTAATCCTTGACCCCCCCCATACGCAGTAATCCTGCTTCTGCTATAGTAAACTATGACTAGGTACCTGACAAGGGAACTTACAATTTGATGGTGTACAAAAAGGCATTTCTGTTTTTTTTTTTTTTTTTTTTTAGATTTGGAACTAAATATTCATAGGTTCATAGGTTCATAGGTTCATACTAGGCTATCTGCCCTAGGGCATTTATAAGCCTAGCCAGAGTGTGTATGGCTTTCGCCACCCATTTTAAATTAATTTTGCTATGCCCTTTTTCGAGGTTAGTATACTGTGCCTCTGTCTAACAGTGACACAGAAGTGATACCCGGGGTAAACCTACGATCTCCCATCCACTCATCAAGATTCCTCTTGAAGAGAGTCAATGAGGGACTCTGCCTAACCTGGAATGGGATTTTATTCCAGAGTGAAGGGAGCCTCTGGGTTATGAATCTGTCCCTCCAGCATGTCCTATTTATTTCAGTGCTGAGGTTTAAGTCCATCGAGCGCGTAGCTCGATGGGATTTGGATTTTCTGAGGTGCAGCATGTCCATTAATTCTGGGTTGGACATGGCTTTATACGTCAGGCACAGATCGCCTCTGAGCAGGCGGTATGCCACTGAGTAGAGCTGGAGTTTCTTTAACCGGGCAGCATATGGCATCTGTTTGAGCCCCTTGATCCTCTTGGTGAGGTACTTTTGGGGTCTTTCCAGTTGCTGCAGGTGTCTGGTAAGGTACATCCCAAAAGGGGCATTGTACTCAATTATGGGCCTGATGAGGGATGAGTAAAGAGGCACGATGACCTCCCCTGATCTAGATGTGAATCCCTTCATGATTAGGTGGGCTATATAAAATGTTTTTCTAACCACTTTGGCCACGTGGTTGTCAAATGAGAGATTGCTATCAACTTGGGTCCCCAGGTCCCTAATTACTTCTTCTGTACTTAATGGATTACCACCTATGTGGTAATTTATGGGCACTTTGTTTTTGCCAAAGGGGATGACTATACACTTTTGGCGTTTAGCTTGAGGCCATGGCTCTGGCACCAGTTGTCTGTTTCTATGAGGCCCTTCTGGAGGATGCTTGTGTCGGCTGGAGAGTCTATTATGGCGCCCAGTTTGCAGTCATCTGCGAACTTGGTCAGCCACAGTCCTTCCATGTTGGCCTGTACCTCCGAGAAATATATACCGAACAAGAGAGGTCCCAAGACTGAGCCTTGTGGGACGCCACTTGTAACTGGTTTGGAGTCTGACATGGCTCCAGCTATTCTAACCATGTGGGTTCTGTCCTTGAGCCAGTTTGCAACCCATCTAGTGACATAGGGGTTTATATTTAAGCTGGTGAGCTTATCTATAATGCCCAAGTGGGGTATTGTATCGAAGGCTTTTGTGAGGTCCAGGTAGGCTGTGTGGACCACCTTCCCCTTGTCAATGGCCTTGGTGACTGTTTCAAAGAAATCGACCAGGTTTAAGAGGCAGGATCTGCCCTTAACAAAGCTGAACTGGGTAGGATCCAGTGTCTGTAGGTCCCCAATATCTTTATTTATAAGGTCCATGATGATCCTTTCCATAGCTTTGCAGACCAAGCTAGTGAGACTTATGGGGCGATAGTTTCCAGGATCCGTTGAGGCACCACCTTTGTGGAGAGGGACCACTGTTGCTGTACGTCACTCTTTGGGTACATATCCTGTAGTAAGGCTGAGACTGAACAGTAGTTTTAGGTTTGGGTTTAGCTCTTCTTGGAGTTCATGTAGGATGCAGCCTGGGACACCGTCTGGTCCCATTGATGCTGTGTTTCTTGCTTTGGAGAGGGCAGCTCTTACCTGAGCATCTGAGATGTCAGGGGGGCAGCACTCTGCTGGGATAGATATTAGCCCTTTTGGTGGGGGGGGGAGTTTGCGCTGAACCTGTCAGCTAGGATGTTGGCAATGTCTGTGGGTTCAGTGTATTTTTGTCATTTTGGACTAATTCTGAGCATATCTGGGAATTCCCACCCAGGTTCCTAACATAACTAAAGAAAGCCTTGTGATTATCCTTAGTGTCCTGTGCAATTTTTCTCTCGAAGCTGGCCTTAGACGATTTTATGAGTGCCCGTAGTTTTTTGCTAATACTGATCAGAGATGCCTTCCCTTTTGGGATTTTGCTCTGTCATGTAGTAGCTTCCTCCTTCTATTGTATAGTTTGTTTATGGCTGGGGTCCACCAGACAGGATGTCTGCCTTTGGAGGATTGGGTCTTGGTTTTATTTGGGATTGCATGATCCATGCATTCCTGAAGGTGTTCATAGAATGCGTTTATAAAGGATTTTGTGGTCTGGGCGTATTATCCAGAGGCCGGGGCTTTGAAGGATTCCACCTCGGTTTTGAGGAGTGTGAAATTTGCTTTAGAGAAGTTTTTCACTGTGGTTTTCTGGGCATGGGGTGGGGTCGGGATGTGAATATCCAGTGAGATTAGTTTATGGTCTGATCTTACCAGTGAGGGATACACTTCTGGTCTGGAGCATAGAGTCCCCATGTTGGTGATGATCAGGTCCAGTATGTTTTCCCCTCTTGTGGGAGTGGTAACAAGTTGTTCCATAGCATTTGAGTTTATAAATTCTAGGAACCTTTGGGCTAGGGTGTTGGAGCTAGAGTAATGCTCCCAGTCTATGGTTGGGTAGTTGAAGTCACCCAATATAATGGTGTTTGGAGAGACCTTTATATTTTCCAGTGTTCTCAGGAAGGCCGAGTGAGGTTCCTGGGTTTGGGAGGGTGGTCTGTAGCAGGCTATAAACTGGAAGGCAGTTTTACCCACTGTTAGTTGCACATGGATAGTCTCTGATGCTTCGTGCTGTGCCACCAACCTGGAGGTGTGGGTATCTTTGACGAATATTTATGCACTTTTTTTTTTAAAAAATACAGTATTTAAATTGATTTAAACTGTGTATGAAGGAGTGTTGAAGGAATTTTTAACTGGTTATTCTGCTCTTCAGTAACTTGAACTAAAAGCTAGTGTTGGCTGAATTTTGTTATTTGCTAGTAATTACAGGTGTGGGGGTAGCCACATTCATTGATTTCCTGTCCTTGCATATTTAAACTGGTGCATGTGAAATAATTCCTGCTTTAAAACTTCAGCTTGGCAAGCTAAGAACTTGGTTATATTCAACTGGACGTATAAGAGAATTTAAGTACCTTTTTATGCACTTTTTTTTTTTAAAAATACAGTATTTAAATTGATTTAAACTGTGTATGAAGGAGTGTTGAAGGAATTTTTAACTGGTTATTCTGCTCTTCAGTAACTTGAACTAAAAGCTAGTGTTGGCTGAATTTTGTTATTTGCTAGTAATTACAGGTGTGGGGGTAGCCACATTCATTGATTTCCTGTCCTTGCATATTTAAACTGGTGCATGTGAAATAATTCCTGCTTTAAAACTTCAGCTTGGCAAGCTAAGAACTTGGTTATATTCAACTGGACGTATAAGAGAATTTAAGTACCTTTTTATGCACTTTTTTTTTTTTAAAAATACAGTATTTAAATTGATTTAAACTGTGTATGAAGGAGTGTTGAAGGAATTTTTAACTGGTTATTCTGCTCTTCAGTAACTTGAACTAAAAGCTAGTGTTGGCTGAATTTTGTTATTTGCTAGTAATTACAGGTGTGGGGTAGCCACATTCATTGATTTCCTGTCCTTGCATATTTAAACTGGTGCATGTGAAATAATTCCTGCTTTAAAACTTCAGCTTGGCAAGCTAAGAACTTGGTTATATTCAACTGGACGTATAAGAGAATTTAAGTACCTTTTTATGCACTTTTTTTTTAAAAAAATACAGTATTTAAATTGATTTAAACTGTGTATGAAGGAGTGTTGAAGGAATTTTTAACTGGTTATTCTGCTCTTCAGTAACTTGAACTAAAAGCTAGTGTTGGCTGAATTTTGTTATTTGCTAGTAATTACAGGTGTGGGGTAGCCACATTCATTGATTTCCTGTCCTTGCATATTTAAACTGGTGCATGTGAAATAATTCCTGCTTTAAAACTTCAGCTTGGCAAGCTAAGAACTTGGTTATATTCAACTGGACGTATAAGAGAATTTAAGTACCTTTTATGCACTTTTTTTTTTAAAAATACAGTATTTAAATTGATTTAAACTGTGTATGAAGGAGTGTTGAAGGAATTTTTAACTGGTTATTCTGCTCTTCAGTAACTTGAACTAAAAGCTAGTGTTGGCTGAATTTTGTTATTTGCTAGTAATTACAGGTGTGGGGTAGCCACATTCATTGATTTCCTGTCCTTGCATATTTAAACTGGTGCATGTGAAATAATTCCTGCTTTAAAACTTCAGCTTGGCAAGCTAAGAACTTGGTTATATTCAACTGGACGTATAAGAGAATTTAAGTACCTTTTATGCACTTTTTTTAAAAATACAGTATTTAAATTGATTTAAACTGTGTATGAAGGAGTGTTGAAGGAATTTTTAACTGGTTATTCTGCTCTTCAGTAACTTGAACTAAAAGCTAGTGTTGGCTGAATTTTGTTATTTGCTAGTAATTACAGGTGTGGGGTAGCCACATTCATTGATTTCCTGTCCTTGCATATTTAAACTGGTGCATGTGAAATAATTCCTGCTTTAAAACTTCAGCTTGGCAAGCTAAGAACTTGGTTATATTCAACTGGACGTATAAGAGAATTTAAGTACCTTATTATGCACTTTTTTTTTAAAAATACAGTATTTAAATTGATTTAAACTGTGTATGAAGGAGTGTTGAAGGAATTTTTAACTGGTTATTCTGCTCTTCAGTAACTTGAACTAAAAGCTAGTGTTGGCTGAATTTTGTTATTTGCTAGTAATTACAGGTGTGGGGATAGCCACATTCATTGATTTCCTGTCCTTGCATATTTAAACTGGTGCATGTGAAATAATTCCTGCTTTAAAACTTCAGCTTGGCAAGCTAAGAACTTGGTTATATTCAACTGGACGTATAAGAGAATTTAAGTACCTTTTTATGCACTTTTTTTTAAAAAATACAGTATTTAAATTGATTTAAACTGTGTATGAAGGAGTGTTGAAGGAATTTTTAACTGGTTATTCTGCTCTTCAGTAACTTGAACTAAAAGCTAGTGTTGGCTGAATTTTGTTATTTGCTAGTAATTACAGGTGTGGGGGTAGCCACATTCATTGATTTCCTGTCCTTGCATATTTAAACTGGTGCATGTGAAATAATTCCTGCTTTAAAACTTCAGCTTGGCAAGCTAAGAACTTGGTTATATTCAACTGGACGTATAAGAGAATTTAAGTACCTTTTATGCACTTTTTTTTAAAAAATACAGTATTTAAATTGATTTAAACTGTGTATGAAGGAGTGTTGAAGGAATTTTTAACTGGTTATTCTGCTCTTCAGTAACTTGAACTAAAAGCTAGTGTTGGCTGAATTTTGTTATTTGCTAGTAATTACAGGTGTGGGGGTAGCCACATTCATTGATTTCCTGTCCTTGCATATTTAAACTGGTGCATGTGAAATAATTCCTGCTTTAAAACTTCAGCTTGGCAAGCTAAGAACTTGGTTATATTCAACTGGACGTATAAGAGAATTTAAGTACCTTTTTATGCACTTTTTTTAAAAATACAGTATTTAAATTGATTTAAACTGTGTATGAAGGAGTGTTGAAGGAATTTTTATCTGAAGTTATTCTGCTCTTCAGTAATCTTAGTGGCATTGAAACTGCCCGCCCCTCAGCCTGCCTCTGGGCCCATCTCATTTGCTCACTCAACTGAGTGCAGTGAGATCATATTCTGATTTCAGGCACTCCTACTGTGTACAAAGAGAGCATCTGGGAAATAGAAAAAAAAATTAAGCTTATTTCCTGCCTTTCTTGTTAAGTGGTACAGACTATTTGTAGGCTTCTGAGCCCCCAAGCCCTTCTGTGTTTGAGGGAAGCCTTCTAGCTTGTTTTTTTTTCTTGTAACTAGCCAGTTTTCTAGTTTCAGCACTCAAATCTGTTTCTTTGATCTCAGCACTTGTTCAGAAAAAAAAAAAAAAAAAAAAAAATTCATCTGCTTTTACTGTACTTGTGTTTTTACCTACTTCTTTTTACTTTTGCATCATCTTAAAATACTCAATTGTATTTATTACTGCTTGGTGTAACTCATTCTAAGCCTTTTGGTTTAAACACTTGGGCTTCGGACCAGTTAGTTGTTTTGCACTGAGAGGTTTGTGGTCTGCACTGTTGTGGCAGAACAGGTAGCTTACATCCTTCTAGGTTGAGAACTGCTGATTGAGGGCTCAGTGTCTGTTATTCTAAAAGTGTATTAATTCTGGTTTAAGCACTTGGGCTTTCAAGCCAGTTATTTTACATTAAGAGGGTTCGTGGTCTGCACTCTTGTGGGAGGAGAGGCTGGACTCTGCCCTTCTGAGCTGGGAATTTCTGGTTAAAGGCTTATAGTGCATGCATATCTGAACTGTTTCTTACTGAAGTTGGTGCGCCTTGTTTGCTGTGGCATAGACTGGATTCGGGCCTGCTGGATCTAGCTTTGTTTGTGTAACTTGAGCACTAATCCAGACATTCTCTAAAGTATTCAATGGTATTTATTACTGCTTGGTTGTAACTTGATTAAAGTGTAGCTATCATTCAAGTCTTTTGAATTAAGCACTTGGGCTTCAGACCAGTTGTTTTACATTGGGAAGGTTTGTGGCAAGCACTGTGGTGGCAGGACAGGTAGCTTTCATCCTTCTAAGTTGGGAACTGCTGATTGAGAGCCCAGTGTCCAAGTGTATTAGTTCTGGTTTAGGCACTTGGGCTTCAGGCCAGTTATTTTACATTAAGAAGGTTGGTGGTCTGCACTCTTGTGGGAGAAGAGGCTGGACTCTGCCCTTCTGAGCTGGGAATTTTCTGGTTAAAGGTTTATAGTGCCTGAATATTTGAACTGTATCTTACTGAAATTGGTTCACCTTGTTTGCTCTAGCATAGACTAGATCCAGGCCTACTGAATCTAGCTTTGTTTATATACTTGTTGTTTGTTTGCTTGTTATTTCCCTGGAAGCTAATTCACCTAATACGCAACTTCTCAGCTTCTGTGGATCACTAGTGATATCTGCATTGCTTACTGTACTTATTTCCTTGTTTCACTTGAAAGAAAGTTACTGTTTGTCGTTTTGCATTTAGTTACTTGTATCACATTGCACTCAAGTTACCTGGCACTTGCTCACTAAAGCAATTATATAAGTCAGCACTAAAAATTAAAAGCACTACACCCTCACTCCCCACTGGCCCTTGTTTTCAATTAAGGATTTCCCAATATTATTCTAGCATGTCCAAAGGTCAGTTGTCAATCTCCTCTCCGGTCCAGCTGGTGAATCTGGGAATCTTGAGGCAATGTTATAACTGCCTCATGTACACAGACAACCCTCTCCTCCTCCCACATAACACAAATACTTGCAAGAGATGCAGCTATTTAGCCAAACTGGAGGCTGAGCTCTCTCAACTCAGGACTGGCAAGACCAGACAGGAGGAGAAGGCAACTACACACACCACAAAACCAGCCTCACATAATGCTACCACTCCACTGAATCAAACACATAAACACACAAAGACATACTCGGAGGCTCTGAGTAAAACTTACCTAAACAGCAGAGGCCTCCAAAGCAGACACCCAAACAACTGCTACCTCAAGACACCCCACAAGCAACACATAAACCACAAAAGCAGTGTGCAAAGCAGTCACAGCCCTTAAGGCCAAATACAACACCAAACATACTTGTCATAGGTGACTCCATAGTCAGACACACTGACGTCACACTCACCAGGCTGAACAAGGAGAGGGTCACAGTAAGCTGCCTATCGGGCGCTAGAATCCGCCACATAACACAAGCACTCGGGTCACTCCACAGCAAGTACAAATATGACACAGTCATTGTCCATGCTGGTGTGAACGACCTGAGACGTACCTCCCTGGACTGCATGAAAAGAGACATAGAGGAGCTCTCTGATTATGTAGCCCAGGCAGGTATGACCCTAACCCTGAGCAGTATCCTTCCTTCACCAAGAATGATGCCACAATATAGAGACAAGATGATCAGCTTTAACAATTGGCTTAATGTCTGGTGTCATTCAAAGGGGATCCAGTGTCTGTCTGCCTGGGATGACATGCTTGACAAGCCACACTGCTTCGCAAGGGACGGCTTGCACCTGTCACCCGGATATTGGCTAAGGCTCTTGCCACCCCATAGTGCCTTTTTAGGCAAGGCTCAAATTCTAAACCTACCACCCTACAAAACAAAAATGGGAAGAAATTGAGGGTAATGCTGCTCAATGCCAGAAGTCTAAATCTCAAAATGCACGCACTCGAGGCCCTTCTCAGTATGGAGAACATCGATGTCTGTGCTGTAACTGAAACCTGGTTCAAGGCTCCTGAGAGCACCCGGCACTATTAGGTTTTACCTCATATCATGCGTTCGCCCCAAAACCCGGACCACTCCACAAAAGGAGGGTGTATCCATATTCATAAAGGATACTCACACCTCCAGGTTGGTGGCAACGCATGAAGCTTCGGAAACCATCCAGGTGCAACTAACAATAGGCAAAACTGCTCTACAAATTGTAGCATGCTACAGGCCACCCTCTAAAACTCAGGAACCCCACACAGCCTTCCTGAAGACACTGGAGGGTATAAATGTATCTCCAAACACCATCATATTGGGTGACTTCAACTACCCGAATATAGACTGGGAACATTACTCAAGCCCTAACTTTCTAGCCCAACGGTTCCTGGAGTTCATAAATTCAAATGCCATGGAACAGCTAGTAACTGTTCCCACGAGAGGAGAAAATATACTAGATCTCATTGTCACAAACATGGGGACAAAATGCTCCACACCGGAAGTATATCCCTCATTGGTGAGATCTGATCATAAACTAATCTCACTGGAAATCCACATCCCGCCCACCCCAAACAAAAGACCATAGTGAAGAACTTCTCTAAAGCAAACTTCACACTACTCAAGACTGGTGTGGTATCCTTCAAGGCCCCTGAGTCAGAGGAAACCACAACCCAAGCTGCGGAAGCCCTTACAAATGCCTTCTATGAACACCTCCAGGACTGCATGGATCAGGCAATCCCAAATAAAACCAAGACTCTTTCCACAAAGGGCAAACGTCCAGTCTGGTGGACCCCAGCCATTAACAAACTTTACAATAAGAGGAGAAAGCTATTACATGATAGAACAAAATCCATAAAAGGGAAGTCACCCCTGATCATTATTAGTAAAAAATACGAGCACTCATAAAATCAACTAAGGCCAATTTTGAGAGAAAAATTGCCATGGATTCAAAGGACAATCATAAGGCCTTTTTCAGCTATGTTAGGAACCTGGGTGGAAACTCACAGATATGCTCAGAATTAGTCCAAAATGATACAAAAATCACTGAACCCACAGACATTGCCAACATACTGGCAGACAGGTTCAGTGCAAACTTCACCCCCCTCCCCTAAAGGAGAGATAACTATCCCAGCCGAGAGTAGCCTCCCGGACATCTCAAATGCGCAGGTGAAAGCTGCTCTCTCTAAAGCTAAAAACACAGCATCAATGGGACCGGATGGTGTCCCGGCTGTGTGCTACACGAGCTAAATGAGGAATTAAACCCGCACATAAGGCAGCTGTTTAATCTCAGCCTTACCACAGGATACGTGCCCAAGGAGTGGCGTGACGGCAACTGTGGTCCCACTCCACAAAGGTGGCACCTCACGGACCCTGGTAATTACCCCCATAAGCTTAACAAGTCTAGTCTGCAAAGCTATGGAGAGGATCATAATGGAGCTCATAAACAAAGATATAGGGGACTTGCAGACATTGGACCCGACCCAGTTTGGCTTTGTCAAGGGAAGATCATGCCTTTTGAACTTGGTCGACTTCTTCGAAATAGTCACCAAGGCCATTGATGAGGGAAAGGCAGTCCATACAGCCTACCTTGACCTTGCAAAGGCTTTCGACACAATACCCCACTCTGGTATTGTAGAAAAACTTACCAGCTTAAATGTAAACCCATATGTCACAAGATGGGTTGCAAACTGGCTTAAGGACAGAACCCACAGGGTTAGAGTTGCTGGCGCTGTGTCAGACTCCAAGCCGGTCACAAGTGGTGTCCCACAGGGCTCGGTCCTTGGCCCCCTATTGTTTGGCATCTACTTCTCAGAAGTACAGGCCAACATGGGAGGACTTTGGCTGACAAAGTTTGCAGATGACTGCAAACTGGGCGCCATAGTGGAAAGTGCATCGGACACGGATATCCTTCAGAAGGGACTCACGGAAACAGATAGCTGGTGCCAGAGCCATGGCCTGAAGTTAAACGCCAAAAATGTATAGTCATACCCTTCGGGAAAAACAAGGTAACCCCAAGCTACCATATAGGTGGCAATCCACTAAGCACAGAAGAGGTTATCAGGGACCTGGGGACCCAGGTTGACAGTGGCCTTTCTTTTGACACTCACATTGCTAAAGTGGTTAGAAAGACCTTCTACATTGCCCACCTGATCATGAAGGGATTCACATCCAGATCTAGTGAGGTCATTGTTCCCTGTACTCTTCACTTATCAGACCAATGATCGAGTACAATGCCCCATTCGGGATGTATCTCACCCGACATCTGCAGCAATTGGAGAGACCCCAAAAGTTCCTCACCAAAAGGATAAAGGACTCCAAAATCTGTCATATGCTGCCAGATTGAAGAAACTCCAGCTCTATTCAGTCGCATACCGTCTGCTCAGAGGTGACATGTGCCTGACATACAAGGCCATGTCCAACCCGGAATTAATGGACATGCTCCACCTCAAAAATCCAAATCCACCAAAACCACTAGAGCAAGCGACTTAAACCTTAGCACGGATATAAATAGGACGTGCTGGAGGGATAGATTTATCACTCAGAGACTCCCTATGCTGTGGAATAAAATCCCGGTCCATGTGAGGCAGAGCACCTCGCTGACTCTGTTCAAGAGAAATCTAGACCTGTGGATGGGAGATCGTAGGTTTACCCCGGGAATCATCTCTGGGTCACTGCTGGACAGAGGCACAACAAACTAATGGGCACAGTATTTTTTCATATAAGGGGTGGCGTAAGCCACAATAATTTGGGCTAGGCTTATAAATGCCTTAGGGCAGATAGCCTAGTATAAACCTATGAACCTATGAACCTATGATACTCCCCCTCCTTTTGTGGTTCGGTCCAAGTTTTGGGGCCGAAAAGCATGGTATGAGGTATAACCTGGTAGTGCTGGGGTGCTCTCGAGAGCCTTGAACCAGGTTTCTGTTACTGCACAGATATCGATGTTCTCCATGCTAAGGAGAGTTTCGAGTGCGTGCATCTTGAGGTTTAGACTTCTGGCGTTGAGTAGCATTACTCTTAGTTTCTTATCCCTTGTGATACCTATGGAGGTGGATTTGTCTTTTGAGCCTTGCCTAAAAAAGGCACTATGGGGGTAGCAAGAGCCTTTGCCAATATCCGAAAGCCCAGGGTGACAGGTGCAAGCCGTCCCTAGCGAAGCATCGTGGCTTGTCGAGCATGTCATCCCAGGCTGACAGGCATTGGATCCCCTTTGAATGACACCAATACTTAAGCCAATTGTTGAAATTGATAATCTTGTCTTCATACTGTGGCATCATTCTTGGTGAGGGTAAGATGCTACTCAAGGTCAGGGTCATACCGGCCTGGGCTACATGCTCAGAGAGCTCCTCTATGTCTCTTTCATGTAGTCCAGGGAGGTACGTCTCAGGTCATTCACACCAGCATGGACAATGACTGAGTCATATTTGTACTTGCCTTGGAGTGACCTGAGTGCTTGTGTTATGTGGCGGATCCTAGTGCCCGATAGGCAGCTCACCGTGACCTTCTCCTTGTTCAGCCTGGTGAGCGGGATGTCAGTGTGCCTGATGATAGAGTCACCTATTACAAGTGTATCAGGTGTGTTGTTTAGCCTTAAGGGCTGTGACTGTTCGGCACACTGGCTTTGTGAGCTATGTGTTGCACGTGTTTTGTTTTGGGGTAGTGGTTGCTTGGGTGTCTGCTTTGGAGGTCTCTGCTGCTTAGGCAGATTTTTATTTAGAGCCTCCAAGTATGTTTTTGTGTGTTTATGTGTTTGTTTTGCTGTCGTGGTAGGTCTATGTGAGACTGGAATTGTAATGAGTGTGGTTTCCTTCTCCTCCTGACTGGTTATGCCAGTACTGAGTTGAGAGAGCTTAGCCTCCAGTTTGGCTATATAGTTTCATCTCTCACATGTGTTGGAATTTGTTGGGAGGAGGAGAGGGTTGTCTGTGTACATTAGGCAGTTGTAACATTGCCTCAAGATTCCCAGGTTCACCAGCTTGACCGGAGAGGAGATTGACAACTGACCTTTGGACATGCTAGAATAGTATTGGGAATTCCTTTATAATTGAAAAAAAGGGCCAATGGGGAACAAGTTACTCAAGGGGAGTTTGTGAGGGTGCAGTGCTTTTAATTTTTTAGTGCTGACTTATATAATTGCTTTAGTGAGCAAGTGTTAGGCTTTAGCGTAGGAATAGGGTGTTTATTATGAGAACTAGATCAGTTCCAAGGCTCAAACCCAAATAAGCGGTGCTACTCGATGCCGCGCTATGCACAAAATCATGCAAAGCCGCGCTACAGTGGGTTTTATACAGGCGGACTCGAAAGAGCTAGAAATTAGCCCAAAACAGCCAACAGACTACCAGATTCCTGTTCTGGGAACACTCCTCCAGGGACAGATAGGCTGCTCCAAGCTCCCCACTGCCACTGGTGAACAAAGAAGCCTCTCTCTATCCAAGAAAGGAAATGGCAACAAAGTCCAGAATACAGCAAAGCCTGTATTTGGACTACTCTAGGTCAGGAAAGATGGGAAACAAGGATAATTTATTTGTTTTTTTTTTTTTTTGCAACAAACAGCAGGAAAATGCAATAAATATTTAACACAGGCTAGCGCACTTGAGTGTGTAGCCTCAACAGGTAAATGCAACAAACATGACAAACTTTAAAAGTGCAGGTGAAAAAACAACTTTAAACAGTTTAAAACAGTTCAAGAAGCAGAAATACTTGCAGTTTAGCTAGATCGGACAGTCACCCAGATAGTAGCAGGAAAAAAACACTTTTATCAGGTTAGCAGTCACTCTTTTGGCCTCTCTGCTGCTAGCACCACTCTGCCGGATGAAAAGGAGCTTGGCTGAGTAGTAACAAGCGCAATAACCTCGCCAAAGCGGGTTTTATACAGGGGGACTTGAAAGAGCTAGAAATTGGCCCAAAACGGCCAATAGACTGCCAGATTCCTGTGCTGGGAACACTCCTCCAGGGATAGATAGGCTGCTCTAAGTTCCCCACTGCCACTGGTGAATAAAGAAACCTCCCTCTATCCAAGAAAGGAAATGGCCAACACAGGAACTTTCCAAAAGTCCAGAATACAGCAAAGCCTGTAGTTGGACTACTCTAGGTCAGGAAAGACGGGAAACAAGGATCATTTTTTTTTTTTTTTTGTTTTTCTTTTTTTCAACAAATAGCAGGAAAATGCAGTAAATATGTAACACAGGCTAGCACACTTGAGTGTGTAGCCTCAACAGGTAAATGCAACAAACAGGACAAACTTTAAAAGTGCAGGTGCAAAAACAACTTTAAACAGTTTAAAACAGTTCAAGAAGCAGAAATATTTGCAGTTTAGCTAGATCGGACAGTCGCCCAGGTAGTAGCAGGAAAAAACACTTTTATCAGGTTAGCAGTCGCTCTTTTAGCCTCTCTGCTGCTAGCACCACTCTGCAGGACCACGAGGAGCTTGGCTGAGTAGTAACAAGAGCAAAAACCTCGCCAAAGCGGGTTTTATACAGGGGGATTTGAAAGAGCTAGAAATTGGCCCAAAATGGCCAATAGACTACCAGATTCTTGTGCTGGGAACACTCCTCCAGGGATAGATAGGCTGCTCTAAGCTCCCCACTGCCACTGGTGAACAAAGAAGCCTCCCTTAATCCAAGAAAGGAAATGGCAACACAGGAACTTTCCAAAAGTCCAGAATACAGCAAAGCCTGTATTTGGACTACTCTAGGTTAGGAAAGACGGGAAACAAGGATAATTTTTTTCTTTTTCTTTCTTTCAACAAATAGCAGGAAAATGCAGTAAATATGTGACACAGGCTAGCGTAGTTGAGTGTGTACCCTCAACAGGTAAATGCAAAAAACAGGACAAACTTTAAATTACAAGCGCAAAAGTGCGCTAAAGCTGGCTTTAAAGCAGGGGGTTAGAAAGAGATAGGAAATGGCCCAAAACGGCCCATAAGCTACAGGTCACTGGGCTGGAACCACTCCTCAAGGGACAGATAGGCTTCTCAGAGCTCCCCACTCTCACTGGTGAACAAAGAAGCTTCCTCCTATCCAAATAAGGATATGGGCAACACAGGAACTATGACACAGCCCAGAGATCAGCAATACCTGAAGACTGGACTATTCTAGTTCAGTAAAGGCGGGAAACAAGGATTTTTTTTTTTTACAAAGTAGCAGAAATTAGGTACAGAAACACAGTAAATGCTTTAATTCGGCTAGCGCACTTGAGTGTGTAGTCTACCAATTAAACTAAGCAAAAACAAACTTTAAAAGTGCAAAAAAACCTCAGAAATACAGGCAGGAATGCAATAAAACAAATTTACAGAGCTTATTTAGTAAAAGAAACAGAAAAGTCTATATATACAGAAAAGCAGCTAAAACACACAAACACTTCAGATGCAATGCAACCTAGAGCACTTGAGCTGTAGCAATATTAAGGCTATTACAGTTATAATAAATGCTCTGAAATATACTGTATATTTCCAAAATGTTTGAGAAGCACAGTCAGAACACAAGGAGGTTCAGGCGAAAGAAAAAAAAAAGTTTTGTTTTACTTTTTGAAAGGGAAAAAGGAGGAACAAAAGGCCTTATCAAATGTTCTCTGTATTAGGCAGAATGAGCTAATGACACTAGACTGGGAGGAGTGTCACAGTAGGGGCGGGCAACTGCAAAGCCACCAAGTATAAGAGCAAGACACCAACAGGGAGGGAGGGTGGGACGAAATAGCCTACAGACAGCAAGCACTAGGGACACAAATGAAAGTTTTTAAACAGATAAGGATTTGTAAAGATACAGAATAGACAAAGTGCTATATATATATTAAATTTTAAAAACAGTAATCTGTAAAAATAATAATAAAAAAATCAAGATACTTATATTTTCAGCCCAGTTGCGGTCAACAACTTATCCAGTCTGCACTGTGTGTAAAGACAGAAACCCTTTCAAAGTTAGTGCTTAAATACCAGAACAGCTTTTTTTTTTATTTTTTACAAGAACACAAAAGAACCAGCCCCCACTAGCCAAAAGATAATTACACAGAGGAAAGACTTCAGTTAAAACAATAGCCTACAGACAGCAAGCACTAGAGACACAAATGAAAGTTTTTAAACAGATAAGGATTTGTAAAGATACAGAATAGACAAAGTGCTATATATATATTAAATTTTAAAAACAGTAATCTGTAAAAATAATCAAAAAAATCAAGATACTTATATTTTCAGCTCAGTTGCGGTCAACAACTTATCCAGTCTGCACTGTGTGTAAAGACAGAAACCCTATGAAAGTTAGGGCTTAAATACCAGAACAGCTATTTTTTTTTATTTTTTACAAGAACACAAAAGAACCAGCCCCCACTAGCCAAAAGATAATTGCACAGAGGAAAGACTTCAGTTAAAACAATAGCCTACAGACAGCAAGCACTAGAGACACAAATGAAGGTTTTTAAACAGATAAGGATTTGTAAAGATACAGAATAGATAAAGTGCTATATATATATTAAATTTTAAAAACAGTAATCTGTAAAAATAATCAAAAAAAAATCAAGATACTTATATTTTCAGCTCAGTTGCGGTCAACAACTTATCCCGTCTGCACTGTGTGTAAAGACAGAAACCCTTTCAAAGTTAGTGCTTAAATACCAGAACAGCTTTTTTTTTTTTTTTTTTTTTTTTTACAAGAACACAAAAGAACCAGCCCCCACTAGCCAAAAGATAATTACACAGAGGAAAGACTTCAGTTAAAACAATAGCCTACAGACAGCAAGTACTAGAGACACAAATGAAAGTTTTTAAACAGATAAGGATTTGTAAAGATACAGAATAGACAAAGTGCTATATATATATTAAATTTTAAAAACAGTAATCTGTAAAAATAATAAAAAAAAAATCAAGATACTTATATTTTCAGCTCAGTTGCGGTCAACAACTTATCCAGTCTGCACTGTGTGTAAAGACAGAAACCCTTTCAAAGTTAGTGCTTAAATACCAGAACAGCTTTTTTTTTTTTTTTTTTTTTTTTTTTACAAGAACACAAAAGAACCAGCCCCCACTAGCCAAAAGATAATTACACAGAGGAAAGACTTCAGTTAAAACAATAGCCTACAGACAGCAAGCACTAGGGACACAAATGAAAGTTTTTAAACAGATAAGGATTTGTAAAGATACAGAATAGACAAAGTGCTATATATATATTACATTTTAAAAACAGTAATCTGTAAAAATAATAAAAAAAAAATCAAGATACTTATATTTTCAGCTCAGTTGCGGTCAACAACTTATCCAGTCTGCACTGTGTGTAAAGACAGAAACCCTTTCAAAGTTAGGGCTTAAATACCACAACAGCTTTTTTTTTTTTTTTTTTTTTTTTTACAAGAACACAAAAGAACCAGACCCCACTAGCCAAAAGATAATTACACAGAGGAAAGACTTCAGTTAAAACAATAGCCTACAGACAGCAAGCACTAGAGACACAAATGAAAGTTTTTAAACAGATAAGGATTTGTAAAGATACAGAATAGACAAAGTGCTATATATATATTAAATTTTAAAAACAGTAATCTATAAAAATAATCAAAAAAAAATCAAGATACTTATATTTTCAGCTCAGTTGCGGTCAACAACTTATCCAGTCTGCACTGTGTGTAAAGACAGTAACCCTTTCAAAGTTAGGGCTTAAATACCAGAACAGCATTTTTTTTTTTTTACAAGAACACAAAAGAACCAGCCCCCACTAGCCAAAAGATAATTACACAGAGGAAAGACTTCAGTTAAAACAATAGCCTACAGACAGCAAGCACTAGAGACACAAATGAAAGTTTTTAAACAGATAAGGATTTGTAAAGATACAGAATAGACAAAGTGCTATATATATATATATATATATATTAAATTTTAAAAACAGTAATCTGTAAAAATAATAAAAAAAATCAAGATACTTATATTTTCAGCTCAGTTGCGGTCAACAACTTATCCAGTCTGCACTGTGTGTAAAGACAGAAACCCTTTCAAAGTTAGGGCTTAAATACCAGAACAGCTTTTTTTTTTTTTTTTTTTTTTTTTTACAAGAACACAAAAGAACCAGCCCCCACTAGCCAAAAGATAATTACACAGAGGAAAGACTTCAGTTAAAACAATAGCCTACAGACAGCAAGCACTAGAGACACAAATGAAAGTTTTTAAACAGATAAGGATTTGTAAAGATACAGAATAGACAAAGTGCTATATATATATATATATATATATTAAATTTTAAAAACAGTAATCTGTAAAAATAATAAAAAAAATCAAGATACTTATATTTTCAGCTCAGTTGCGGTCAACAACTTATCCAGTCTGCACTGTGTGTAAAGACAGAAACCCTTTCAAAGTTAGTGCTTAAATACCAGAACAGCTTTTTTTTTTTTTTTTTTTTTTTTACAAGAACACAAAAGAACCAGCCACCACTAGCCAAAAGATAATTACACAGAGGAAAGACTTCAGTTAAAACAATAGCCTACAGACAGCAAGCACTAAAGACACAAATGAAAGTTTTTAAACAGATAAGGATTTGTAAAGATACAGAATAGACAAAGTGCTATATATATATTAAATTTTAAAAACAGTAATCTGTAAAAATAATAAAAAAAATCAAGATACTTATATTTTCAGCTCAGTTGCGGTCAACAACTTATCCAGTCTGCACTGTGTGTAAAGACAGAAACCCTTTCAAAGTTAGGGCTTAAATACCAGAACAGCTTTTTTTTTTTTTTTTTTTACAAGAACACAAAAGAACCAGCCCCCACTAGCCAAAAGATAATTACACAGAGGAAAGACTTCAGTTAAAACAATAGCCTACAGACAGCAAGCACTAGGGACACAAATGAAAGTTTTTAAACAGATAAGGATTTGTAAAGATACAGAATAGACAAAGTGCTATATATATATTAAATTTTAAAAACAGTAATCTGTAAAAATAATAAAAAAAAATCAAGATACTTATATTTTCAGCTCAGTTGCGGTCAACAACTTATCCAGTCTGCACTTTGTATAAAGACAGAAACCCTTTCAAAGTTAGGGCTTAAATACCAGAACAGCTTTTTTTTTTTTTTTTTTTTTAACAAGAACACAAAAGAACCAGCCCCCACTAGCCAAAAGATAATTACACAGAGGAAAGACTTCAGTTAAAACAATAGCCTACAGACAGCAAGCACTAGAGGCACAAATGAAAGTTTTTAAACAGATAAGGATTTGTAAAGATACAGAATAGACAAAGTGCTATATATATATTAAATTTTAAAAACAGTAATCTGTAAAAATAATAAAAAAAAATCAAGATACTTATATTTTCAGCTCAGTTGCGGTCAACAACTTATCCAGTCTGCACTGTGTATAAAGACAGAAACCCTATCAAAGTTAGGGCTTAAATACCAGAACAGCTTTTTTTTTTTTTTTTTTTTTTTTTACAAGAACACAAAAGAACCAGCCCCCACTAGCCAAAAGATAATTACACAGAGGAAAGACTTCAGTTAAAACAATAGCCTACAGACAGCAAGCACTAGAGGCACAAATGAAAGTTTTTAAACAGATAAGGATTTGTAAAGATACAGAATAGACAAAGTGCTATATATATATTAAATTTTAAAAACAGTAATCTGTAAAAATAATAAAAAAATCAAGATACTTATATTTTCAGCTCAGTTGCGGTCAACAACTTATCCCGTCTGCACTGTGTGTAAAGACAGAAACCCTTTCAAAGTTAGTGCTTAAATACCAGAACAGCTTTTTTTTTTTTTTTTTTTTTTACAAGAACACAAAAGAACCAGCCCCCACTAGCCAAAAGATAATTACACAGAGGAAAGACTTCAGTTAAAACAATAGCCTACAGACAGCAAGTACTAGAGACACAAATGAAAGTTTTTAAACAGATAAGGATTTGTAAAGATACAGAATAGACAAAGTGCTATATATATATTAAATTTTAAAAACAGTAATCTGTAAAAATAATAAAAAAAAAATCAAGATACTTATATTTTCAGCCCAGTTGCGGTCAACAACTTATCCAGTCTGCACTGTGTGTAAAGACAGAAACCCTTTCAAAGTTAGTGCTTAAATACCAGAACAGCTTTTTTTTTTTTTTTTTTTTTTTTACAAGAACACAAAAGAACCAGCCCCCACTAGCCAAAAGATAATTACACAGAGGAAAGACTTCAGTTAAAACAATAGCCTACAGACAGCAAGCACTAGGGACACAAATGAAAGTTTTTAACAGATAAGGATTTGTAAAGATACAGAATAGACAAAGTGCTATATATATATTACATTTTAAAAACAGTAATCTGTAAAAATAATAAAAAAAAAATCAAGATACTTATATTTTCAGCTCAGTTGCAGTCAACAACTTATCCAGTCTGCACTGTGTGTAAAGACAGAAACCCTTTCAAAGTTAGGGCTTAAATACCACAACAGCTTTTTTTTTTTTTTTTTTTTTTTACAAGAACACAAAAGAACCAGACCCCACTAGCCAAAAGATAATTACACAGAGGAAAGACTTCAGTTAAAACAATAGCCTACAGACAGCAAGCACTAGAGACACAAATGAAAGTTTTTAAACAGATAAGGATTTGTAAAGATACAGAATAGACAAAGTGCTATATATATATTAAATTTTAAAAACAGTAATCTGTAAAAATAATCAAAAAAAAATCAAGATACTTATATTTTCAGCTCAGTTGCGGTCAACAACTTATCCAGTCTGCACTGTGTGTAAAGACAGTAACCCTTTCAAAGTTAGGGCTTAAATACCAGAACAGCTTTTTTTTTTTTTTTTTTACAAGAACACAAAAGAACCAGCCCCCACTAGCCAAAAGATAATTACACAGAGGAAAGACTTCAGTTAAAACAATAGCCTACAGACAGCAAGCACTAGAGACACAAATGAAAGTTTTTAAACAGATAAGGATTTGTAAAGATACAGAATAGACAAAGTGCTATATATATATATATATATATATATATATATTAAATTTTAAAAACAGTAATCTGTAAAAATAATAAAAAAAATCAAGATACTTATATTTTCAGCTCAGTTGCGGTCAACAACTTATCCAGTCTGCACTGTGTGTAAAGACAGAAACCCTTTCAAAGTTAGTGCTTAAATACCAGAACAGCTTTTTTTTTTTTTTTTTTTTTTTTTTACAAGAACACAGAAGAACCAGCCCCCACTAGCCAAAAGATAATTGCACAGAGGAAAGACTTCAGTTAAAACAATAGCCTACAGACAGCAAGCACTAGAGACACAAATGAAAGTTTTTAAACAGATAAGGATTTGTAAAGATACAGAATAGACAAAGTGCTATATATATATTAAATTTTAAAAACAGTAATCTGTAAAAATAATAAAAAAAATCAAGATACTTATATTTTCAGCTCAGTTGCGGTCAACAACTTATCCAGTCTGCACTGTGTGTAAAGACAGAAACCCTATCAAAGTTAGGGCTTAAATACCAGAACAGCTTTTTTTTTTTTTTTTTTTTTTTTTACAAGAACACAAAAGAACCAGCCCCCACTAGCCAAAAGATAATTACACAGAGGAAAGACTTCAGTTAAAACAATAGCCTACAGACAGCAAGCACTAGGGACACAAATGAAAGTTTTTAAACAGATAAGGATTTGTAAAGATACAGAATAGACAAAGTGCTATATATATATTAAATTTTAAAAACAGTAATCTGTAAAAATAATAAAAAAAAATCAAGATACTTATATTTTCAGCTCAGTTGCGGTCAACAACTTATCCAGTCTGCACTTTGTATAAAGACAGAAACCCTTTCAAAGTTAGGGCTTAAATACCAGAACAGCTTTTTTTTTTTTTTAACAAGAACACAAAAGAACCAGCCGCTACTAGCCAAAAGATAATTACACAGAGGAAAGACTTCAGTTAAAACAATAGCCTACAGACAGCAAGCACTAGAGGCACAAATGAAAGTTTTTAAACAGATAAGGATTTGTAAAGATACAGAATAGACAAAGTGCTATATATATATTAAATTTTAAAACAGTAATCTGTAAAAATAATAAAAAAAAATCAAGATACTTATATTTTCAGCTCAGTTGCGGTCAACAACTTATCCAGTCTGCACTGTGTATAAAGACAGAAACCCTATCAAAGTTAGGGCTTAAATACCAGAACAGCTTTTTTTTTTTTTTTTTTTTTACAAGAACACAAAAGAACCAGCCCCCACTAGCCAAAAGATAATTACACAGAGGAAAGACTTCAGTTAAAACAATAGCCTACAGACAGCAAGCACTAGAGGCACAAATGAAAGTTTTTAAACAGATAAGGATTTGTAAAGATACAGAATAGACAAAGTGCTATATATATATTAAATTTTAAAAACAGTAATCTGTAAAAATAAAAAAAAATCAAGATACTTATATTTTCAGCTCAGTTGCGGTCAACAACTTATCCAGTCTGCACTGTGTGTAAAGACAGAAACCCTTTCAAAGTTAGTGCTTAAATACCAGAACAGCTTTTTTTTTTTTTTTTTTTTTTTTTACAAGAACACAAAAGAACCAGCCCCCACTAGCCAAAAGATAATTACACAGAGGAAAGACTTCAGTTAAAACAATAGCCTACAGACAGCAAGCACTAGGGACACAAATGAAAGTTTTTAAACAGATAAGGATTTGTAAAGATACAGAATAGACAAAGTGCTATATATATATTAAATTTTGAAAACAGTAATCTGTAAAAATAATAAAAAAAAATCAAGATACTTATATTTCCAGCTCAGTTGCGGTCAACAACTTATCCACTCTGCACTGTGTGTAAAGACAGAAACCCTGTCAAAGTTAGGGCTTAAATATCAGAACAGCTTTTTTTTTTTTTTTTTTTTACAAGAACACAAAAGAACCAGCCCCCACTAGCCAAAAGATAATTACACAGAGGAAAGACTTCAGTTAAAACAATAGCCTACAGACAGCAAGCACTAGAGACACAAATGAAAGTTTTTAAACAGATAAGGATTTGTAAAGATACAGAATAGACAAAGTGCTATATATATATTAAATTTTAAAAACAGTAATCTGTAAAAATAATCAAAAAAAATCAAGATACTTATATTTTCAGCTCAGTTGCGGTCAACAACTTATCCAGTCTGCACTGTGTGTAAAGACAGTAACCCTTTCAAAGTTAGGGCTTAAATACCAGAACAGCTTTTTTTTTTTTTTTTTTTTTACAAGAACACAAAAGAACCAGCCCCCACTAGCCAAAAGATAATTACACAGAGGAAAGACTTCAGTTAAAACAATAGCCTACAGACAGCAAGCACTAGAGACACAAATGAAAGTTTTTAAACAGATAAGGATTTGTAAAGATACAGAATAGACAAAGTGCTATACATATATTAAATTTTAAAACCAGTAATCTGTAAAAATAATAAAAAAAAATCAAGATACTTATATTTTCAGCTCAGTTGCGGTCAACAACTTATCCAGTCTGCACTGTGTGTAAAGACAGAAACCCTTTCAAAGTTAGTGCTTAAATACCAGAACAGCTTTTTTTTTTTTTTTTTTTTTTACAAGAACACAAAAGAACCAGCCCCCACTAGCCAAAAGATAATTACACAGAGGAAAGACTTCAGTTAAAACAATAGCCTACAGACAGCAAGCACTAGAGACACAAATGAAAGTTTTTAAACAGATAAGGATTTGTAAAGATACAGACTAGACAAAGTGCTATATATATATTAAATTTTAAAAACAGTAATCTGTAAAAATAATAAAAGAAAAATCAAGATACTTATATTTTCAGCTCAGTTGCGGTCAACAACTTATCCAGTCTGCACTGTGTGTAAAGACAGAAACCCTTTCAAAGTTAGGGCCTAAATACCAGAACAGCTTTTTTATTTTTTTTTTTTTTTACAAGAACACAAAAGAACCAGCCCCCACTAGCCAAAAGATAATTACACAGAGGAAAGACTTCAGTTAAAACAATAGCCTACAGACAGCAAGCACTAGAGACACAAATAAAAGTTTTTAAACAGATAAGGATTTGTAAAGATACAGAATAGACAAAGTGCTATATATATATTAAATTTTAAAAACAGTAATCTGTAAAAATAATCAAAAAAAAATCAAGATACTTATATTTTCAGCTCAGTTGCGGTCAACAACTTATCCAGTCTGCACTGTGTGTATTGTTGATAATATGATTATTACAAGGATTCACAAAAAATTGATGATGGTACTAATTTTTTAGATAGGAACAGCTGCCACCCCCCCACCATATTTTAAAGGCTTTGCCTTATAATGAGTTACTCAGAATAAACAGGCTGTGTAATAACATTCAGTCTCTCAAGGAAGAGACTCTGCATTCTTGTATAGCCTTTAAACAAAAGGGATATAGCAATGAATTAATTATTAATTCTTTGAATAAACTGTTGTGCTTGAGAAGGGATACCACTAGTGTGGTTAATGTTCCAGATGATATGAAGTTTGTGAATAGATATAGGAGTCATGCAGGGAATATTAGTGATAAAAAGATATATTTTGTGACTACTTATAATATTTATAGTGTTGAGTTAGTAAAAATCTTAAGATACTACTGGCCATTCTTATATAAGGGGAAGTGTGGGATTAAAAATTTACCTGGCTCCTTTACTGTCTCCTATAAGAGAGCAGAAATATAACAGACATGATTGTTCATAATTTGTTCTCTATGCCTACTGAAATTTTAACTATTCCTTTACAAAATTGTGGCACTTTTCCCTGTGGTAAATGCTCTATTTGTATTCATGTGGTTAGGACTTTTGATAAAATAAATGGCATTTTTTCAGCCTAGGGCTATTTTCTCCTGTGTGTCTAAGGGAGTGGTTTACTGTCTCTCATGCCCCTGTGGTTTCTTCTATATAGGAGAAACCAAACGAATGTTTAAAATCAGAGTACAACAGCATGTTAGAGACATTAAGAATCAAAATTTGGATATCCCCATGGCATCACATTTTCATGCAGTACACTTGTGGTCTTGTACCCAGGGCCGCAGAGAGAAAATCCAGGCCCTGGTACAAAGAAGGCGTGTGGGCCCTTATACAAAATTCTACTCACACATGTAAGTGTGTATATTATTATTTATTTATAATTCTAACAATTGTAGATTACATTGATACATTTAGATAAGTATGTATAGGTATAAATGTAATAATAAAGTAATATATTTATAATAGTAGAAGATGTTTATAATAGCATTTATTGTCTGCCGAACAAAGGTGCTTTCCTGCCCTTTTTCCTAGCGAAACTCTGAATTACATAATCAAAATTAATCAGTTTTGCTAGATCAGACTCAATACTGAGTCTTGCCAAATCTACTAGTTGCGCTTGTGACATAGTGGATCTTAGAAAATTTTTACCAGCTTTAGCTTGCTGAATGAGCGCTCTGCAGAGGCAACAGTGGCAGGAATTGTCAACAGAATATGCAGACTGATGCATATATTTGGAAAGAGTCCTTCCAGTTTGTACTTTTTCAAGAAATTCAGCAGCTCCAATGGACTCAGCTGGTTCTCTCCAAAATTTGATCGATGAACAGCTGGCAGATGACTCATCTCCATTACAAGATCTTCACTGATATCAGCAGGATATTGATTTGCCAGTGATTTTGATTTTTCTTTCAGCTCATCTATAGGAATTGTTAGGTACTTCCAGAAATGTTCACTGCAGCATTGAAATGAACTGACTCCACCAATAACATTATCCAGCATTACATAGAAAACAGACTTTCTGAAATCAGCTTCTTCAGGGGAGTCATCCGTTTCATGTTGTTGTGACAATTTGGCATCTTCACCATGGAACCTCCTTTTACATTTTGCATCACCACAACTTCCAGATAATTTAATTTCTTTGTGTAGATTGAAAGCAACATGCTTAGCTTCACTCCACATACTTTTCCAGCTGTTGTGGAGATCTGTCAGTTCTGAAATCAAAGTTTTTATGTTGGACACTTCAACATCCAGTGTTGCATTTCTGGATTTGATAACTGTTACAGATATCAACTGGAACTAATATTTTGTACCATACAACAGACATTATCACACAAACGAATGATGTCACATAAGACAACGCTCCATTAATCTCTGTTCTTGTTTTGGTAGTTAGGTTCAGCTTCAAGAGGTCTTCTAATGCTAATTTGATGCCGGGCAGATGGGCTACAAAGGGCTTTACACTTTCAACACGGTCTGACCACCATGTGCTAGATATTTTTATTTTTTTTTATTTTTACAATAATTTATTTTACAATAAAAACAATTTTTATTTATAAAAAATAAATAAATAAATAAATAAAAATAAAAATTCAACACGGTCTGACCACCATGTGCTAGATATGCCATGAAGACAACAGCCAATACGATTCTGCAAAATTTTCCAATGATGTGGACTAGAGCTAAACAACTTATAAACGGTTTGTATAGTTCCAAAGTATGTTATGGTTCAGGGATACATTCTGCAGCATCATTTCCGCACAAATTGAGTGTGTGGCATCCACATGGAGAAAATATAGCTGTTGGACATTGCTCAAGTATTCTTGCTTGTGCACCTTTATATTTTCCTGACATGTTGGCTGCGTTGTCATAACCCTGTGCTTGGCAATCAGAGAGTGAAATATCATGTTCGTTCAATGTATCTACAATCATCTGTGCTATGTCAGATCCGGTTTTGTCACTGCAGTCAACAAATTTCAGAAATCCTTCTACAATTTCAAACTGGGATTCATTTTGAATTACATAACATAGCAGGAATGTTGTCTGCTCAACATGAGATGCATCCGGTGTGGAATCAACTATCACTGCAAAGTACTTTTCAGTCTTTCTGTCCTGCAAAATGTGTTGTTTCATAAGTTCAGAACATTCAGCAATTAACTCATTTTGAGAATCAGCAGAGAGATAATGCACTTGAAGTCATTCCCCCTTTTCTTGTGACTCTTTAACTTGCAACACATGTTCTTTTAGAATTGGATCCCAATGAGACAACAATGTTATTAGCCCCCAAAAATTTCCATTGTCCTTGTCACCAATGCGATGTGAACTACCACGCAAAGCAAGCCCACATTCTCCAAGGAATAGTATAACATCAATGATTAATTTCATAATGTTGTACCACTTGACAGATTCTGTTGCAATTGATGCCTCTAAGAGTCTTTCAATGCACTTATCAGAAGACAGGCGTATTTCTACTTCATGCCAAGCCAGATAGCATTGCCAGACTGTTTGTAGGCTTCTGAGCCCCCAAGCCCTTCTGTGTTGGAGAGAAGCCTTTTAGCTTAGTTTATTTTTTCTTATAACTAGCCAGTTTTCTAGTTTCAGCACTCAAATCTGTTTCTTTGAACTCAGCACTTGTTCAAAACTCATTGTAAGCACTACATAAGCTGCAAATTACTACAGCACTCAACTTTCCTCGCTTGTCTAGTGGAAAGCAATTTTTAGTACTTAGTAAATAAGCACTTATCCAGGCATATCTAAGGGTCAGCTCCCAGTGATTTCTCCTGTCTATCTGATGAATCTGGGCATCTTGGGGCAATGCAGCAATTGCCTCATGTACACAGACAACCCTCTCCTTCTACCACCCAACACTACAACCTGTGAGAGATGCACCTATATAGCCAAACTGGAAGCAAAGCTCTCTTCACCCAAGGCTGGACTAGACAGTCAAGAAGAGAAGGTAAACACTTGCACCACACCACATTCATCACATAGTCTCTCAAAACCTACACCACCAAAACACACACATAGAAACACAAAACACACACCTACATTCGCAGAGGCTCTCAATAAAAACCTACCCAAGCATCAGGGACATCCAAAGCATAAACGCAAGCAAACTCCACCCCCCAACACAACCCAAATGATACATAGCCCACAAACTCAGTGTGCCACTCAACCACAGCCCATAAGGCATAACAACGTACCCAACACTCTAGTAATAGGTGACTCTGTAGTCAGGCACACTGATGTTCCACTCACTAGACTAAACAAGGAGAAAGTTACTGTCAGCTGCCTGTCAGGTGCCAGGATCCACCACATAACACATGCACTCAGGTCACTCCACAATAAGTACAAATATGACACTGTCACTGTCCATGTTGGTGTGAATGACCTGAGACGTACCTCCCTGGACTACATGAAAAGAGACATGGAGGAGCTCTCCGATCTTGTATCTCAGGCAGGTATGACCCTAACCCTGAGCAGCATCCTGCCATCACCCAGAATTATACCACAGTACAAGGACAAAATGATTGACTTCAACAATTGGCTAAGCTTCTGGTGTCATTCTAAGGGGATCCAGTATTTGTCTGCCTGGGATGACATGATCGACAGTCCACGATGCTTTGCCAGAGATGGCCTGCACCTGTCACCCTTAGGATTCTGGATACTGGCTAAGGCTCTTGCCACCCCTATAGTGCCTTTTTTAGGCAAGGTTCAAATGACAAATTCACCACCGTAACAGGTACAAGCAAGCAAAATCTGAGGGTAATGCTACTCAATGCTAGAAGTCTAAACCTCAAAATGCACTCACTCGAGGCACTCCTTAAAATGGAGAACATTGACATCTGTGCAGTGACAGAGACCTGGTTCAAAGCTCCAGAGAGCACCCCTGCATTACCAGGCTTCAATTCATACCACACCTTTCGGCCACCTAACCCAGAAAGAAGCACTAAAGGCAGAGGCGTGTCCATATTCATTAAGGATATCCACACCTCCAGGCTAGTTGCACAGCATAATGCATCCGAGATTATCCAAGTGCAACTAACTCTGGGTAAGACCGCAATCCAAATTGTAGTTTGCTACAGACCCCCCACCATGTCCCAGGATTCACACTCCTCATTTCTTGATACACTGGAAAGTATTAGGGTACAACCCAACACCCTAATAATGGGCAATTTCAACTACCCCACCATTAACTGGGAAAACTGCTCATGTACCAACTCTTTTGCTCAACGTTTTCTAGAATTCATAAATTCCAACACCTTGGATAAACTTATTCACACCCCCACCAGAAGCAGCAATATCCTAGACCTGGTCATTACCAACATGGGAAACTGGTGTTCCACACCAGAGGTCAATTCCTCATTGGTCAGATCCGACCACAAGCTAATCAGCCTAGACATCCACATCCCACCCCCAGCCCTAATTAGGGAAACCATCATAAAAAACTTCTCAAAAGCCAACTTCACACTTCTTAAGACCGAAGTGGCAAACTTCATGACACCCATGCAGACGGACAAGAGAGGTATGACTGCCAAATCCTACACAAATGCACTTTATAAGCACTTACACGAGTGCATGGATCATGCTATCCCTAATAGAACAAAGATGATATCCTCCAAAAAAAGGAAGCCAATCTGGTAGTCCTCTGCCATAAACAAACTCTACAACAGAAGAAAGAAACTGTTGCAAAAAAGAGTAAAATCCCATGACTGGAGGAACTCCCTGGTCAACCTCATAAGAAGCTGAGATCCCTCATAAAATCCTCCAAAGCTAGTTACAAAAACAAAATTGCCCCTGACTCTAAAGACAACCACAAAGCATTCTATAGCTATGTCAAGAATCTAAATGGGAACACTCAGATCTGCTCTGAGTTACAGCATAATGGCACTAAATATACAGAACCAACTGATATTGCAAACATCCTAGCAGATAGGTTCAGTGCTAACTTTACCCCCCTCTCACCCCCTAGAGGGCCCATCTCTATACTGGAAGAATGCAAAGTTCCTATAATCACGGCTGCACAGGTAAAAAACACACTCTCCAAAGCCAAGAACACAGCCTCCATGGGATCTGGCAATATCCCAGGCTGCATTCTACACGAACTACAGAATGAACTGACACTCTACCTAAGTACCATGTTCAATCATAGCCTCACCTCAGGCTTTGTACCCACTGAATGGTGCACCGCGACACTTATCCCACTCCACAAAGGGGGAGCCATGACGGACCCCGGGAACTACCGCCCCATTAGCCTGACGAGCCTGGTCTGCAAGGCCATGGAACATATCATCGTGGAACTCATAAACAAAGACATTGGTAATCTCCAAACTCTGGACCCTACTCAGTTTGGATTTGTAAAAGGCAGATCATGTCTCCTAAACCTTATTGACTTCTTTGAAGCAGTCACCAAAGCCATAGATGAGGGTAAAATGGTTCACGCAGCTTATCTAGATCTCGCCAAGGCTTTCGACACCATCCCCCACACTGGAATTATAGATAAGCTCACTAAACTAGGTATAAATCCCTATGTCACAAGATGGGTTGCCAACTGGCTCATGGACAAAACCCACACTGTGAAAGTAGCGGATTCCAACTCCAGCATCAGACCAGTGACAACTGGAGTACCACAGGGTTCAGTCCTGGGTCCACTCCTGTTTGGTATCTACTTTTCTAAAGTGCAGGCCAACACAGAAGGTCTTTGGCTAACAAAGTTTGCAGATGACTGCAAACTAGGAGCCATAATCGAAACTCCTAACGATGTGGACAAACTACAAAAGGGCCTCACTGAGACAGATACTTGGTGTCAAAGCCATGGCCTGAAGCTCAATGCCAAAAAGTGTATTGTCATCTCCTTTGGTAAAAACTCTGTACCCATGAACTACCACATAGCTGGTAGTCTACTTAATGCCGAAAATGTGATAAGAGACCTTGGGACACAGGTGGACAGTAGTCTCTCCTTTGATAATCACATCGCCACAGTGGTCAGGAAATCCTTCTACGTGGCTCATCTCATCACAAAAGGATTCTCATCCAGAAAAAAGAGGTCATTGTTCCCCTCTACTCATCACTCATTAGACCCATTATAGAGTACAATGCCCCTTTTGGTATGTACCTCACAAGACATCTACAACAACTGGAAAGACCACAGAAATAACTCACAAAGAGGATTACTGGCCTCAAACAGATGCCCTATGCAGACCGTCTCAAAAAACTACAGCTTTACTCCATCGCATATCGCCTACTCAGGGGCGATCTCTGCCTAACATACAAAGCTATGTCAAACCCAGAGCTGTTGTACATGCTCCACTTAAAGAAATCCCAGTCCCTCCAAGCTACATGCTCTAGGGACCTTAACCTTGTCACCACAATAAACAGAACATGCTGGAGGGATAGATTCCTGTCCCAGAGACTTCCCATACTCTGGAACAGACTGCCTATCTATGTCAAACAGAGCTCCTCATTAGCACTCTTCAAGAAAAATCTTGATGATTGGATGGGAAATGGGAAATTCACCCCAGGGATCACTTCTGTGGCTCTGCTCGACAGGGGTACAGGAAAATAATTTTCTTGGGTGGCGAAAGCCAGGGTACATTTTTTGGCTAGGCTTGTATGGGCCCTAGGGCCGATAGCCTAGTACCTACCTATGAACCTATGAACCTATGAACCTATGACTATGGGTTCTCTCATGTTTTGGGATGTGACTACATAATTTTCGCCACTTTCCAGCAGCTGACCATCCTTCTGATGATGCAAGCATAGACTTGGATGCGGAGCTAATGTTGCAACAGATTGTTCCAAAATAATTGGCAGGGAAAACAATATAATGCTTGTTTAACATCACTCCAGACAAGCCAATCTCGGATATGTTTCTCACCATTCAAATTTCAAAATGTTAGCATACTTTCTGGAAAGACTTGGTTATTCATATCTTTGGGAAATGTTTTAGGATTGCCAATATGACCTTTCATAACACAGTTGTCTATATCCAGCTGAGAAGGAACCTCTGTTACAAGAAGTCCAATGTCAATTCCAATATTATTCTTTTCTTCATGGCCAGATTCGGTAGACACTGACATACTCACCTCACTTCTCTTTTCATCACTAACATTCACTTGTTCCTTCAAATCTCCTTTTCTCTCATATGCTCCATCCTCCAAATCCATATTCATGTCATCCACCTTTTGTGCAAGAATCACATTAAGATTTACTTGATCTGATGTTTTTTGAAAATCCAAACTGGCTTCATGAGATTCTATCCTTTGTTTCAGTTTTGCAGTTGGCTCACCTTGTTCTAAATCTAAAGTTTATTTTTTGTCAGTTTCACTTGTTTTCATTTAACGCCAACTTGAAAGAGTATTTGCAGTCCTTTTTTTATTAATCTCATCACATTTTTGTTTTTCTTTACTTTTTTAAGCTCCAGATTGTTGAGATGACATGTTTAAGGATGGTACCTGAAATGAAATATAGAACATAGAAATTTGCTGTATTGCTATCGAGAATTTTGTTAGTGGTTCTAAAGTTAGGACAATATTGCTACTGATTTCCGCTAACCGTCAAGCCGTTTATAGTCTCAAATCTCTCGATAATGTAGACAAAAAGGCACACAATGTCAGTGGGTCCTTTATGCTACAATTACATCATTTACAGGGAACTTTACCTGTGGAATTATTTCTTCCTTCGCTTTCCTGTAAAGTCTTCTTTGCAGTCCACGATGAATCAGCATGGCTCGTGTCCCGTTTTCTTCTTCCTCTCGGGATTTGGCGGGAAAGCAAGGAGGAGTAATCTGAGCCATAAGTTTGAAGCTAGTAGGAAAGAACAAATGAGAACACTCATTGATAGTCACTTTCACAAGTTTTTGTTCGTTAAATCTTGAATACACTGTATTATGTCACTCAAAACTTCAAAAGTATTTTATCAATGTCACGGCCTTCTATTGCTTTGCGCTCACTCAACACTTCGCGATCTTGTACGCAAAAGTTCTTGTACTGTTCTTTGTCTTAGTTTGTAAGGACATCACCTTCTCGAGAGTCGAGACAATGACACGTTTTGGTTTTCATGATGTTTCTTGGGCTTCATTGGGCCCCTTTGAGCTTTATAGGCCCTGGAGCGATGTACCAGTAGCACCCCCCTCTCCTCGGGCCTGCTTGTACCAGTCTAAAAGCATGTATTTTAGAACAAGTTTTGATTAAGGATGATGTTGCACTTAAAAATAAACTGTTATATAAAGAAGCAGTCTGTATTTTAAAGTTTGGCACTTTGGTGCCTTATGGTTTAAGCAAAGAACTTGAGTGGAAGGCTTTCCTGCACTAAGTGTTAATTATTAGTTTTGTGTTTAATTGTTTTAGTTAATTGATTAATGATGTGATATTTGTTATTTAAGTGTAGCTTGCGCTACTGCAGTGTTAACTCTGTGAAAGGCTTGCTAGCCGAGCTGCCGAAGTATTAAACAATTTTGGATTTTATGCTTCGGCAGTTGGTGTTCTTCGCTTTCTCTGTGTTTTATTTTTTTATTTTTTATTTTGTTATTTAGGGAACTTACAGTTGTCCCTGCATTTTCAGGATATCTACCATCACCCCCCAGCTCCAAGTCAATCTTCTCATATTTTTTAGTAACATAGGAATACTATTATTACGCAAACATGCAGTCATGGAGACCATAAGATTCCTAACTACATACACTTTTAAATAGACAAACTTAAAAGTTCTTGCCACCCTTTTTAAGTACTTAATACTACTGACCTCCCATTTTCATATGCTAACTCCACCAACCATGCTCACCCCCATGCTGGGTCTTGCGATGCTGTTGACTCCTGTGATGGGATGTCCACCATTAGGGTACCCAACATCAGGGTAATTGACATCAGCACCTCCAGATGTCAGAATAACTTACATCAGTACAAACAATGTTCCCAATACCATTTTGCCAAAATCTGCCTCAACATATGTCAGTGTATCCAGCATTGCATTATTCCAGCCAACCATTCCCGATGCTCACTTTTTCAGTGCAAGTTTATCAGGGTATAAAAGATCCAAAAAATAATGAATAGTTATCCACTCAATGCTTCCCTTATCTAGGACTGGTTACTATAGACAAAGCCCAAGAGTTTCATCTTGGATATTCCCAGCTGATTTACACAATCTCCATTATATTTTCTACCTGTGACCTTTCCCTTAGCATTATCCTTCATCTACCTACCTTCTAGCCAGGCATGTGGCTCCAAGGGGCCACAGATTCTTTGGTGTCAGGTTCTCATTGGACCTCAAAAGACATAAAAAGCCCAACTAAGATCAAACACTTGGAAAATGTCATAGAAGTAGAATCCATCTCAGTGGATATGGACACAGAGAAGGGTGATTATCTTCCTTCTCCATCCCCTTAGCCTTTCTCATATTTTGTGTCTCAAAAAAGAAAATGGAAATTGGCCTTCAGGAGACATTTCTTCACTACAAAGGAGGTTACAGAGGGCATATAGGTTAGCAGAATAACCTTCCTGGATTGTACCTACCTTAGTTGATATCCTGAAAGATGTTACAGTATATGCCATTGGAGCACTATGACATGGAGACTCCTATACTCAATAAAGTAGTTAAGATAATGCACCCCAAGGAAGCTAGTTAGTGGCAAACACTCCAAAGCTGGATATGACCATCTCAGTGTAATCACTCTGAAGAACAGGTATCCATCCATCCATCCATCCATCCATCCATCCATCCATCCATCCATCCATCCTTCCATCCATCCACTGAACAAGCAGTCCATTATTATGAGTCCATTATTAGGGATAGATTGGAAAAGTATGTATTTGCATACTTCACCATTCCTGTTAGGGTGTGGAGCCATTTCTTGCACATGCTATGCATCCACAGAGATCTACTGGAGAAAGTACAGCATAGACCAAATGGTAAGTCATAAAATCCCTTGACAGATATTTTCAAGACCTAGACTTTGTCTGCCATGTCTGTAAGCAGCCTTATAGTTACAGTATGGCATGATCCTTCATTGCTATTTGCCAGCATTCCTGGTTCTGGCTAATCCTTTTTGACAGGGGCACTAAAGTATTCCTCTTAGTATCTCCCTTCTAGGCCAGTCACTGTTTGGGCCAGACATTGATGAGTTACTGAAAGCAGTGATAGAAAATGGCAGTTGCTAATCACAGCAAATGAAGAGACACACATCTGTGTGAGCTGTTAATCATTATACAGTACTTTCTGTCATCCATGCAGACAATAGTCAAAAATTGCCTCAGGCTACTGAGCCTCATAGAAATAGAAATAGCCCCTCATTCAATATACTACAGAAGCCTGTTCCAGTACACTGGGGGCTGGAGAAAGTGATCCTACAGGCAACATCAAAATGTCTCAAATAAGCAAGAATCACCTCAGGTGGTAGAATTCTTCACCCAGTCTGTTTCATGGATCCACTTCTCTTAGCCTCCATAAGAACAGATGCTTCTCTGTTCTGCTGAAGACATTTACAGAGGATTCAGTTCAAGGTTTGTGGACAAAAGAGTTAACAATGCACATCACTGAGCTAGAAATGAGGGTAGTTCCTTCAGCACTCAGGGCTCTTCTGCCCTAACAACCTGATTGACACATCTGAGTACAAAAGAATAACATGATAGTAGTGTGGTACATCAACAAACAAAAGGTCACATGTTCATATTCACTGCACAGAGAAGCCATGACAGTGTGGGAGTTGGCTTCAAGAATGATCACTATAATGCATGAGCAGTGCTGACTGAAATGAGTTTCTTCCTTGAGTTGCTCTACATAGTTAGAAATTTAAAATGCTAAATAGTAACAGTCACTTTCAATGTGTTTTTTCAGTATATGGCTTTATTTATTTTTTATTTATTATATTTGATAATCTGGTAGGTAGGCTGGTCCATAGACCCTTTTCAGCCATGTCTTGGGATCATAGGGCAACAACTGAAGTAACAGTACAGAACAGAACAGAGCAGAACAAACAGAGCAGTTAAGCAAATATCAAGATAGTCAAAAATGTCAAAGATGTTAAACCAATGCTAATTAAAACAACTTACAAACATATCCCATTTAAGACATTTTATGAAACATATATAGATAGATATTCACATTCTCAAAATCTGGTATACATATGCTTGTACAAAATTATGTGTTTTATTTTTTAAGAAAACACCTTTATTTCTAAACTCTGTGGACACAGGCATCATATTTCTCATGCAAAATGCAAGTATTCACTCTGCTGATGGAATATGGTGCACCCCCTTCTTGAAAACACACTCTTCATTGCACTTGTTACATAAATACATTTGTAGCGCACCCGCAGGTGTAGCCGAAGTAGATATGGGTTCCTTCCTACCTGACTCTGGTGACACTCCTATAGGCCCAACACACCAAGGTGGCAAGATTGACAGATTTTATTCTAGGTGACACATCTAGTTTAAAAAAACAATAGCACAACCCCAAACAAATTATTTCAACAGTGCACCAGTTAGCAGTAAAGCAAGGTGAGATATGCATGCAATGAAACATAAATTCACCCTCTTCCCCAGAACTCAACAGAAAAAGGTCTTGACATTCAAACATGCAGAAAGAAGGCAATATCAATGAGCAGTAAAGCTTTATAATGCAGCAATACAAACACGGGAAAAATGCAATGTCATTAAGCAATAAAAGAGTTACAATACCACAATACAGGTATGAGAAAATGCAATGTCATTAAGAAGCAAAATTCTTGAAGGCAGCAGTACTAACACGAGCAAAATGCAATGTCATTGAACAATGAAGATTTATACTGCAACAATACAAATATGAGAAAATGCAATGTCATTGAGCAGTACTAACACCCTCAACCTCCTTGATCAATTCTAAACAGACCAACTATGAAACACTCTATTATACCCTGTTCACTGGCCAGTGACTACTTACAGTCTTGCTGCCGGCATGATGGGGCCCAAGTTGGAGCTCATATGGATCCCAGTTATTTGTAATCCACAAAGCATCTGGGGGGGTCCACAATCTTATAATAATATAAAATGATGCCCAGAGCCTCTCACCGCTCCATCGAGAATATCTTAGTGACCAGGCACCGTGGTTCCTCTGATGAGAAAAGTAGAAATATCACCTGCCAGGACTCTGGTAATCCTCTATGGCTTCTCTGTACTAGGTCCAAAGGAACTCCTTTTCTTGCTGAATCATATGCAGGCGTGGAACTACTGGTTTTAGCCTTATCTCCCGATTCCACAAAATACCATCATCCAGGATTTCAGCAGCAAACAGACACAAACTGCTACTTCACTTTCTGTCCCAAAGCACTAGGAAAGGAATCCAGTCATTCTGCAAGGCCTTTTTTCCCTTCAGCTACCAGTTTCAGTCTTCCCTCCTTCAGCTAGTATCTCAGTCTCCTCTTTCACTTTTGAAATTGTCTCATATTCCTGAAACAGCTACATCTTGTGGTCTAATGAAAAACTACAGTCTAGTACTTCTACAATGAAATACAGTGGGAGCTACACATTACTGCAAAATCAATATCAGCAGTTACAGTCAACTCCTTATCTAATATCATGTTTTCAATGTCTAACATTCAAGTCTTTCTACAAACGATCAACAAAAAACTATTTATCAACAGTTACTGACCCATGAAAGTTTTTAAACATAAGCTATGTACCAATTACACTCCTTTGGCCATACCATTTATGTGCTAGCTCAAAGATATCCCCAAAAAGAGACTAGTTCACCTTTCTTCTATCTAACCTTCCCATCTTCTCCTAAATTTCACCCTATCCTTTGCTTCCAGATCTCTTCTCTCTTATTGCATCAATGTATCCATTATATACTGCACACTCTCTCCTTTTCTTCCAATTTCTTGTAATTGCCTTTTTCACCACTATCATTAACAATTCTATTATCTCCTTCTGTCTATCATACAAACTCTCACTAAACACAAGAATAAATAACTTTTTTGCCAGTACTATTTTTCCCGATCCTTTATTTAGCATAAGTTGAATCATATCTATGTTAAACTCTTGAAGTAAGTTCCTGCAATCCCAGAACATGTACATCCATGGTCTTCTCCCTTTCCACATCTTCAACAGGTACTATCACATGCTGGGAACATTCTAGCTATTGTCGAAATTTGCATGATTTGAAGATATACATTAGAAGCTTAGTAATTTCCTCACATTCCTCTTCTGTGATTGTTTTGTCAGTTCTCTTCACCAGTCAATCTACATTTACTTCCAAACTTCCTCCTTATTATGATGCATCCATTATCCATTGTTCTTTTTTATACCCCCTGTATAAATTCTAGGACTTGAACTTTATCTTCCCAATTTCCTTAAATTTGACTCCAGTTTGATTTACTTCTTGGATCTCTCATTCCTGCTGATAAATAGAACGTGCTGGAGGGACAGATTCATCACCCAGAGACTCCCTATGCTGTGGAACAAAATCCCGGTACATGTGAGGCAGAGCACCTCGCTGGCCTTGTTCAAGAGGAATCTTGACCAATGGATGGGAGATCGCAGATATACCCCAGGGATTACTTCAGTGTCACTGCTTGACAGAGGCACAGAAAAATGATAGGCATAGTTTTTATTCAAACTAAAGGGGTGGCGAAAGCCACATAACTATGGGCTAGGCTTATAAATGCCCTTGGGCAGATAGCCTAGTATGAACCTATGAACCTATGAACCTATCTGTCTGGCCAAATTCTTCCCTTATTTCCAACCAGGTCTTAAGTTCCCCCAGTTTGGAGCTGGTCCCAATATCTTAACCTTCCCTGTTTCATTCTCTACCTCCACGTGGTTGTTAATCTCTCCACCTTGTCTCTTGTCCTAATTATAGGAAGGGTTTTTATTCTCCATCTTTCTCCATCATTTTCCTGTCATGTCTTCTTAAATTACTTTTGTATTTGTCTTGTCTATTATAATTTGAACTCCTCCTCCAGTATTTCCAACAGAACCTCTAGTATATCCACCCATCTTAATTATTTCTCCCACTGTATTATCATCTGTTTCTAATCAGTCTTATAATCTATGTATACTAATATTACAACATTACTAATATTACATCTATATCCACGGTGGTGCAGCAGTAGCATTGTTGCCTCACAGCAAGAGGTTCTCCCGTTTGATTCTTGGCTGGAGTGCGGGGAGTGCCTTCTGTGTGGAGTCTGCATGTCCTCCCCGTGGTTGGGTGGGCATTCAAAAGACATGTGCAAATGGGCGTGCCTTCGTTGAAGGTTGACCGTCGAGCTGGCACCTCGGCGTTCGTGAAAATCTACTGCCAATTATTAGCGGACCGGAGTTCCACTGTGGCGACCCCTAACCGGGAAAAAGCGGAAAGACAAACAACAACAACAACAACAACATACAAATATTGCAACATTCCTCAATAAACATGCCTGTATGTATTTATTTAGGTCCAGGTAATCTAAATCACCTTTCTCCATCCATTTCCAGTGTCATTTTCATGTGCCACCCTATTTTTCTCTTCTCCCCAGATAGATTCCCTACAAAGTTGGTTCACTTTCTTTAAGGAGATATTTCCTGGTGATCCCCAAAAGACTTGTTCTGTGTAAGTAAATTGTGGCATAATACACATTTGTAAAACCTGTATTTTCTGATCTCATTCCAAATCTAATGCTGCCCAGCCCTTTAACTGTTACCTTCTCATAGGCTTATTCAAAGATCCTTCTCATTGATTCCTTTACAGAAGCTTTAAGCTTCAGTCCATCTCCTTCCAAATCCCTTTTCAATAAACTCCCTTCTTTCCTAACCTATCTTTGATTTAGGACTATAACATTTGTTTTTTTCTTGGTTTACCATCTAACCTGATTTTTCCCTAAAGCCCTTTAAAATCTACCATAGTTTTAACAAGTCTTCTCTATGCCTTGTTAATGTAACCAATACATCATCAGCATATAATGCAATATTTTTCCCCCCACCCTCCCAGTCACAAAAATGTAAATTCTGATTTCCTTATAGTCAAGGTGGGAATAAAATACGGGAGAGAGGATATCTTTCCTTGTACCTTTCTCTGTCACAATTACCTGTGATAATCTAGCTCTAACCTTCACTCTAGCTTTCGATCCAATATACATTGTTTCTGTCATCTTTACCTCATCTAGTAGCAGTCCTATCCTATGTATCACTTTAATCAGAACTTCACAGTCTGCTCTATCAAATGTTTTTTTCCTCATCTAAAGAAATCACTGACAATTCTAAATTAATTTATTGTGCTTTTTTTGCATCAATAACGGGGTTCTGATTAAACTGTCAGTAGTTATTTTTCCACTTTTAATTCCCATCTGATCCTCATGCATCATCCATGGTAATATCCAACCTCAGCTTGAATCAACATAAAACATCTACTATATAATCGTGATTTAACAGTGAGATTGGCCTATAGGAGGCTGGATTTCTTGGATCATTCCCTTTTTTTGGGAATCACAAAAATAACTGCCTCTATTTTTGAATCGGGTATTAACCACACTTTATGAATGTTACTAAATACAAAATCCCCATCTATCCACTACCTCCTTCTGTAATTCCCATAATTTGACTCATAACCCAGTACTCTACTAACTTCACCTGAGCAATGTGAGACATTGGTTTGTGCATAGCACACCTTCACTCGGCACCACACAGTGGATGTAACCATTGGTAGGTATAGATGGAAAAGCTAAAACAGATTTATTTTCCCTTAGAAGCTGCCCATGCTCCAACTGAGAAGTCCCTTAAATTGTGCTTAGTTGCTTGTAGAGCATCTCAGCTGGGCTTTCTACAGCATTTGTCACTTTAACTGAAATCTCCTAATCCCTAATAGTCTCATACCCCTTAGAGCTCCAATAGTGTAGACCCAGCATTAAACCCTCAATTAAACCACACCCTTCTTCATTAAAGTAAGCAAATTTACATCTAGTATTATGGATGATCAGTTTTCCATTTTTCCTGCCAGCCTGATTGACATGGGTATCCTGAGGCAGTGTAGCAATTGCCTCATGTACACCAACAACACACTACTCCTGAACCACTCAAGCTCAATTTGTGAGAGATGCATAGACACTAAGAATTTGGAATCCTTGCTCTCTCATTCACAGAACAGTGACATTGAACAGGTTGTCAGCCCACATACTACACCTCCTGCACAAACCATGCTCTCAACACATAAACCAGCATATGTGGAGGTACTCACCACAAATTTACCTAAACAACAGAGACCTCCAAAACACAAACATGCTACACCTAATAAAGTACCTACAGCACTCGATACATATAAAACCACAAACACAAGTGTCTCAACAAACAAGCCCCTAAGGCAAAGCACATCTAAACCATTTTTTTTGGTCATAGGTGACTCTATAGTGAGACTCACAGATGTCCCACTCACCTGGCTAGACAAGGAGAAGGTTACAGTCATCTGACTGTCAGGTGCTAGGATCCTCCAGATCACACACGCACTAAAGTCTTTCCACAACATGTTCCATTATGATTCATAAATCATGTTGGTATGAATGACTTGAGACATACATCACTGGACAATATGAAGAGTGACATGACTGAGCTCTCTGAATATGTTTCTCAGGCAGGTATGTCCCTAGCCTTGAGCAGCATACTACCTTCACCTAAGATGATACCACAATACTAACAAAAAATGATTGACTTCAACAATTGGCTTGTTTCTGGTGTCATTCTAAGGGGGTCCAGTATCTGTCAGCCTGGGATGACATGGTAGATAGACCACACTGCTTTGCCACAGATGGTCTTCATCTGCCACCTCTGGGATTTTGGTTACTGGCTAAGGCTCTTGCCTCCCCCATAGTGCCATTTTTAGGCAATGTCACAACAGCAAAATTCCTGATGTAACAATATCTTCAAAAAGCAACATCAGGGTTATGCTGCTAAATGCTAGGAGTCTAAACCTAAAATTGCACTCAGTGAAAGTAGCCATCACTTTAGAAGATGCTGACATCTGTGCAGTCACAGAGACTTGGTTTAAGGCCATACCAGGTTATAATGCCTTCCACACATTCAGACCATACACTGAAAGTTCAAGAACTAAAGGAGGTGAAGTATCAACGTTCATCAAAGATAAATACACCTCTAGACTGGTTAAACAAAACGATTCCCTTCAACTAATCCAGGTTCAACTGACTGTAGGTAAAACCCCTCTCCAAGTTATTGCCAGTTATAGGACCCCCTCCATGAACCAGGATACCTGTATTGCATAATTAAATCTACTTGAGTCGCTCAAGATACAACCAAACACCTTGGCTTTAGGTGACTTTAACTACCCATCCATAGATTGGGTAAATTATATGTGTACTAACATGCTTGCCCAAAGGTTCTTGAACCTCATCAACTCCAATGCCCTGGACCAGTTGGCTGACAGCTCGACAAGGGGCCCAAACATTCTGGATCTGGTGCTCACTAACATGGGTGACCATTGCACCACTCCACTTGTGCGGCCCTCCCTAGTGAGGTCTGACCATAAATCAGTCTTATTAGAAGTAACACTAACATCTGAACCCCCCCCCCCATTAACAGCAACTAGACTAAAAAACTTCTCCAAAGCCAATTACAACTTAATTCATGATGGCATTAATAGCTTCAGAGCCCCTGCCCTCACTGATGGCATGGACACCTATACTGGGACATACACCAATGCCTCATATAAGCATCTATACACATGTATTAACTCAGCTGTACCTGATATGATCAAAGCAAGATACCCAAGAAAGAACAAATCTGTGTGGTGGACATCTGCCATTAACAGGTTATACAATAAGAGAAAGAAATTGCTATCCAAGAGCTGGAAGAAACAGTCTCTGAATTGGAAGCATTCCCTCCTCAGCGTAAATAAGCAAATAAAATACCTCATAAGGTATTCTAAAGCTATGAATCCAAATTAGCCTCCATCTCTATGGATAAACATAAGGCCTTCTTTAGCTATGTCAGATATCTTAAAGGAAAAACCCAGATCTGCACAGAACTGGTTGTTAATGGCACATATATACTGAACCTGCAGAAATAGCCAACCTGCTAGCTGACAGTTCAGTGAAAACTTCTTCCCCTGTCCCTGCCACATAACCCCCAAAGCATCCCCACCACCTGCCCTCCACCTAGTATCTCCAAGGAGCAGTTCATAATTGCACTCTCCAAAGCCAAAAACATAGCCTCTATGGGACCTGATAATATCCAGGCTGTGTTCTAAAAGGATTAAAACAGGAACTGGCTGCACCGCTGGGTACTCTTTTTAACCGCCGTCTAAGCACTGATTTTGTACCTGCTGAATGGGAAAACACCAACCGCCATCCCATTATATAAAGGAGGCACCTCCACAGACCCTGAGAACTATAGATCCATAAACCTGACCAGCCTAATCTGCAAGGCTATGAAAAGAATAATCAAGGACCTTATCAGTGAAGATATAGCAGACCTCCAAATGCTTGATCCGCCCCAGTTTGGCTTCATTAAAGGGAGATCCTTCCTCTTGAATTTGGTGGAGTTCTTTAAGCCAATCACCAAAGCCCTGGATGAAGGCAAATCCATGCATATGGCCTACCTGGACCTGGCCAAGACCTTTGACATTATTCTGCACTCAGGCATAATTGATAAACTCACCCAGCTGAAGATCAACCCATATATTGCCAGGTGGGTTGCAAACTGGCTCACCGATAGAATGCACACAGTCAAATTAGGTAACTCTACTTCCACCAGCAGACCTGTAACCAGTGGTGTTCCACAGGGATCAGTGCTGGGGCCCCTATTGTTTAGAATCTACTTCTTGGATGTACAGGCTAAAACAAAAGGCCTATAGCTGACAAAGTTTGCTGATGATTGCAAACTGGATGCAGTCATTGAGTCCTCAAATGATGTCAACATCCTACAAGAGGGACTTAGACAAAAGACTGGTGCCAAAGTCATGGGCTAAAACTCAATGCAAAAAAGTGCATTATCATCCCCTTCATCAAGGGTGACATCCCTGCAGATTATCACATTAATAACAACACACTAAGCATGCAATCAGTGATGAGAGATTTGGGCACACAGGTTGACAGCAACCTTTCCTTTGACCACCATGTCTCCACAGTGGTAAGAAAGGCTTTCTACATTGCCCACCTCATACGTAAGAGCATTGTGTCCAGAACAAAAAACGTTATAACCCCCCCTGAACTCCTCACTCATCAGGCCAATAACAGAGTACAATGCTACCTTTGGTATGTACCTTACCAGGCAACTGCAGCAGCTGGAAAAACCTCAAAGGTCATATGTTGACAGACTGAAATCACTGTCGCTATACTCTGTGTCTTACAGACTACTCAGAGGTGACCTCTGCCTTGCATATAAAGAAATCCCAGACCCTGCCCTAATGGAAATGCTGCACATTCAAAAATCATATAGTATAAGATGCACTCACTCTAGGGAACTCAAGCTAGCATGTGATATCAACAGGGCTTACTGGAGAGACAGATATGTCTCACAGAGGTTACCTCTCCTTTGTAAACAAACTTCCAATTCAGGTGAAGCAGAACCCCTCGCTGACCCTATTCAAATGTAATTTGGATGATTGGATGGGAAATTGCAAATTCACCCTGGGAGTTTCACCTGTGTCCCTCTTGGACAGGAACAGTAGTTGTTGACTTAGTTTTGTTTAATGCCTAGATATATTGAGAACAGAGGTTGTACTTGGCTAGGCTTGTAAGGGCCTAGTAAACTCCTATGATCCTATGATCACTACCAGGAGAGTTCCCTCTAGCCATCATCTCCCACTCTGCCACCCCTTCCTCATGTATAATTGTACGGGTGAATCAACTTCTTGCTCCTGTAACTGCTCTATTTCTGCCCAATCCAAATCCTTTTCTTCATCTATTCTGTTCCATTCTTCTCTATTTCTTCTTTTTTTTTATAACTTTTGATAGTATTCTCCAAAACCCTCTAAAATGTTAACTAGTTGAAGTCTTCTTTCCTCTTGTATCCCATATCCTAACTCATATATTCATCTCTCAACCTCCTGCTGTCTTGACTTCACTGCTAATGCCTTTGTTGCTTTAGGTGAGACTCTAAAAAACAGTCTCTCCACAGCTATACTTTTATTCCATATTTTTGTTCCTCCTATCCCTGCAGCTTTTCTCTTTCACTCCCTCTCTCTCTCTCTCTCTCACACACACACTATATATATATATTTTCCTTCCTTCCTGTTCCCCTGTGTCCTATTCCTTTGTAACTCAGTTAATTCCTTCCTCAGTTACTCCACTTTCTTCCTTCTGACTTTCTCCTTCTGGATCTGTCTTTGCTGTAGGCATAAGTTAATGCCCTCTTTTATCTCATCCTAGTCTTTTAGTGTATCTATTCTGTGTTTAACTAAGATTTTTAATAATACATTTTAGCTCCTTTTGCTCCCTTTCATCATCTAACCAATATGTTGGAACTCTCTAATTAATTTTTAATTTAGTTTCTTTTCCAAACACTATTCTGACTCCTTTGTTGCGTGTCTGAGAATGCCAGAGGACCGATAGTTACTTGCTATACTAATGTAATGGGCTACTTTGTTATATAATTTCTATCACTCCTAGACCAAGAACTATGTCTAGTGGAACAGAAAGTATCTCTACTCCTGTCACTCTTCCTGATAGTGTTTCTTTCAAGTTCACCCACCCCAAAGTCTGGAAAAATAAATCTCTCATAAACCTACCATCCCTTGTCAATTTATTTGCTCTTAGGCCTGATTGAGCTTCCTTTCTTTTAACTATGTTATTCTAATCTCCAAAGCAGATTGTCATCCCTTCTTGAAACTGTACCAATTCTCCCAATATACTTCATAGTTGTCTGACCTGTACCTTTGGCTAGATATATGCCAATAATATGGTTACCTTTCTCCCTTCCGTCCTCCCTTTTATGCCTGTCAGACATCACTTTTGATCTTCTATTCTACCTTCAACTAACAGCAGAAATGTCTTCATTAACAGAATGACAACTCCTCTCTGTTTTCTCATTCCTAGAAGAAGAATTTGCCACCACCTTGCACCACTTAACCTCAACTTATTGTGTTCTTTTGGAATCAAATGTGTTTCTTGCAGTGTTAGTACTTTTAAACTGGCATATCTCATATAAGACAGTTCTCTATCCCATCTACCTCATATGTGAAAGTACTCTGTCCCATCTACCTCATTTATCATATTACTCCATCCCATCTACCTCATATGTCATAGTATTCTGTCCCATCTATTTCATATATCATAGTACTCCATCCCATCTACCTCATATGTCATAGGACTCCATCCCATCTACCTCATATGTCATAGTACTCTGTCCCATCTACCTCATATGTCATAGTATCCATTCCATCTACCTCATATGTCATAGTACTCCATCCCATCTACCTCATATGTCATAGTACTCTGTCCCATATACATCATATGTCATAATGCTCTCTCCCATCTACCACATATGTCATAGTACTCCATCCCATTTACCTCATATGTCATAGTTTCATCCCATCTACCTCATATGCTATAGTTCTCCATCCCATCTTCCTCATATGTCATAGTACTCTGTCCCATCTACCTCATATGTCATAGTATTCCATCCCATCTACCTCATATGTCATAGTAATCCATTCCATCTTCCTCATATGTCATAGTACTCTGTCCCATCTACCTCATATGTGATAGTACTCCATCCCTTCTAGCTCATATGTGATGGTACTCTGTCCCATCTACCTCATATGTGACAGCACTCTGTGCTATCTACCACATATGTGACAGCGCTCCCTCCCATCTACCTCATATGTGACAGCACTCTGTCCCATCTACCTCATATGTGACAGCACTCTGTCCCATCTACCTCATATGTGACAGCACTCTGTCCCATCTACCTCATGTGTGATAGTACTTTGTCCCATCTACCTCATATGTGACAGCACTCTGTCCCATCTACCTCGTATATGATAGTACTATGTCCTATCCACCTCATATGTCATAGTACTCTATACCACCTACCTCATATGTGATGGAAAAACCTTCCTCTAATATTATTTGCCAACCTACAAATCTGAGGATTAAGGGCTATCTATTTCTATTAATATTAATCACCTTTACCTCTCTCCACACTCCTCTGTAATCATCTTATAAATATGGTATAAACTTATCTGTAAGACTTCCCTCCTGGTGAATTGTAGTCATCAATCACTATCTCACTTCTTTCCCATAGACCAACAGTCTTCCTCACTTCAGTAAAATGAACATTTCCCCCTTTACCAACTAGTTATTCCTAATAATTGTAGTGTAGAAAAAAAGAAAAACATCTCCCCATTGCCATTATTCTCTTCAGTTATTCATAGAAAAGAAACAATGCTCTGTTTACCCAGGGTTATTCAAATAGATTTAATAAACATAGCAACTAAATGATTAGTCCCAGTTTAAACAAAAATCAATAACAGACCAAAAGAATCAGCCTTCTCCCTCTCTGTTGTACTCGGAGGTCTTAAATGCCCAACCCATTAACAGGGCTCTGTCACATCTATTCAAAACCATGATATTTCAAATCTAGTCTTCAGTCACTTTACTAACCGACATTTTCTACCCTGCATGGCTGGGAATAGAGTGATCACCCCCCCAAAAAAAAAAAAGCAAAAGGAAAAAGAAACAGCAGGGGAGAATATAAGAAAACTATCAGTCATTATGTTGTAAAGTAAGAAACAGAAGGGGGGAGCACAAGTAAACAATCAGTCAGTGTGTTTAAAGTCAAATATATTCAGCCCATGAATGGAAAACAGCCACAATAGTCATTCTATATTACTTTGCAAATCTATTGTTTATTTCTAATGTGGGCTGAAGACCAATGACCCACCTACATACCGTGCATGGCTGTTTAGAGTCAGTTCTCCATTATCTCCTAATCAGAAGGGAAAAAAAGTATCCAGTCTATCCCTGAATTATAAATAACACTGCTTTCCACTTTACAGCTTCCACTCCCATGTCCAGTACTGCCCCATACCAGTCAGAGTCCAGTCCAAGTCTTATTAACACACTTCCTGTTCTTTCTTTCTCACCTCTTAATGTTGTCCACTTTCGCTGTCAGATGCTGCTGCCTTTTTAAGAGAAGGAAATGTCCTTTTGGGGCCCTAGCTCCTCTAATATCTTCTCAGTACCTGATTGACTGCTATTTTTTGGTTGTTGGCTTCTTCTGCTCCTCTTGTGTACAACATATGGGTCACTGGTTTCCTCAGAAAATCCACTGACTCTTTAGGGTCGATAAATATCTTTGAACTGATGCATATAACTGTCCTACTTATGCCTCTTCCTTACAAACTTTAATTGTAAGGACTAAGGTATTCCTCTTGGTTCTCTTCTCAAATAAAAAAAAATTGTTTAACAAATATTGGATTGTCTCTCACTTCATTTTTTCTCTCAGTCTGCTAGAGCTCCATTAAAACCTTTCTCTAATCTCAAAGGTTTTTAAATGCCTTATAATGGCCTTCAGTTTCTTTTGTGCCTCTTGGCTAGGCCTCCATAAAGTCCTGTGTATTCTTTCAATTTTTATCAGCATTATAGAAAATCAGTCCATTTAGACAGGAAATCTCTTACAGCTTCTGAGCAATCAGATCCTTCATATCTCTCAGTCAAGCCAATTATTTTAATGTTTTTCCTTTATACCCGATAATTCTGGTACATCATTCTCACTGCAAGGCACTCTATTCTGACATCAGCAGCTTCTGATCTATTATCTCATTACCTCATTATCTGCCAATAACTTCTAGAAATTTTGTTATTTTCATCTATGCCATGTGCTGCCTCTTCTAACTTCTTTTCATTCCGTGATAGATTGTCCATAAGTGTTTATTTCATCTCTTTTAATTCCTGCCAAGATTTCTAATTTTACTGGTCCTGAGCTGCCTCCATCATGCGGTTTGTATATCTATTCCCTGCTGTGTCTACTTCTCGTTCTTTTTTCAACTATCCACTGATTCAGTCAACACAGCTGAATTCTCTGTTCCTCTTACAAACACCTTATATGCCAATTACTGGTGTGCTTTGGGAACTACCTTCTATTTTACATAAACAAGCATCAGAGCTCTGTGGAGCTGCTGGCATCTAACCCAGCACCATACCAGTAGTCTGGTTGTGCAAAATTATTCTTTATTGACTAATAAAGAAAGACAAATTGACAAGTAGTTCATTACAGGCAGAAACTGAGATCATATGTTCAAGAATAATACATGTACTGGTTTTACAGGTCTGGCTGAGTAATACATTTAATTGTGTGTCAGGTCTGTGTATACTTGCAACCACAAATCATAGCTGACGTCTCTGCTCATTCAGAGTTTTTTTGACAAAATGTACATTGCATGTCTATTTTGTAAATAATGTCTATGGTTGTCCCCTTTAACTTATTATTTCAATGTATATTTTTAACTAAACTATGTGTAATGAGTGCTGGCTAAATGCTTATGTTTTGCTGCTAATTCAGCTTGCATTTTTGTTATGATTGTGTATGCTTTATTGCAAATTCAGCTTGTTTTCCTTGTTCTGATTGTTTTTATTGTCTCTACCTTCTTGGACTAGGTTATGGATGAGAAGAGTTTACAGACCAGCCACTTACCCACTAAAAATGTAATGAATAAATAAATGTATTGTGTGGTATAACCAGAGTATTGTGAGTAAGAAAGAACTTCAAAATGCATAGAAGTGTGGCCATGATATTATATGACTTGTGACCAGCAAAGTAAAAAAAAAAGTGTTACGAAAAAAATGTGGTGGTGGTCACAAATAGTTTGAAAGCTTTAGAAATTAAACTCTCTCTCTCTCTCTCTGTTAGTCAATTTGAATATCTATCCACATATCTATCAATTTTGTCTATCTAGCTAGCTAAATACCTATCTGTCTATCTATCTATCTATCTGTCTATCCATCTATCTATCTATCTATCTATCTATCTATCTATCTATCTATCTATCTATCTTTTGAGATTTCTGGACATGATAAATTAGTGAAGACAGAGAAAACTGAAATTTAAACTGCCATTCTTTGCTATTTTGAAAATATTTTGAGATGAGAACCTATTAACATTTGAAAGTCCGGATGAAGATATTTGTAAGAAAAAGGAAAGTTGCTCATTAGAGTGGTCCAATTACAGGTTAAGCATAAGAATAAATAAACATTTCTGATGAGAGATGCCAGTAGTGTTTAAAAAATGAAGAGTAATTTGTAGAAAGATCAGATTGGAGATATGAAAATGTGTGCATCTCTGGGGTCCCAGCATAAGATGGCTGAATAGACTGAAAAGTTCTACCTGAAAATGTACACTAGGTAAGAGTATGTGCAAGTCAGTAATGTTATAGACACTGAAAGGTTGGCCTAATAGGTTGTTGCTATGAAACAGATTTTGAATTTGGAGAAATGGGTAAATGACTGCTCAAGTGTTAAAATATGAAACTGTATTACACATAATGCCATATTAGTGGCAAAAAGAGTTGCAAGACTGTTAATAATTCTTATAACTTGACAGTTTAACACATATTTTTTGTTTTTAACCATTTATAGAAACCATTTACTAGGTTTTCAGTGTAATCTGAATGTTACTTAAGTGTGTAAACAAGTTACTAAACATATGTTATTTGAACCTGCAATTTAAAAAAAAAAGCTAAGGCATGTTAACTGGGAGAGAGGAAAGGCAGCATTTCTTTACTGGCTCATCTATACTGGAAGCTTACAAACACTGCAGAACATGCATTGACAGATGTTCTCTTTTATAACTACTATAACTACTAACAGACTATCCCTGCTTCATGTATGGTCCATTGGCAGACCCTATCCTTTCAGATCCATTGCACATTCACAAGTCTAATGGAAGGGTAAACACCTGCTCACAATATTTCAATTTATTTTCCAACATAAATAGAACATGTTGGAGGGATAGGTATGTATCACAGAGAATACCAGGTAACAACAAGGGTTTTGAATACTGCAACATCAGAACAGAAGGACATAAAGCAGTTCTGTAAACTCTTATAACCATAGATATCCTTCTCTTCCATGTTGCAGTATTCCATCCATCCCTCCAACCCCCTATTTATACACATGCATGTGTGTGTGTGTGTGTGTGTGTGTGTGTGTGTGTGTGTGTGTGTGTGTGTATATATATATATATATATATATATATATATATATATATATATATATAAATAAAACAATCCCTTCTTGGATGACACACCCCTTCTTAAGAATGTAATATGAATCATATATTAGCGTTCACAAGTTCGTCATGAAACAAGGCATATAACCAAACCCTTTCTAAAAGTCACCATCCTTTCATCACTTGGAGCAACAATACCTGCCAACCCAGAAATCCTCCACAACCAACAGAATACCAACAGTCACTACTAACATCTAATGTAGTCTTTCCTTTGAATCCTCTTCCTCTCGAACAATCCAAAACAACCCTTTCCTGTTGTAAGCACTTTGAACACAGTCCACACTACTCAGCCAAAACACTTCACACCAATTCACTGCATTGTCTCCACCACAGCCTAGCAAACAGAACTCCAACATATTAACTGCCTCATATGATATTGTGTATTGAACTCAAAACAGTGCTTTTGAATCATTTAAACAGCAACATTATCTCTTCACTACTACAAACTCTTTCCTCTGTTCTCTGTTCTCCATAGTCTGTTTAAAAAAAAAAAAAAAATGACAAATCATATTATCAGTGCAACTCCAAATTGAATGATCAAGCCCTTGCAAGTTTAAACTTACAGTAAGATTAATCAGCTACACAATACAGCAGTCAGTTTCAAATGTCTGCACACAGCACCATGCAGTTCAACTGAACTGATGATCACCCTGACGAACGAGCAGAATGCAAACATCAAAACACCTGACATTCTATGTCTAACACAGAATCCATACACATTAGTTAAGTCTCTACCATTCCCATCACAAAGAATTATGATGTGAGGTAAACACTAAACAGGAAAAAACAAACACTACTTCAGAGTCATCCAAAAAGCCTGTATAGTCACACAAGGAAAGGTCAGGAGCCAGTCAATACAATACATAAGAAATCTACCACATTCCCATACTGGAAGAAAGAAAAATATGTGAAATAGATCTGATCCCCAATACACCAAAAAGCCAACTTCAAGATAAAACACAGAAAAATTACATAATTTTTAAAATAATGTTTAACACATTTCTGTACAATGCCATTCTCCCCATCTTCACCCATGAAACTTTATCCCAGGGTTACTTTTTAAAGGGGTAAACAGATGAAAGAACAGACCATTATTACTGAAATAATTGAGCACTCTATAAGTACTGTAAAGAACATCCGTACAATGACCAAAAGTTATTTTTTAACTGTCGGTGTTCTGACTGAAATGGCTGTTGCAGTATTCCTTCTCTATGGGTTGTCTGTGTTCTGACTGAAATGGCTGTTGCACTATTCCTTCTATGTGGGTTGTCGGTGTTCTGACTGAAATGGCTGTTGCACTATTCCTTCTCTATGGGTTGTCGGTGTTCTGACTGAAATGGCTGTTGCAGTATTCCTTCTCTATGGGTTGTCGGTGTTCTGACTGAAATGGCTGTTGCAGTATTCCTTCTCTATGGGTTGTCGGTGTTCTGACTGAAATGGCTGTTGCAGTATTCCTTCTCTATGGGTTGTCTGTGTTCTGACTGAAATGGCTGTTGCACTATTCCTTCTCTATGGGTTATCGGTGTTCTGACTGAAATGGCTGTTGCACTATTCCTTCTCTATGGGTTGTCGGTGTTCTGACTGAAATGGCTGTTGCAGTATTCCTACTCTATGGGTTGTCGGTGTTCTGACTGAAATGGCTGTTGCAGTATTCCTTCTCTATGGGTTGTTGGTGTTCTGACTGAAATGGCTGTTGCAGTATTCCTTCTCTATGGGTTGTCAATGGGTTGTCTGTGTTCTGACTGAAATGGCTGTTGCAGTATTCCTTCTCTATGGGTTGTCAGTGTTCTGACTGAAATGGCTGTTGCACTATTCCTTCTCTATGGGTTGTCGGTGTTCTGACTGAAATGGCTGTTGCAGTATTCCTTCTCTATGGGTTGTCGGTGTTCTGACTGAAATGACTGTTGCAGTATTCCTTCTCTATGGGTTATCATTGCTGATGTCTGGATGGGGTACCAAAGCTTTACCTACCCATGATTGTAAGTCTGATGTGTGACCTCAGCTCATAAGTGTAGGCGTATACAATCATATGTACAAGCATAATCCTAACATATATAGATACAGTCAATAAAGCTAGAGATAATGACAAACTAGTCTATTCCTTATTTCTAGACTTGTCTAAGGCTTTTGACGCAGTTTGTCACAGCAGACTTCTACTTCAAATGTCCTCACTAGGTCATTCTCAGCCCACCCTTCTTTGGTTCAAAAGCTACCTGTCAAATAGGTATCAGTCAGTAAAATGGCACTCAACACTCTTTCCTTACCTGTCAGTCACCACCGGTGTACCACAAGGCTCTATCCTTGATCCCCTCCTTTAACATTTTCATTATCACCCTCTATACATCCACACAAAGGGCCACCCTAATACAATATGCAGATGATTCCATTGTCATTTGCACATTTGACAAAATGGTGCACCTCCAAAAAGTTGCTAAATTTGCAGCACATAACCCTTTTTAGAACCTATCACTGTATAGCACTGAAAAGTCTTAATTGATTAGAACTGCCACATCAACTAACATATACACAAAATTTATCTAAATATTAAATGATTGTAATATACCTTGTCTGTTTTTATATGTCAAATTTGTTATAATTATTTAATCTGCAGATGTTTTTGTTTTATTTTTGAATATTTTAAATTATTGTTCTTAAGTTTTGTAATAATTTGGAGCTTTTCTTCCCAGGTCTCTGCTGAAAATGGGCTTCTACCCAGTCAAACTTTCCCAGTAATCAAATGTCAGTAAAAAAAGAAATAAATAATTCTTCAGACTGTCTCACCACCGGTCTGAATACAGGTTGTATATTCGTCAGACTGATTGCTGTTTGATTGTTGGTACTGTTTCTTTGAATAAACAGATAAGTGCCACATTAGGGAACCTTCCTGTACCTTTCTAAAATGTTTTGCTTACTGATATTAGAGGTCAGCTAGGAAGGTTAAGTACAAGACTTGCATGCCCATTGCCTCTTGTGCTTTGAAGTGGAACACGACAACAAGGCCTGTTCATTTACCAGTTGTTTGTACCTAAGATATTGCAATCCAACTCAGATAGATTAGTGGTAACTTGTTGTGGCTATGCTGTGCAGGGTCCTGGGTTCAAGACTTGCAAGGGCTGGTTATTATTTATTTATTTTTTTAACAGCTGCGATGGCTTAGTGGTTAAGTGCTGTGACTATAGTGTGCAGGGTCCTGGGTTCAAGTCCTGCAAGGGCTGTTTATTTAGGGGTGGGAGGTTGATGTAATGGTTAAGGTTTTTACCTTATAGACCCAAGGTGCAGGGTTTGATTCTCACATGGGGTAATTGGCTAGGCTTAAAATGGCTCACAAGGGCAGGTAGTCTAGTACTAATCTATGAACCTATGAACCTATGAACCTACCCCTTCTCTGGACCTGTCTTCCATGCTTCATAAAGCAAAGTACTTCTCTTACTCTATACAAATGTAATTTGGATGAATGGACGGGAAACCGCAAATGAATTCTCAATTTAGTACCCATGTCTCTTGTGGATAGGGGCAACAAGTAAATGTCCCACCATATCATAGTTCTTCCTGCCTCTGGCTTATTTGTGTGCATAAATATAAGGGCTAAAAGCTACCATGGAAATGTAAGGCAAGGCCTCTTAAGATCCACACAGATTAATAGTCTAGTACGTACCTATGGACCTATGAACCTATAACAGCCTTACATCATCACACTTTGGCCACAGGAGTGGGAAACTGGGTAGGGCATGTATATAACAATATCCTTATGGTCATGAGTTTGATACAGCACTGGGATACCTCAGTCTCTTATCAGGCGATAGGAGGGCTTTGAATTAGGTCAGGGTGGGGGTCAAGAGTGACTCCTGAGATAAGGAAATGCAACAGAAGCAGCTGATGGTCTACTCCATAGGGAACAAAAAATTAATTTAAAAAAATGAATTTATGTATTAAGAGGTTTACAGTGCTAGTTTAGCTGTAGACTTTAAAGCATAAGTATATACATCATTGTTAAGAACTACTGAAGCATTGATGATATGAAAGTAAAATCTGATGGTATGTTAAGGCAATGGTAATGTACTCACTGATTGTCAATGAGTAGTGAGTCTCAGTGGCAAACCATCTGAAGAGTTACTTTGCTCTTTGTTATTACAAATTAAATTAAAGAATAGGCAAGCAATGGAATTTAAATATCTGTTGAATTAGGGGAATTTGCTATAGAAAGAAGAATAGTGTTCATTTGGCTTAGAGAACTAGCCTATTTCTGACTTCAAAATTATTATGCAAATTATAAATTGATATTCCACATTTAAAGTGTAAGTGTGTGGAAGTATGGAATAGATAAAGAATATATGGCAAACTAATAGGTGTTACCGTCCATGTGAAGAATGGAAATAAAAGAATGAAAAGTGCATGATAAACTGAGTAATGGTTTGTATTAATTAGAAATGGACAAAACAATACTAAGTGGGAATAAAGTATATTTAAAGAAGAAGTTTGGAGTTTCACAGCAACATTGTCAAAGGGTGATGTAATTGGTATTAACCACTTTTAATGGCAAAGGATTTCGTGGAGGAAAGCCAGAAAATAACTAATTTTAGAAAGTATACACAGAATAACAGTGCACAAAAGAAGGGGTAAATTAAATTAGATATATTTTATGTTGAAAAATGTACTTGAGTTTGCAGTACATTTAAGAAGATTGATGACAGTAAGGGGGGGTGGCAGATAAATGTTTAAAAGTTAAACGATGCATCTAGATTTCACCCCAAAGAAATGGAGTGGAAAATATAATGGAAGTGTAGTTATGATATGTATTTGATCTCTCACTGCAGAAGTAATGAAGGTGAGGTCTGCTGTCACAGCTGGATAAAACTCTGACTATGAAGTGAGCGACCTAAGTGTGACTAAGTGCTTGGGTACCTGCTGGCACTGCTATGGGGTGGAGAGGAGTGTCAAGGCTTAGTCTGCTAACCTGTCTTTCAGAAGGGAGGGGCATGAGCTCTTGGCACACTCTTTGTACTAGACCCCCCAGTGTTGATGAGAGAACACAAGGAGGTTCTTGTCATCAAGGAGGGCAGGGCAAACTGATCACACAAGTTGATGGCATGGTATGCATCATATAGGCACATGGCATGCCAACCCCTTGCATGCTGACAAGCATGTACAAAGAGGGAGGGATTAAGAAGAAGAAAAACTTGTCATTGCTCAGAGATGATGGTACTGCCCTGTGTCACTATCTCCCCACTCCCTGGGAACTAATGAGACATAGGTCTCCCACCCAGGCAGAAAGAATGGGTCAGTAGAGCATCTGGGAAGGTAAGCAGGATGGCTAAGAGAAGGACCAGAACAAAACGATTATAAAACAAACAAACAACAAAAATAAAATAAAGGTAGAATCATGAAAGATGGGTTGTTTGTCTGGAAATTGTAGAAGAAGAATATTGCAATGAAAGTAGTCATTTTAAAATCAGGAAGAATATTGCTGTACTTAAGATTAGGGGGGTAAATAAGCATGGGGACTAATAATAAAATGACTTTGTTGCTATATCAATAATGCACATACGTTTTTAGAATAACAGCAAAATAACAATAAAATTAGGCGGTAAATGCACATGAAGTGTAATGATAAGATTACTTTGTTGCTATATAAATAATGTGCATATGTTTTACAATAACAGCAAAATAACAATAAAAAGCTGGTTTTCAAAAAAAAATTCCATTTAGCAAGTCATATTCTATGGAAATCCACCTCCCTTTCAACAGTCTGAGAAGGGAAATATTGATGCCACATAAGTGGTCAATTTGTCTGACAGTAACCCAGTAAGCCAAATGATTTTCTGATAATGCGGACAGCCACTGGTAAACCAGTTTTCCTCCCTCTACCAATGTCAAATCCACTTACCTTTTGTCCCTGGACCCCTTACAGTCTGCCTCAGCCCATGAAGCAGTGATACCTCTGTGCTGAAGGGTCTGCACTATACATTTTCCCCTTTCCACTGATCATGAAGTGTTTCCTCAAAGTGACAAGAACCACATTGATTTTGATTTATTTATTTATTTATTTATTTATTTAACATTTGTTGACCGGGAATGTACTTGATTGTACCACACTGGTCAAATCATATGTGATTTTTACTGCTATCAAGTTCCAAGTGGCCCCACCACTCTGTCTGCCACATCATACAGGCTCCTACCCACTCACTGGGTAAATCCCATCCTGACCTCTACAAACTGACCACACTGCTTCTCCAATTCCTTTGATTATCAGATCATGAGAACTTCCAAATAGGGTGATTCCTATTCTTTTGTCAGGCCAATGACCCCCTACATAGCAAACCTACAAAGGTAAATGTAAATGATCCACTTCTGACCTACAAGAAATGGGATTAATAAAAGTACACCTGCAGATAATATGAAATTTCCATGCAATCTAAGCCTCACAGGCCGTGGCTTCATTTAGGGACTTCAACATTTTCAGTAGATGGATATTTTTATTAAAATCCACAATACCAGACATGGCTCCAACTTCCTGCTTGAAAAACTCATGCATCAACCATTTAAGTCAGCAGCCTGTGCATAGCTAGAATTTCTTTCATTGGTTAATTAGTAGTAGTCACATGTGCCAGGTGGTTCTATGAACTTCAGGCCCTGTCACTATGCCTTCCATCTGGCTTTCACAAGGATAGGCACCCCCTTACATACTAAGCTTTCATTCATGTTTAAGGTAGCCATATAAACCCATCTAAATCAGGCTCTGCACCTTCTTGTTTTCTTTGTACAGTACTCAAAGGCATGTGCTTGCTGCACCGCATAGATGGTCATAGGAAAACTGTTTGACATTGTGATCAATTATTAGCTGAAAAACATTTCAAGGAATATTTTATGATGAATGTATCTTTGTATGAGATGAACTGAAACAGCTAATGGATCTGCACATTCTGAATGTATATATTTAGTCTTGAAGATTCGAAATTTTGGAAATGATCAGTGAGGACTAGAAGTTCAAATCCTCTCAGTGTATGCTTTCTATTTATGTATAGGCAAGTACATGAAGGACAGTGATAGCTCAGTTGAAAGCATATTGAAAGGGTTTGGTGTCAGGCAGTGTACTTTATAACTATATAAATATATCTTCCCAGCCTGCACAGGGGTTTGCACAAAGAATGCACATGGTGATAGAGGAGGATTGACAATGACTGTGGGCAAGGTGTGTGCATGACAATGTCATATGTTAATGAGACTATTAAAGGACCTTTGCAGAGTGAGGTAATGTGCACCCCCACAAAGAAGTTAGGCAACTACTTGTTATAAAGCTTGGAATACATATCTGTTTAACTGTAAAGGAATAAATATCCAGGTAAGCAACTATATTTTCTATAAACTCCTTTACAAAGAAGTAGTCATAACTATAGTCCTTCCTGCCTCCCCACAAAAAAATCACACCCATGATTTCATCAATGACTCATGCTCCACATCTTGAAGTGTGCATGGCAAAAATGTTTGATTGTGCCACAGTGAAATATACATATAATATATATATATATATATATATATATATATATATATATATATAGAGAGAGAGAGAGAGAGAGATCACCCTCCCGTTCACACATATGCTGGGGGGGGGGGTGTTATAAGTGCTTACCATAAAGACAGATCCTTGTGTTGAGCTTCAGCTAGAATAAGCAAGCATTAGGACTAATTGGAAGATAGAACGTTTGCACACTTTTGAGTCTTTCCTCCACTGCTCCACAATGGCTAGCTTCCTCCTTTACTTTCCATTTGTTACACATTGCAAAAAGCACTCAGAAAACAAAAGCAAAGAGAGAGAAAGATATAGGATGAAGGAAACTTCCTCTATCCAGAATGTTAATAACTGATGTAGCATTACAGTAAGCACCCACAGTTTTTGTATATGATATTGCATAGTGCCCTTAGTACACACAGGACTAAGATTCCAGCTGGGCCTCTTGGAAGGTACATTATGGGAACATTTCCTTAATCATAGTGGCTCCAGAGGAACACTTTGACTTAGAAATCACATCCAACTTTTAATGACTCATGATTATATGTAGGTATGACCAAGTTGTCAAGGCTCAAATCCAAGGACACACTGCAGAAGAAGGTAGTTAGATGTAATTGTATGTTTTTGTGTGGGTGTGGTGGGGACAGTTAGCTCTTGCCCATCGTGGTTAAGTACAGATAGTGCCCAAGTTTTTTTAATTTATTTTATATATTTTATTTTATATGCTCTATCCACTTTACTTTTTCAAATTCCCTGACCCCCACGCTCACTGATTGTGTTCAAGGACAACTCCCCGCTTTGGACCACATCACCTCTTAGGGAGAATTACCTATGAATGCCTTTCCACTCAGGATGGGCACTACCACCCCTCCCTGCTGCTCCATCAGTTTATTTAGCTACTAATTGAATTTGGTTTGACTGGGCCACAGCCACAACTTTATTCCTCTACTCCACCGGAGCAATGATAGCACCCATACTTTTGAAGACAGAAACTATGCCACTTGACATTTGAATGAAAGACATTGTTAACCTTCTCCTCCTGTAGGCCCCTTAGTAAAAGCTGAATAGTCAGTCAACTCTTCATATGGTATTTCTATCTTCATAAAATCTTAACTGTCTGTGAATGGTCTTCCTACTAAAACTGTAATCTATGAAACAGCCGCACCTATAACTCCAAGTGTGACAATCCAGTGGTTCACAATTGCAAGCACTTAAACACATGGACACAGCTGCATGATGAGTGCTGCAGCAATGGTGGATAAGACTTGTGGAGGAAATAACACCAAAGTGTAGAAACACTCACACAGCATGCCATGGCAACAAAGTCCCATGAGGAAGGCGGAGGAACAAAAACATCCCCATAAGAATGCCCACATATAGGTCAAAGTGTTCTGGGTATGTCAAAGGCGAATGATATCATGTGACATTAGTTAACTTAGAGCAGCCAGCAATATGGGTGTAGAAGTCCCTGCAAAGCCACCTTAGATGACACCTACTTAGTTCCAACAGGATGTGCAGGAGAGGTGTGTGGTTACGGCATCGGCACCTCATAGATGCCTACCACCATTAACAGGAGTAGGTAATTGAGGCCCAGATATATTGGCCCTGCAATACACTCACTGCTGGAAAAAGCAAGCCATTACCTTTAAGGCTCCAGGAGAAAGGACTACTAGTCAATGAAAATAGATCATTTTAGACTAGTAGTCAATTACATTAGAAAGAAAATATAATTAGATTGCATTTTTTGAGCATATTTAATAAAGAAAACTTACCTGGAATCCTGTGATTCGCTCTCCTATACTAAGCATTAATTCATTTATTCATTCTACAATTACCTGACAAATCTAACTGAGGATTGTGGCTGGAACCTGTACTGAACAGGCATTGGCAAAAGTCTCAGGTAATATGTCTGCAGCTTGGAGAAAAGTACCTTCAAAAATGACCTTGTCAACTCATTCAGAAGCTAAAGTAAATGCATGGAATTAATCAGACAAAATTACCTTGGGAACAGTTTCAGAAGTAAAGCATGCCAAGCATATTACCTTACCTAGACTGCAACACACAAAGACATAGTAAGTCACTTCTATCTTAAAACTGTAAACAAATAACTCTTACAGCATATAGTTATCAGCATAAAAAAGACATGCAACTAACATGATGTATGATTCTTGTTCAATGCATGTACATCTTTTCAGTTCTTGCCCAGTGTGTATATATAGCATGACTGCTATGAGATTCTCATAACAATGCATGCATTTTGGAGGATATACCTTCTGTATTTGGCTTCCTGTAAATGACATCTGTTTTAAAGTTTTCAGTTGAGATAGGGAGGCAATGGCAGCACCATCTTCCAGATTTAGAATATGAAGCTGTTTGTGAGGCTTAGATGTACCAGAATAAAGATGTCACAATGGTGAGTGGTGGGCAACAAACTTTGTGGTCTTTAAATGAAAACAATGAGAAGCTTTCTTATAGTCAGAACAGCCATAGCCACAACCAAAGACATCTAATCCTGCACCCCAAAGGAAACTATTGGTTGACTGTAGTTACCCAAGTCATCCTCTGTCTTCATGGGTTCTGCACTCCTGTATTCATCTGCTAGATGGAGACATACTGACGCCACTGAAACCACTGAAATACAGCTCCTATACAGAAAAATGTTTCCAAGCAGATATTAAATGCACAAAGGCCTCTGTGTATATCTGTAATAGCAGTAACAAAGGTCAAGTTGTGTTTATCCAGCTGATCGTGCAGTCATTTGCCCACTACCTTAACTTGGCTGTCATTATGTGCTGCAGACACCTATGGCCATGTACTTGGGTTTCACACTAACTTCACTGCAGCCACAGGGAATCCCAGTGATGTTTAACACTAGAAATAGCACAATGATTCCCAGGCTCAGGAAGCTGAGGATCGAAAAATAGTGCATTGTGCTCAGGGCAATAAACCAGGCACTGCAGTGTTAGTGTAACCATAAAACCAAATAAACTGTTGAGGATACAAGCAGATGCAGAAGGAAAATATAACTGTCAATAAAAATAAAGTAAGTAAATAAATACATAGTTTTCATGAAAAACATACATATTTGCTTCAAAGCAATAAGCTCATGCATTTTTGTCTGTATATTGTTGTTAGTCATAGTTTCATGAGATTTCATTTGAATGCCTCTTCTTCAGTCAGCTATTATACCACTGAAAATTAGGCTTATAAAACAGAATATGAGGTTATTTTTATGGAATGCTATATTTTTGGCTTCATGTGCTTTAATAATTGGTGTTAGCAGATGAAAGCAAGCATTAGCTGTTGTGATACGTAGAATGTAAAATCTACAGCCCCCCACCAAAAAAAAAAAAAAAAAAGAAACAAGTACTGGCTTATGAGACAGAAGCCTACAGTAATGCAGAACTACAGAAGTGTCTTCTTGCATCTTTATGATTTTTTATGCTACAGCTAAATGTAATAATTCAGTATAACTGGAAATGGAAAGAACACCAAGGAGTACAGTTGAGCATTTCTGTTTTATGTTCAGATTTCATATTGTTGCTTTCACCATCCCCTTAACATGTACACACTTCTCAAAACTTAAAAAAAAAATGTACGTTTCATTTCCGGTTCTTGCCTCTGCAGCCACAAGTGGGGGGGGGGGTTACTTGTAGAGGAGTATACCTTTTTCCAGCATGCTGTGTTCTGATCTATCTGCAGATATTAGTTTAGATGTTTAGACAGACGTATTCAGTGCTGTGTGACTCAATGTTTCTGAGAGATGCCCAAAAATGTACTTGAGTACAGTAAGGATGCAGGTCTAAACACTTGAGTGTTAATCCTTTTTCTGCACATTATGTTATGTTTGCTTAAAATATAATTGTGTTATTCAGCTTATGCATGTTGTGTGTATAACTTGTAACTCATGGAGTGTTTCTTCATGAACTGAAAATGGGCCTGTCCCAGTTGGTCAGTCTAGTTCCCAGAACATATATAAATATTGCATTTCTATGTCTTAAGTGCACAGTTACCAAACTGGTGGACAAAGACTGATTTCTCGAGCATCATTTGTCTGACGTACAAGACACTGAGGCTCAGAGCTCCTCCACAGAAAACCATTTTTGACAAACTGTGTTGGCAGGCATGCCCTGTTCGGTGGTACTGTCCCTCTCCTTCAAATTGGCATGACCCTGGAGTTGTTATATATATGTTTGGGGACTGTACAGGGGGCTTGACCACTGCAAAAAAACACTTAAAATATCTTTTTTCAGCCCTTTTTTTGGGGGGGGTGGAGTTTGGGGATACTTATCCTCAGCAGGTTGCACTTTGACTACTCATAGTGGAAGTTAGGAGCACTGTAGTATTGATTTCTTTTCTCCTTTTTTTATCGAATGTGTTTTTTGCTGTTTTATTACAACCTAGTTAAAGAGATTCTGCAGTGATGCAGAGGTGTATATTTTCTTATTGTCTCTAAAAAGGCAAAAGGGGATATTTTGTAAAATTATACCTTAAATTAGCCAACATTTAGTTTTCCCAGCAATTAATGCATAATTTTTACCTTAGACTGGAGCAATAAGAGAAAGAATCAGAAGCATTTAATTTTCTTTTTTTCTTTTTTTAACAAGAACACAGTGAACATTATAAGGTAATCCTCAAAAAATATATAAGCTATTTTATATAAATATATGTATAAACACACATAGGGCGGCCACGGTGGTTCAGTGGTTAGCATTGTTGCCTCACAGCAAGAGGTTCTCTGGTTCGATTCTCAGCTGGGGTGCCTTCTGTGCGGAGTCTGCATGTCCTCCCTGTTGTTGCGTGGGTTTCCTCCAGGTGCTCCGGTTTCCTCCCACATCCTAAAGACATGCAGTAGGTGGATTGGACACTCTAAATTGGCCCTAGGTGTGAGTGTGTGCATGTGTGTGCCTTCTGTGGAAGGTTGGGTGCTGGGCTGGCAACTCGACACCGTAAAACTCCAATGCCAATCATGAGCGGACAGATGATCTGCTGTGGCAACCCCTAACCGGGAAAAGCCAAAAGAAGAAGAAGAAGTATGTATAAACACACATACACACACACACATATATATATGTGTGTGTGTGTGTATGGGATCCGGACATATGCTCGACTAGCATATGTCTGAATCACAAAACATTGAACACACATACACGAAAGCGCTCAACATCGAAAAGCGCTTTCGTGTATGTGTGCCTGTTTCGTAGATCGGACTACAGTATGGGTAAGGGAAAATTCCCTTTTCCCCACTGTAGTGCAATCTTGGAGTGAGAATATTAAAGTAGGGGGGTGTGGTGAGAATATTAAAGTAGGGGGGGTGTGGGGGGTGCAGGGAGGCGAAGCCCCCCTGCAGAAACGTACATTTTTTTTGAACGACACATACACGGAAGTGCTTTTTGATGTTAAGCGCTTTCGTGTACGTGTGTTCGATGTTTTATGATTCAGACACATGCTAGTCAAGCATGTGTCCTAGACCCATATATATATATATATATATATATATATATATATATATATATATATATATATAAAAGGGCTTGTTTGTCAACATCTGTTTAATCAATCACATCTGGGTAGGAGAATATTCCCTTTCCCTGGGGACTGTGCGATCTCGGAGTATATAATTAGCAGGGGTAGTGAGGGATGCAGCATTAGGAGCTTTATTTTTTTGTAAAACCATGTAGTAATAAAACAGTAAAAGAAAGACATCATGTAATAGTGATAAACATTGGAAGGATGATTTTGGATATTGTGAGATTTACTCACTCCTGACAGGAGCATTTGTTCATTCATCTTCATCCTCTTGATCAAACCTAGCCAATCATGATTAAATCACATCACAACCCACACCCCTGACAAGAATTATACTGTTAAATTAATTGTGATGGTCTGCAGTTCACAAACATTATAAATTTAACATCACTTTCCACTGGGTTTTGCACTGTCAGTCTCACGTCTGATAATGCATCAAACATTTAACACCCTGCCACACACTGTGTCATACATTTTGATGATGAAAGACTGAAGACTATGCTACCTGAGTCTAGGCAAACTGAAATATGGAACTATGTGCCCCCACAAAGCACCAGAGCACTCAGAGACTCCTTTGGAAAAATAAACTTGCTAATAAAGTAATCTGAACTTCAGTCTTAGTCTCTTAACACATGAATCAGGGATAACTCTAAAAATAATGAAGGACAAAGGCTCCAGATCAAAAATGTAAATCAAGTGCCATTTTTAAAATACCAACAAAAGATGAGCCAGCATACTGTGTTAAAGAAAATCACTTTATTGTAGATAAAACAGACCGGTTTTGGCCGGAAAATATCACAGCCTTCTTCAGTGCATACAAAATACAACTGTTTTAATCTTTAAATACCCCTATCCAGAGGCTAATTGGTTCATCCTAGAATTGTTCATTTAAACCAGGTGGAAATAATCCACCCAGTTTTACAATCCACTTTTTTTCTTTGTTATTTAAAATTGAGTGCCACCCTGTTTTAATGGATTTTTTGCCCTTAATAATATCAATGACCACGAAAGAAAATCTGGCAGTGGGATGTATCAAATGATGTTTATATAATGCATTGGTTGCCTTTTTGTTTTTGATATTACTGATATGTTCCGAAATTCTGATTCTCAATGGACGAGAAGTCTGACCAATGTAGAAGGAACCACAAATACATGTAGCTTGATATATTAACCAATCGGTACTACAACTGGCAAAAAAGTTTAAATCATAAACCACAGAGCTATTGCGACTAGAAAATTGTTTGGATTTCATAACCTTATCACAGTGGGTACAATGTCCACATGGATAACAGCCAACCAGAGGATCACCTGATATAGTGGTTTGAATATATTGGGATGGCTGATACATAGACCCATGTTTGTAATGGTTGAAACAGGAACTGAGATTTTTGCCTTTCCGGTATGAGAACTGACATCTTTCTGGTATGATGTAAGCTAGTTCATCATCACATTGAAGAATGTTCCAATGCTTGTTTATACTTTGAATTAGATTCCCAGTGTTCTTACTGTATGTTGTAACAAACCTGATGGGTTGAGCTATCGAATTATTATGGTCTTTGTAACTTAAAAATTCTTCTCTGTTAGTTGAATTAACCAGGTTACTGGCTTGTAACACATAACCCATACCATAACCTAGATTTAAACCTATTTGTGAGATCCTTCCTTTGATTTTGAAAAGAAGAATCATCAGAGCAAATGCGCTTCAATCTAATAAATTGTGATTTGGGAATATTTTGGGCTATGTGTGGTGGATGGAAACTGGACGCATGAAGGATAGTATTGTATTGGGGGTACTTCCTGAACACTTCAGTACTAAGCGTATGATCTGGTAACCTATTGATGATCACATCCAAAAACGTGATGCTATTCAGATCATATTGGACAGTGAATTGTAATCCCCATGGATTGTTATTCAAATAAGATATAAATTCATGTAACATATCTGTCCCTCCCCTCCATACCATCCAACAATCGTCTAAAAAACGTCTCCAGATATCAATATGTTCTAAATAGATGTTATTCCTATGATCATAAATGAAATGTTTCTCAACAAAGCCCATAAACAAATCAGCATAAATCGGAGCAAAAGAAGCACCCATCGCTGTGCCCTTTGTTTGTAAATAACAAGTATCCTGATAAAAAAATGCATTACTGTTGAGAACATGCCTAGCTAACTGTACCAAAAAAGAATTGAAGTCAGAATGATATAGATTGGCTACTTCAAGCCAGTATGTTAAAGCCTCCAGACCAGATTTGTGTGGAATATTCGTGTACAGAGCGCACACATCAAGTGTGCATAACAACCAATCAGATTCCAACTGGCTATCTGAAACAATCTGCAAGAAGTTTGTAGTGTCCTGTAATTGAGAACGTATTAGATGGAGCAAAGGCTTAAGATGTTTTGTTAAAAAAAGAGACAAGGGTTCCATAATATAACCTTTACCTGAAACAGTAGGTCTGCCTGGTGGGTGTATGGGATTTTTATGGATTTTAGGCAAAAAATAAATATACTGATTTGCTGGATCCTGTATCATTAATTGATGCATAATATCATTAGTAATAATGAATTCATCTCTAGCCTGGAGTAAAAACTCATCAATCAATTTCTTAAATCGATGGATAGGATTAATATGCATCTCAAAATAATATCTCCCATCAGACAGCTGTCTTTTAGCCTCTTGATCATAATCACACCAGTTTAAAACAACCACAGCTCCACCTTTATCTGCAGAAATAATAACAATATTATTGTTATTTTGTAGTTCCAGAATAGCTTGTTTTTCCACAGATGTTACATTATTCTGTTTAGAATTTATCTCTGACCTAGAGAAATGCAGATCTTTGAGAACGCTATTCTGGAACTGAAAAACCAAAGGATGCATTGGAGGAGAAAATAATGATTTGTGATATACAAACTTATCATCAGTGAAATTATTGTCATTGATACCAAAAAACAGTTTCAGATTTAACGTTCTACAAAAAGACATCACATCTTGAACAAACATGTCCTCAGACACCATGAAACCCGGGATAAAAGTTAAGCCTTTATTAAGGACAGTTAAATGGGCTGGAGATAAAACAAAATCTGATAAATTCAAAACATTCCTGTTGTAATCCACTGCTAGTTCTGTATGACCATTTCCAACAAGTTCTGAATGTTGTTTATACCTCCTGTGTTTACGTCCCCCCCGCTTGTACCTGGCCCTAAAGGGGCAGACAATGTTGTCCTTTTTGGGGATGGTGAACTTGATACTGACTGCAACTCATTATCTGTACAAGAGGCAATATCCTCAGTCGAGGATCCAGTGTCATGACCAGATTTCCTCAAAATGGAGCGAGGTCTCTTCCTTTTGGAAGATTTTGGCAATGAGGGGGTAAATCTCACATGCTTAGTGTTGTTAGAAAAAGGATTACCCTGCAGGTAGTCAGCTTGATCTCTTTGAAATTTCTTGATTTTTCTACTTCTAAGTTGTTGTTCCAAATTTTGAAGGTCCGTGGATACTTTGTTAAGATGTTTATTATAAGAGGGGTCACCCTCAAAAGGTTTGACATCATCCACCAGTTTGGTTACTATATTAATCTCTTTATCAATAACACGGTCATAATATTTGGATAAACTTTCCACAAAAGACATACTGGCTTGTTGCTGTATTAAAGACCATTGTTTACTGAGCTCTGAGTCTACTTCCCCCACATGAGGTTGTATACGTACTCTCAAACCTCGGGGGGGTAATCCCTTTTGCAATGTACGCTTTAAACAATTTGGAATGCCAAATGTTAGATCTAAGGGATTGAAGTTGTTTAAAAAGACCTTCAAAAGCAGATGCACAAGTGGATTCGGAACTAAGAACATCATTTGTACTATTGTATTGGGAAGAAACACCCAAGCCAAATGCTCTAAGGTCTTCCCTATCAGCTGATAGTCCTCTTACCAAGCTTGAACGATTCATATTGAGCTCTGTACTTGTTCAAATATGTAAAGAAAGTACTTCAAAGGAAATATTACTGACAATAATAGCAACAACAACTACGTCAGTAAAAAAGTGTATAGATTTGTTCTTGTTTATATTTTTATTGGTCGGAACAATAACAGCCCAAGAGGGATCAACATACCATTTCCTATCAAGCTGCGTTCCTACCTTCAAAGATCAATTTGTATCCATGTAAATACCATAAGTAAAAAAAGATTTTTGTAAATGAACAAAAAATATATATTTGTATATAGTTCCGAACTGTGCATTCAAAAATAGAATGTTGGACTACAGGGCTTAAGTAATATGGTTAAAATACAGCAACAAGACCAAATTAGTTCAAAGGAGAAGCCCAAATATAAAATGAAATGGTGAATAAGTCAAAACAAACTAGGATACTAAAACATTTACACTATGTATATCGGAGCTATGTATATATACACTCCTGTACTTAACTGGTGAACATATAATACCCATACTTTTTAATCTTCAGTAAAGCAAACTGCTAACAAAGAAGCAGACTTAAAAACATTTGCATTAATATACATTTTATGAGAAACAGAAGTATGTCACTGCAACACCTAAAATTATTTACTGACTGTTATACTCTCTGTGCTCTCACAAGACTGCACATCTTTAGAGCTAGAGCAAAACTCTGCATCAAAATCAGGGGGAGTTAAAAGCTACATTCTCAACTGAAAGAAATTTGCTGACACTGGGCCTTTAATATAAGGGTTAGTAAACAATGCTGTATGACCATAAATATAAGTAATATTTAAAGGATACATAGTTGAACATAAACAATAAAACTGTGTTTAGGCTAAAATATTTTGCAAAGCACCCAGTTGTTTTAGCTTAAATAATACTGTGTTTTTTGCTTTTTGTGCATTCAGCTATTAACAAATTCTTCTTTCATTTGTTGTACTTCTGATATTTGCAGGACTGGAACAGTATTGTCATCCTTGCTTTGAGATAAAAGAAAATATCCCATGCCTAATTACTCCATTAATAACATATAATTCTCACTCGCACATTATTAGGACCATAGCTCATGGCCTACAGGGTATATTACATTATCTATTATTCTGCATTATTTTAAGACATTGAAGTAACACCTTGCAATGATGTGATGGGTTTCCATCTATGCCAGGGAAAGTAGGACAGTGCATGTGTAACACATGCCAGCATAGTTAGTTGGAGTTTGTAAATAATTTTGTGTCATTTGACTATCACCCTGACTTGTACAGATGTATGTGTTAAAATGTATCAACAGTGTTATTATAACTGATTAAATATACAACAAAAAAGCAGGCTAAAATCCAGGGGGTAAAAACTGTGCTTAAGAAAATAGGAAATATCACCAAAACACAGTATAAAGCAACAGCTACCATGCAGAGTTCAGTTCAGGAAATGTTGCAAAATCACATAAAATCCAAGGAATAACCAGTCCGTAGTAAAAATCAAAATTGTTGTTTATTAGTGCACTCAGTAGGTTAGCGCTTTCACAAGTTAGTTTCTTCAGACCATATAATTGAGTGAAAACCAAACATCTATTTTAAAAACATGTATCACCAATCAGATTCTTACACATCATGAATGGCTCATTAATTATTAAATGCATTATAAAATCACATATAAATTCCATTACATCATTTAAACATCAAACTATTCCTAGAAAATGAATAAACAATCTAAAAGCGCATTTAAATGAACACTCAAAAAACAACCTTTAAAAGTCAGAAAAATAATTTTTCTGGCTTTTAAAGGTTGTTTTTTGAGTGTTCATTTAAATGCGCTTTTAGATTGTTTATTCATTTTCTAGGAATAGTTTGATGTTTAAATGATGTAATGGAATTTATATGTGATTTTATAATGCATTTAATAATTAATGAGCCATTCATGATGTGTAAGAATCTGATTGGTGATACAAGGCCATGTCCAACCCGGAATTAATGGACATGCTCCACCTCAAAAAATCCAAATCCACCAAAACCACTAGAGCAAGCGACTTAAACCTTAGCACGGATATAAATAGGACGTGCTGGAGGGATAGATTTATCACTCAGAGACTCCCTATGCTGTGGAATAAAATCCCGGTCCATGTGAGGCAGAGCACCTCGCTGACTCTGTTCAAGAGAAATCTAGACCTGTGGATGGGAGATCGTAGGTTTACCCCGGGAATCATCTCTGGGTCACTGCTGGACAGAGGCACAACAAACTAATGGGCACAGTATTTTTTCATATAAGGGGTGGCGTAAGCCACAATAATTTGGGCTAGGCTTATAAATGCCTTAGGGCAGATAGCCTAGTATAAACCTATGAACCTATGAACCTATGTTTTTAAAATAGATGTTTGGTTTTCACTCAATTATATGGTCTGAAGAAACTAACTTGTGAAAGCGCTAACCTACTGAGTGCACTAATAAACAACAATTTTGATTTTTACTACGGACTGGTTATTCCTTGGATTTTATGTGATTTTGCAACATTTCCTGAACTGAACTCTGCATGGTAGCTGTTGCTTTATACTGTGTTTTGGTGATAACTGATTAAATGTTTATGTTTAAACAAAGAATTCTAGAAGGGAATAGTAGATGTTTTTGAAATTGTTCTATAATTTTTAAATACTGCAACAGATCATAGCAAAGCTCTGAGTGTGTATTGTATCAGACTCAGGTGATCAAATGTGATATCATGCCATAAGCAACACCGAGAGGATGGAACTCACACAGCAGTTTGTTTTGTTTTGTTTTCTTTGGAATCTGATATAAAAATCTATGACAGTTATCACAGTCAGTCAGTTGAGTTCACTTCAGTTAGTGAGACGCTGATCACCTTGCCTTGTGGAAGTAAGCGTCTAAGCATCTTATCTTGCCTTCTGTTAACTAAGTTAGCTAGGGAACTGTTATCCTTTAGACAGTCAGGAAATACTGTGAGATTAATTAAGTATGTTTTTTCTGCATCTGTTTGAATCTGTCCACCTGTGTTATTTTTATTTCTTCTGTGTTGAAACTCTGATTTTATTGTACTTTGATATTTAGTATTCTCATGTTTTCTATTTTATTATTTATTAGTAAATATTTTTATACCTTTCGTTGTGGCTGGTCTTTTAGAGAATACTTTTAACGTCTTGACAGTACCTGTGCTTATTTTAGTGACACCTTGGCCACTCCGAAAAGCCTAGCTGCTTTGGGTACACTCAAGTATTTATGTTAGTATTGATTTTACTCCGTATAATTGGATACCTTTGTAAGACCCTAACAGTGGTTGACTGGTGGCAGCAAGGTTACTTTATAGTCTGGGCAGAAGGGGTACAGCTAGTAAATCTGTACCAGCCTTTATCAGGAGTGTGTGTGTGTGTGTGTGTGTGTGTGTGTGTGTGTGTGTGTGTGTGTGTGTGTGTGTGTGTGTGTGTGTGAAAATCAAATACCCAGGTGTGGGTGTGTCAGCTACTTGAAACTGGGGTACAGTGCTCCACTGTGAGTCTTGTTTGGGATCTGAAGAGACAGAGAGTCCAGTCCCAGTGGAGTGTGTTCCCTGTGTGCTCCTGGGGAAAAATTGTGTCTGATGCAGAGAGCTGCATTTGAAAATACTGTGTAAATTCATTCCTGTTTTATTGACCTTCTCTCACAGGTGACAGGGGGGTGAGGATTGAGACTCCTTGATTACTAGTCCAGGGTAAAGAGAGGCCTTCACATATTGGTGTCAAAGTGGTGGAATATTAATTGAATTTCAGTAGCCTGTGGACAGTTGTCACTAAAGGTGTGTGTACTCTCAACAGCCACAAGGTAAACATTCAGAGTTTCATTTTCACAACAGTTTTATTCATTTTTGTTAGTTTAGTTTATAGGATCATATAAAGTTACTAGGCTAATGGCCCTGGGTCCCTTACAAGCCTAGCCAAGTTCTACTTTTATTTCCATGATAAGCACCTAAGGCCCCTGTCCAAGAGGGACACAGGAGGAACCCCTGGGGTGAATTTACAGTTACCCATCCAATCATCCATATTGTGTTTGAAGAGGGACAATGAGGTGATATATTTGACATGAAGTGAGAATCTGTTCCAAATGTGTGGTAACCTCTGGGAGACAAATCTGTCCTTCCAGCAGGTTCTATTAATGTCACATACCATTTTAAGATCTTTAGAGTGAGTAATCCGTGTACCATTTGACTTGCAGATATGCAGGATTTCCAGTAAAGCAGGGTCAGAGATTGCCTTATATGCAAGGCAGAGATCTCCTCTGAGTAGTCTTTAGTTTAGTTAGGGAAAGCAGGCAAAGATGTCAGCAGAGGATTATGGTAAGCTGACAAAGATCCAGTTGGTCAAGATGTGTGAAGCCAAAGCACTGGAGCATGCTAACCAGACTAAAGAGGAAATTATTTAAGCCTTAATCACAGCTGCAGAGTGGATCAGAGGACAGGAGGACAACCAGTCTGGTGTTGGGGATTTGCAGTTTTCAGAAACAGGACAGTTCACTTTTACCTTAGAGGACTTAAAAATCCATGTGGAGTTAAAGATACTTGAACTGGAGTCCAAACATTTGGAGACCAAAGAGAAACTGTGATGTTTGGAGATTGAAGAGAGACTGTTGCATTTGTGATTGTTATAGACTGCGGCATTTGGATGTTTTAAATGTAACCAGAGGGGCCATGTAGCATATACATGTCCACTAAAGCAAGGTGGAGAACAAAAGGTGAGGGAGCCAGCAAGTGTAAATAACACTGTGCCAGTAGTAAGTTGTCTGGAGGGAACAGGGGTACAAAATATTACCGGAGTTTGTATCCTATCTTAGCGGATGGAAGACAAGCCACTGCTAAGAGACACACAGCCTCTGACATAACCGTTGCGAAGGCTGCAGTGGTTAAAGAGGAGTAGTACTTGCTTGGGCAGTCTACTCCAATTAGAGCTGTAGGAGGTATCCCATTCCAAATACCTTTGGCCAGGGTTCACCTTGGCTGGGAGGGTGGAAAACGAAGCAAGCAGGCAGCTGTGTTTGAAGATATTCTTGCAGATGTCTTGATAGGGAGTGACTTTGACAATGCAGTACCTTGTGTGCATGCAGTCACATGCAGTCAGGGTTGGTGACAGGCATGTAGGTTTGGTAGCCTGGGGGAGACTCAGACAGACCCCACACTTGAAGCTGGGGCTAGTGATGTGGCTATTTCAGGGACCCTGTAGCAGTAAGCTTGAAAGTGAGCCACAGTTGCCGGTAGGTGCTGATGTTCCCGTGGACAGGGTAACGTCAAGGACATGAGTGGTAGTACCCAGGCTGACAGTGAGGCACTGCTGTTGGAAGATACTAGCCTTTCTGTGCAAGGGGAGCTGGGAATGGTTAGAAAGATAGAGTTGAGACAGGCTCAGCTTTTGGATACTACCTTATGAAGCTTGAGGGAGGTAGCTTAGGAGACATCTGATGCTCAAGGAAAAGTTGAGTCTGTATACTGGAACAAAGGGTTACTGTATAGAGAGTGGACTCCTAAGGGAGGGCTAGAGTGAGGTAATACAGCAGTTGGTAGTGCCTAGAGCCTACCATCTGGCACTTCTAGCTATAGTCCTTGGCATACTTTTTGCAGGTCATATGGGCATAAAGTGTACCAAGAAACATATTATGCATAACTTTTATTGGCCTGGGATTGGAAAAAATGTAACAGGTAGGACCTGTGGAAAGTAGGGCAGTGCATGTGTAACATATACCAGCATAGTTATCTGCAGTTTTGTAAATAATGTTGTGTCATTTGACTATCACAGTGACTTGTACAGATGCTTGTGTTAAAACTGTATCAACAGTGTTATTATAACTTAATAAAAATTTATGTTTAAACAAAGAATTCTGGAAGGATAGAGTAGAGTTTTTTTAAATTGTTCTATTTTCAAATACTGCAACAGATCTTAGCAAATTCTAAGTGTGCATTCTACCAGAGTCAGGTGATTAAATGTGATGTCATCGGGTCTATATCACGTTGTCGAAGTTTTACAACTTCGAATGCTATATGGTCGAACCCATATGTTCGAAGTTGTAAGAGTTCGAAAACGTAAAAAATAAATAAATAAATGACATGGCGGTTGTAAGCAGGGGGAGCAAGCCCCCCCCCCGCACTCCCCACACCGCCCACTCTTTAAATATATCAACTCCGAGATCACACTACAGTGATCCTGCTTACAACTGCCATGTCATTTATTTATTATTTTTATTTTTTTTAAGTTTTCGAAGTCTTACAAGTTCGAACATATGGGTTCGACCATATAGCGTTCGAAGTTGTAAAACTTGATATAGACCCGAAGTCATCATACCTCTCAACCTGTTAGAGCAAGAAATCTGGACAAAGCCATAAATAAAAGTGGGACAAAGGCCCAAAACTAAGGGCACTTCTTAAATATTGCTCTTGCAAACTTAGAAAGTTGATAAAATAGCAGGTTTTGCATTAGCATGAATTTTCTGATTGGTAGAAAGTCTGAAACTCAAATGTCTGTCATTATTTTCTAACTTTAGTCTAATGATTCGGCACTAATTTTCCAGAAAACCAACAATTTTATAAAAATATGAAGCAAAACATCTGGACAGTCTGCAAAAATCTTTACAGTTGAGAGGTATAGATGTTATTCCATAACCAGCACTGAGGGGATGGAACTCACACAGAAGCTTATTTTGTTTTGTTTTCTTTGGGACCTGATATAAAAATCTGTGACAGATATCACAGTGAGTCAGTTGAGTTCAGTTCAGTTACTGAGAAGCTCATCACCTTGCCTTGAAGAAGTAAGCATCTCAGCATCTTATTTGCCTTGCTGTATTAATTAAGTTAGCTAGGGAACAGTTTTTCTTTAGACAGTCAGGAAATACAGTGGATTAATTTAGTAGTGTTTTTTCTGCATCTGTTTGAATCTGTCCAACTGTGTTATTTTTATTTATCTTGTGACTGAAACTCTGATGTTTACTGTCCTTTGATATTTAGTATTCTCATGTTTTCTATTTTATTATTTATTATTAAATATTTTTTAACTTTCATTGGGCTAGTCTTTTAGAGAATACTTTTAACATCTTGAGAGTACCTGTGCTTATTTTAGTGATGTCTTGGCCACTCCAAAAAGCCTAGCTGCTTTGGGTACACTGTACTATTTATGTTAGTATTGATTTTACTCAGTATAATTGGATACCCTTGTAAGAGCCTGAAAGTGATTGACTGGTGGCAGCAAGGTTACCTTGTAGTCAGGCAAAAGGGGTACAGTGAGTAAATCTGTACCAGCCTTTCCCAGGAGTGTGTATGTGTGTGTGTGTGTGTGTGTGTGTGTGTGTGTGTGTGTGTGTGTGTGTGTGTGTGTGTGTGTGTTAAAATCAAATACCCAGGTGTGGGTGTGTCAGCTACTTGGACTGGAACACAGTGCTCCAAAGTAAGTCTTGTTTGGGATATGGAGTGATAGAGAGTCCAGTCCCAGTGGAGCGTGTTCCCTGTGTGCTCTTAGGGAAAATTGTGTTTGATGCAGAGAACTACATTTGAAAATACTGTGTAAATTCTTTCTTGATTTTAGTGACCGTCTTTTACTAGTGTCAGTGGCAAGGATTGAGGCTCTTTGATTCCTGGCCTGGGGTAAAGAGAGGCCATCACACACCTTTCTATGCTTCTAAAGCTGTATATTTTGTTTAGAATTCAAACTCATATTTATTTAGACATTAGAAGTGAGTGTGGGCCCTCAGAACAAGGACAGACTCAAACTCACACACACACACACACACACACACACACACACACACACACACACACACACACACACACACACACACACATATACACAAAATCACACTCATGCACCACATTTCAAAAAGACTTTGAAGTAAGGGCTTATCTGATAGGTCAGTGGTCAGTACAACATCAAGTGGATGGAAATTTTTCAATTCCTAGTATAAGAACCATTGCAAATACCCAAGGGCAAGAATTATTGATACAACTGTGGTAAATTAGGCAAGAATGGTTATTATGGATAATGATGTGGTAAATCACCCAAGGATGGTATTATGGATAATGATGTGATAAATCACCCAAGGATGGGTATTATGGGCATTGCTATGGTAAATCACCCTCATGTCAGGCTTTGTGCCCACTGAATGGTGCACAGCAACAGTTATCACACTCCACAAAGGGGGAGCCACCACGGATCCCAGGAACTATCACCCTATTAGCCTGATGAGCCTGGTCTGTAAGGCCATGGAACGTATCATCATGGAACTCATGAACAAAGACATTGGTAACCTCCAAACTCTGGACCCCACCCAGTTCGGGTTTGTGAAAGGCAGATCATGCCTCCTGAACCTGATCGACTTCTTTGAAGCAGTCACCAAAGCTGTAGATGAGGGTAAGGTGGTTCACACAGCCTATCTTGACCTTACCAAGGCTTTTGACACCATCCCCCATTCTGGAATTATAGATAAACTCACTAAACTAGGTATAAATCCCTACGTCACAAGATGGATTGCCAACTGGCTCACTGACAGAACCCACACTGTAAAAGTTACAGACTCAAAATCTGACTTCAAACCAGTGACAAGTGGAGTACCACAGGATTCAGTCCTGGGACCTCTCCTGTTTGGTATTTACTTCTCTGAAGTACAGGCTAACACAGAAGGCCTTTGGCTAATGAAGTTCACAGATGACTGCAAACTAGGACCCATAGTCGAGTCCCCAAATGATGTGGACATCCTACAGAAGGGCCTCACTGAGACAAATGCCTGGGGTCAGAGCCATGGCCTCAAGCTCAATGCCAAAAAGTGCATTGTCATCCCCTTTGGTAAAAACTCAGTACCCATGAACTACCACATAGGCAGCAGTCTACTTAACGCTGAATGTGTGATAAGAGACCTTGGGACCCAGGTCGACACTAGTCTCTCCTTTGATACTCACATCATCACAGTAGTCAGGAAATCCTTCTATGTGGCACACCTCATCACAAAAGTGTTCTCATCCAGGAAAATTCAGGTTATTGTTCCCCTCTACTCGACACTCATTAGACCCATTATAGAGTGCAACGCCCCTTTTGGAATGTACCTCACAAGACATCTGCAGAAGCTGGAAAGGCCACAGAAGTAGCTCACAAAGAGAATTACTGGCCTCAAACAGATGCCCTACACTGACCATCTCAAAAAACTCTAGCTTTACTCCATAGCATATCGCCTACTCTGAGGTGATCTCTGCCTAACATATAAAGCTATGTCAAACCCAGAGCTGTTGGACATGCTACACCTAAAGAAATCCCAATCCTTCCATGCTACACACTCTATGGATCTAAACCTTGTCAGCACAATAAACAGGACATGCTGGAGGGATAGATTTCTGTCCCAGAGACTTCCCATACTCTGGAACAAGCTACCCATCTATGTCAAGCAAAGTTCCTCATTAGCACTCTTCAAGAAAAATCTTGATGAGTGGATGGGAAATAGGAAATACACCCTGGGGATCACTTCTGTGGCTCTGCTCGACAGGGGCACAGGAAAATAACTTTCTTGGGTGGCATAAGCCAGGGAACCTTGTTGGCTAGGCTTACTTAGGCCCTTGGGCCGATAGCCTAGTACCTACCTATGAACCTAAAGATGGGTATTTATAGGCACTGCTGTGGTAAATCACCCAAGTATGGGTATTATAGGCACTACTTTGGCAAATCACCCAAGAATTGGTATTATGGGTATTGCTATGATAAGTCAAGCAAGGACTCGTATTATACAAACTGCTATGGTAAATCACCCAAGGATAGGTTTTATAGGCACTACTGTCGTACGTCATCCAAGTACTGATATTCATAGGTTGGTACTGGGCTATCTGCCCGAAGGTATATATTAGCCCAGCCACGTTGTGCAGTATTCACTGCCCCTTTAGTAGTTCCCTAGACCCTTGTACTAGCAGCTAGTACCCTTGGCCCTTATCTAGTAGTGCTGTTGGTGTGATCCCCGGTGTGAACTTTCTGTTACCCATCCACTCATCAAGGTTCCTCTTGAAGAGTGATAGTGAGGGGCTCTGTCTTATGTAGATCGGGATCCTGTTCCATAGTAAGGGAAGTCTCTGCGAAGGGAATCTATCCCTCCAGCATGTTCTATTCATTGTTGTGTTGAGGTTTATATCCCTAGAGAGTATAGCTCGAGTAGATTTGGTTTTGCTAAGATGGAGCATATTCAACAATTCTGGGTTGGACATGGCTCTGTACGTTAGACAGAGGTTGCCTCTGAAAAAGTGGTATTATATTATGGGCATTGCTATGGTAAGTCACTTAAAAATTAGTATTGTAGGTACTGCTGTGGTAAATCACCCAAGGATAGGTATTATAGGCACTGCTGCTGTAAATCACCCAAGGATTGATATTATGCGAATCGTTATGGTAAGTCACACAAAGATTGGTATTATAGGTATTGCTGTGACAAATCACCCAAAGATGGGTATTAGAGGCACTGCTGTGGTAAATCACCTAAGAACTGTTATTATGGGCATTGCTTCGATAAGTCAAGCAAGGACTGGTGTTATAGAAACTGCTATGGTAAATTACCCAAGGATGGGTTTTATAGGCACTGCTGTGGTAAGTCACCCAAGGACTGGTATTATGGGCATTGCTATGGTAAGTGACTTAAAGATTGGTATTGTAGGCACTGCTGTGGTAAATCACCCAAGGATGGGTATTACAGGCACTGCTGTGGTAAATCACCCAAGGACTGATATTATGGGAATCGTTATGATAAATCACACAAAGATTGGTGTTATAGGCACTGCTGTGGTGAACCACCCAAGGATGGGTATTATAGGCACTGCTGTGGTAAATCACCCAAGATGGGTATTATAGACACTGCTGTGGTAAATCACCCAAGGATGGGTATTTTAGGCACTGCTGTAGTAAATAACCCAGGATTGGTATTATAGGCAGTACTGTGGTAAATCACTCAAGGATAGGTATTTTAGGCACTGCTGTGGTAAATAATACAAGATGGGTATTATAGGCACTGCTGTGGTAAATCACCCAAGGATGGGTATTTTAAGCACTGCTGTGGTAAATAACCCAAGATGGGTATTATAGGCACTGCTATGGTAAATCACCCAAGGATTGATATTATGGGAATCATTATGGTAAGTCCCACAAAGATTGGTATTATAGGCGCTGCTGTAGTGAATCACCCAAGAATGGGTATTATAGGCACTGCTGTGGTAAGTTGCCCAAGGATTGGTATTATGGGCATCATTATGGTAAGTCACATAAATATCAGTATCATAGGGACTGTTGTGGTAAATCACCCAAGGATGTGTATTATAGGCACTGCTGTTATAAGTCACCTAACGATGTGTATTATAGGCACTGCTGTTATAAGTCACCTAACGATGTGTATTATAGGCACTGCTGTTATAAGTCACCTAACGATGTGTATTATAGGCACTGCTGTTATAAGTCACCTAACGATGTGTATTATAGGCACTGCTGTTATAAGTCACCTAACGATGTGTATTATAGGCACTGCTGTTATAAGTCACCTAACGATGTGTATTATAGGCACTGTTGTGGTAAATTATCCAAGGGTGAGTATTGTTAGCACTGCTGTACAAATCATTCAAGGGTGGTTATTATGGATATAGCAGTGGCTATTTAGTGAAAGATGGGCATTATGAGCATTGCTATGGAAAGTAACTCAAGGGTGGTATTATGGATATAGCTGTGCTAACTCATCCAGGATGGATATTAAGGGTATTAATGTGATAAATTAAACAAGGATGGTTATTATGGATAGTTCTGTGACAGATCACCCTAAGATGGTATTTTGAATAATGTGGTGGTAAATTCACTTAACAATGCAGTTACTGTAATCGTTTCCTACCCAAGCCTGTTCTGGCATGTTATTTTAACAGAGTAACAGTATTTAGAAACTTGGAAATGCCTTTTAGCAGAGTAACAGTATTTAGAAGCTTGGAAATGCCTCTTTTTGGTTGTGTTATACTAAATTAATTCAGTGAAAAGCATATGTTGTCATAGTTCTAGTCTGGTGGATTCATTTACATTATGATGCTTTGAAAACTGTGCATGGAAGAATACTATCAAGGAGGACCAGAAAGACTCATATCAAATCCATAAAAGTCAGTGATTGAACGTCTGTGACAATAAAGGAACCCACTGATCTCTCCTTAATTTCCATAAGCTTACTGCTTACATTGTGGAGACTTGAGGCCCTCTCAAGCCACACTTTAGGATATTTTCCTCAAATGGTGCATTATCCACCTTCCAATGCTTTCACTTTACTATATAAACCACATGCATTATCAGTCTTGGACTTTCACTGAACCTACATAGGCTGCACTTATAAAGTAAATCTTGCCTTTATTGAATTAAACTTGCCACATCAACAATTCAAGTTTGATAATGCATTCAGACATCTACTAAATTTTAACTTAAATGATACAACTTAGAGTTCACTAAAGTTAATAACTTAACAGTTCTCCTCAGTCTCATTATAGTGAGAGCACAAGCCTTCCTTGACTGTAAGTCTGGTCTTACTTCAGGCTACCTTCCTTTAGGCCTTGGCCTCTCTAGTGTTTCAAACCTACCCAGAGCTGTATTCTCTGCCTTTCAAAGTTGGTGAAGTTCCTCTCTTGGACAAGCTTTTGCTTGGGTATTAAGTGCCTGCCTGTATAGCTATCTTGGACAGGTCCTTGTGAGTATCCAACTCTAGCCTGTACATCTCCTGTGGACTAGTTTCCTGCCTACATCCTTCTTTTATACTTCTATAGTAGCAGGCAAACATCTCTGTTGTTTCCAGCATTCATTATTATAGAAGTTCTCATCCTACTTCTGGGTATACTTTGGCCCCACTTAGTGGGCATTTCATTACATTATTCCATGACAGATCCTAAAACTCTTTCTGACTCCAACTATGGACGGCTGAATGACAGGTATTCCAACTAACTCCACTATACATATATACATACGTGTGATGTTTGTGTGTGTGTGTGTGTGTGTGTGTGTGTGTGTGTGTGTGTGTGTGTGTGTGTGTGTGTGTGTGTGTGTGTGTGTGTGTGTGTGTGTGTGAATGTGTGAGTGTGTTCATACTTAAAATATTTGCAGTAAAATATTATGAAAAAAGAAATAAGGCCAGATGAGTTAACATTGTCTGCTGAAACCTCAAAGGGGTATGTACAGTCTACCAAAAAAGCAAATTAAAAAATAGCAATTCCCTGAAGTTCAGGATACACATATATTATTTCAAGCATTGTCCACTTGTGCATTATATTATTTTATTACTTTTTACATGAGCTGTTCCTTTTGAAAACACATTATAAGATATGAAACTAAAGTAGATCAGTTTAACAAATGTAACTATCGCATAGATTCAGCGATCCAATCCCTTGCATTTCTGCAGCCATTTCCATAATGTGTATAACTCACAAATGTACCTTTCCTTCCTAGTGCATGTTCAACTCTCCTAACATTTTTAGGAAAGGCTAGGCTATATTTTTGTATATCATCATTTTGTTAAAGAATTCTTCACCATATCACAATTTTAGACACATCTCTTCAGAATGTTAAGAACCTACACCGCCATTCACTCCCTCTCAACTCCAGTTATGCTTCTGTTCCATTCTTGAAGTATTAAATAATAATGTGAAAAACAGTCTCTCCAGACTCCCAGCACTACTCTGTTCTCTCTCCTTCCCATCAGACCATCTAATCTAGTTACTATTACTTAACTGTCTGACTATATATGTCTTCATACTTTAATGTATCATTCCAAAATAAACTTGTTTATTTAGTTATTTGGCCTTTGTTAACTAGGCAGGTAGACTGGTCTAGACAGTGACTTGTTCAGCCATGACCTGAGCTGTCTAGCAGTGACAGTTGTACAGTTAGTAATGACAGCAAGTCCCGTTAACAATGATATTATGATCATTAGGAATAATAAGTTGGGTTTAGACATTTTCATGTGTTACAGTATAGACATATGCACGTCACTGTTCAGACATACACATACGTTTAGACATATACCTTATAGCATTACTTGTCAAACTCATCTCCTAGTTTAGACATCCTTGCATATTCTTCATTATTGTGATCAATGAAAAGTGTCGATGCATGTACAATATTGTGCTTCTCACCAGTGCACATTGCTTGTTGTACTTCCTCATCATTGCACAAATAAAATAAATAGCATAAACATTCTCATAGATCAATGTACAAATAAGAATAATAGTGTAAATATTGTCATTATCATCGGTCTACATTGTGTCTGAGTGTCGTGTCAACTGTTGCCATCTCTCCCTGTTCAGTGCCACTTTCCTACCTTCTTCAACAATCATGTCTAACTGTCACAGGTCTTCTCTCAAACAATTCATCTATCTCTTTGCTGGATGACCTTGTTTCATCTTGCCTTTTTCCTCTCTCTCCCAAATATTATTCACCAGATAGTCTTCAGCTTTTCTGCACATGTGCCCAAACCACACTAAGCAGTTCTTTTTGACCTTTTCTGCAAATGGACCTACTTTCGCTTCTTCTCTGATATCCTCATTTTTTTGTCTGTACCACAGTGTGCATCCTACCACCCATCTCTGGCACTTCATCTTCACTGCTCAGGTTTCTGTACCATATGGTAGCACTGGTCACACCACTATTTTGTACACCTTACTTTTCAGCTACTTTAGCATTCTTCTGTCATACACTCTTCCTAACATACTGTACCAGCTGGATGCAGCCCCTCTGATTCTAGTTTTGACCTTGTCATTCAGACACCCCTTCTCCTGTTAACCTCTTCCACTATTTTCACTTCTATCTCAATTCTCAGCTTCTTCTGGTTTTCACCATTTGCTGCCATTACAACTATCTAATCTGCACCAAGTTTCATACAGTGTGCTTTCAGTTTTGCATTCTATTACCCTATCCTTTGCTGAGATTCTTGCTCAGAGTCTACCTGTAATGCCACATCACCTACATACAGCAGCCTTACTGATCTGTCCCTTCTGACCTGTTTGCTAATGTAGTCCATCATAGTATGAACACCAGTAGGCTCAGAGATGAGCCCTAATGTACATCCACTCTCAATGCGAACCACTCTGTGAGACTGAACAGTGTTTGCACTGGAGTTATTGGGTCCTTGTACATGGCTTGCACTAATTCTTCAAATGATTCTGCCCAGCTCAGTTTTCTTAGGACATTGTCATATGCTTTCTGCAAGTCTAGGAATACCCAGTTGGACTCTTTCCTCATCTCTAGCTTCTTATCAACTATCTGCTTTATTGCAAGCATCTGGTTGGTTGTGCAGCATCCCGATCTGACTCCAAACTGCTCGTTATCCATCTTACTTTCTACTACTTTGCATACTCATTTATCAATTACTCTCACCAGAACTTTCATGTTGTGTGTCATGAGTTTCATATCTCTGTACTGCCCAAAGTTGTGAATGTCCCCTTTGTTCTTGTACACTGGCACTAGTATGCTTATTCTCCAGTTATCTGGGATACATCTTTCTCTCCATACTGCTATGAGTACCCCCAGGAGACATTTCTCCCCTATCTTGCCCAACATCTTGATCATAGCTGCTGTCGTCTCATCTTAGGCTGCTGTATTCCCTGACTCCATTTTCGTTAGTGCTGTTGTTATTTCTTCTAGGGTGGCCTTCTCCTTTGTTTGTCTTTTTTTATACTTGCAAACTTGTACTGCTGCATTCATTACTAATGTAAATAAGCACATACTCATTAGCTATCTTTATTTTACTCCTCTCATAGAATTTATTTTTCCCATCTGTGCATTTATCATAACTTGCACCCGTGAATTTTCATATTTCCTTATTATATTAATATTTTCCTCTTATGCTGCATGTCTCTAAAATCTTCCAAATTACTCCATAGCTCACTTCATCAAATGCTTTAGCTACAATACATGCTATCAGGCTTGTATCCTTATTTTCTTTTAGTATTACCTCTACTACTCCTTTCGCAATAATTCACATTTCTTTCATCTCTCTTCCTTTGATAAATAAATCCATTCTCCTACCATCTCATCCAATATCTTCTTCTTTTTTGTATTTTCATAAATATTTTATAGTCAGTATTCCCTAGTATTATAGGCCTCTGTTTTTTTATATCTTTTCTTTCATCCTTTTTCCATATAAATTGTATCACTCCACTACATATGTCATGTTCCTTTGCACCTTTCTTTATCCATTCATTTAATATATATATATATATATATATATATATATATATATATATATATATATATATATATATATATATATGTGTGTGTGTGTGTATGTATGTATATATATATATATATATATATATATATATATATATATATATATATATATATATATGTGTATGTATGTGTATATATATATATATATATATATATATATATATATATATTTTTAATTTATTTTTCATCTTTATTCATATCCTTCTATTATACCATGACCCCCCATTAATATTCCAAAACGTGCACGCTGATTGGCCAGCGTGCACGTTGTAAATCGACTTATACTAATGGAAAAGGTCCGTCGCCCGGACTTTTTCCATTAGTATAAGTCTTTTTTTAAAACACTGTCTCGCTATGTTAAAAGAGTTTAACATAGCGACACAGGTTTAAAAAAAGCAACGGAGATCTCTGTTGCTTTTTTTAAAGCTGTCTCGCTATGTTAAACTCCTTTAACATAGCGACACAGTGTGTAAAAAGCAACGGAGATCTTGCTTTCTCTGTTGCTTTTTTTTAAACCTGTCTCGCTATGTTAAATGGGTTTAACATAGCGAGACAGGTTTAAAATAAGCAACGGGATCTCCGTTGCTTATTTTAAAGCTGTCTCGCTATGTGAAACCCATTTAACATAGCGAGACAGGTTTAAAAAAGCGGAGAAAGCAAGATCTCCGTTGCTTTTTACTGTTTCGCTATGTTAAATGGGTTTTACATAGCGAGACAGCTTTAAAATAAGCAACGGACATCTCTGTTGCTTATTTTAAAGCTGTCTCTCTATGTTAAACCCATTTAACATAGCGAAATAAAGCAACGGAGATCTTGCTTTCTCCGTTGCTTTTGGCCACAGCTCTGATGTACTGCGTAGGCATGCGCAGTACATCAGAACTGCCGCGGATACCAGCCAGCTGCGGAAGGGCAGCAAAGAGGCATTATACAATGCCATTATTTAAGAAAAGTAATTATTTCTTTTCTTAAATAATGTCATAGTATAATAGCAATAACCCACTTCTGGGTGTGGGTAATGCGGGATTTACCCACGGTTGTCTTTGTTTGGTCCCTCGGGATTCGCCCTCGGGACCAAACCACGCCAACTGTGGGTAAATCCCGCATTACCCACACTCAGGCTTGGGTTATTGCTATAATATTCCTAACTTATATCATCTAATCTTGGTGTGATTCATTCTGACCCTCCTTTATCATCTTCTCTATTTCTTCTATTGTTATATCATTTTTTGAATCCTTACATTTTCAGATATTTTTTCACTATCTATTCTTCTTGCTCATCTATTTTCTCTTTGCATATATTTTCTTTACAAAATTCTTTACCACCTACATATTCTCAGCTTGTTTGTATTTTATGTCTCCTTTGTCATCTAAGATAGCATCCATCCTTCCGTCTCTCATTTTAACTTCTTTTTCTAAATAAGGGAAACATCCACCTTCTTTCCTTCCATAAAAAAAAAAAACTCTTTGTCTGTGTAACATAATTTTTACTTTTTTTCTATTATTTTCATACATAGTTTTTTTTTATTTCCCTTATTTTGCCTCTTCTCTTTTTTTGTTTCTTTCTCACAATTCCATAAAATTCCTTTATATGTCACCTTATTTCTTTTGTTATTCTTCTTTCCACTTCTAAATACATTTTATACTTCTGCTTATATACCACCCATCACCGTGTCCAGTTGTCATAAAATGGTCTCATTGTCATATGATATATCTATAATATTTCTTACTCTCTCTCTCTCTCTCTTATTATTTCTTCCTCCCTTTTAAACTCTGCAGTTAATCTCTTTATCCCATTTCATTTTTTTATCTTGCTGTCCTCCCCTATTCTAACCCATGCTGCTCTGTGATCTGAAAACTCTGCCATGTGCACTCCTATTATTTCAATTTCAGTCTTAATAATCCCTTTTATATGTCTATTCTCTAATCTTTCCTATATTTAAATCTCCACATTTTATCAATTCCTTTAACATCTTAATATCCTGTGCCATTTTCCATTTTCTTTCCTTAAGTTACAGTTAAAAATCTCCTATCATCACTACTAACATATTTACTAATACATTTTTTTATTTCTTCAAACAACTGTTTTCTCAATCGTATTAGTATATGCATAAATCGCTATTAATTTTGTATATTTTGTCTCATTCTCATATCACATACATATATGCTTCCTGGTACTACTATTGTTACATTTAAAATTCTTATTTCTTCATTTTTATAAGAAACCCTATTCCAGAACATGTCTCATTTCTTACCAACCAAACAATTTAACCATCACATACTGCCTGCATTCTTTTCCTTTTTTTTTTTGTCTACATCTGGTATCTGACGTGAAAACAACATGCATTTTTATTTTTACACCATTCCACCACCACCAAACCTGTTTATATTATTCACATTTAATGTTAAAATTCCTGCATCATCCTTTTCCTTGTTTGTGTTTAACTTCCAGATTTTCTTTTTCTTTTATTTTCTTTCTCCTAAGTCTTCCACCAATTTATTTTTCACTAAAGCTAAACCTGGAATATTCAGGAACTACTCTAAGGCTAACTTCCTGCTACTAAGTGATAACCTGGCAAAAGTTCAAGCCCCCACCAGGAGGAAGTACAGAGCTAGCTCAAAAAACAAGCCACCCTGGTGGAATCACAAAGTCAATAAGCTGTATAACAGAAGGAAGGAAACCTTGGCAAAAAATAGGAGGTGCAGCACCCAGCAGGGTAAAAGCACTGTCATCAAACTAAACAAACAACTCAGAGGACAAATAAAGTCTACCAAAGCCAAATTTAAGGTAAATTTGGCCTCCTGGGACAAGGACAACCACAAGGCATTCTTTAACTATGTCCACATCCTCAAAGGCAATACACGATTGTGTGCAGAGCTCATTGTAAATAGAGTCACCTATGCTGAGCCAGAATATATAGCAAACCTATTGGCTGATAAATTCATCTCCAACTTTACCCCTCTCTCCCCCTCAACCTTCCCTCAAGTAATACCATCAAATATAACTCCCCCTGCTATTACTAGGGAACAGGTCCTGAATGCTCTCTCTAAGGCCGAGAACACTGCATCAATAGGCCCAGACAATATCCCAGGATGCCTTCTAAATAGTATGAAACACAACCTATCAGGGCCTCTGGAATTACTATTTAACTGTAGCCTCCAAACAGGCTTTGTGCCTCATGAATGGAGAACACCAGCAGCAACACACCCCTTATAGCTGTCCCAGTAGTCAAGGACTTATGGGCACACATAGATGGTGATCTAGCCTTTGACCATCACGTGTCTACAGTAGTGAGGAAATCATTCTATATTTTGCAACTTATAAACAAAGGTATGGCATTTAGGTCCAGGGATGTCATTGTTCCACTGTATTCGGCATTCATCAAACCTATCACTGAGTACAATGCCCCTTTGGTGTCCACCTAACCAGGCATATCCAACAATTGGAATGTCCACAGAGGTTCCTCACTAAAAGAATACAGGGCATAAGTAAAATGTCCTATGCAGACCGCCTCAAGGCCCTATCCCTGTATTCTGTGTTCTACAGGCTGTTGAGGGGAGATCTAGAACTGTCCAAATTGCTACAATTAAAGGATATCTTAAAAATCTGAAACCCACCATCTTAGCCACTGATAATCTAACCGGTGAAAATATAAAAAATGGCAGCAGATGTCCTTACTTGGCCTATTTCCATTTTGATAAACTGGTCAGTGATACAGAACTGTCCTCTCACTCTGAAAAAAATAACCCTTTTATTATTTCCCTGCACAAACATGGAAATTACTCTGAATTCTCCATCTGTAGACCTATAGATATCCTATCTCAGTTCTATATTATGTTGCCGAAATGGAAAAACAGTGAATGCAGTTTCAGCGACACATAAACAGCAAAATACAACTAACGTGAATGGCCAGGTCACAAATTTTTTTCCTAGGGAAAAAAAAAATCACTTGGCCATCACCGTGAAATTGCCCTTTACCCCACTGTAGTGCGATCTCGGAGTTGGTATATTTAGTTAGGGGGTGTGTGGGGGTGAAGCCCCCAACTTTGTAATGATTTAGATGGTGTGTCGTGTCTGGGTCGGTCTACCAATTTTTTTCCTGAGGAAAAAAAATTGGTGACCTGGCCATTCGCATTAGTGGTATATCGCTGTTCATGTGTCGCTGAAATGGCATTCGCTGTTTTGCTGTTTCAGCAACATAATATAGACCCCCTATCTCCTGTATGTAAGGTTCTTGAAAAATTAATCCGTTTGCAGCTTCTCAACTATGTTGCAACAATAATCTCCTTTTCTGAAATTCAGCATGGTTTTTGTACCCAACATAGCACACTTCCCTCCTCAGTTTCATTAACACCATACACTTTCACAGAAATACAGGTAACCTTGTTCTTTTCTTAGACTATCTAAAAAAGTTCAATACCATTTCTCATCTAGAATTACTAACCAGACTATTTTCTTTAGGTTTTGATCACTCATTCCTCTTATGGTTTTAGTGCTACCTATCAAATAAGCAACAATCTGTGAAATGACAGAACAACTATTCAACATTTATTCACATCTCTGTTGATGTTCCTGTAGGATCAGTCCTAGTACTGTTTGCCATCTTTGCAAATTATTTCCATACTGGAACAAAGCATGCTAGCATAGTGTCTTATCTGCTCAGGTCCTAATATACTGTACCTTTAGCAGGTCGCTCAACAGTCCTTCTCTTCTATTGATTTAAGGTTACACACCTCTAATATAATCATAAATACAAAGAAAACCAAGTTAATGCAATTCTTACCAAACAGGTCCAAAACCAAGAACAACTCTTTAGCAGTACATCAAAAGATAATGCTACAATAGAAATAGTATTAAAGACTAAATTGCTTAGTATTACTTGAGCGGCGCAGTGGTGCAGTGGTTAACGCTGTCACCTCACAGCAAGAGGTTCTCTGGTTCGATTCTCGGCTGGGGTCCCTTCTGTGTGGAGTTTGCATGTTCTCCCTGTGTTCACGTGGGTTTCCTCCGAGTACTCCGGTTTCCTCCCACATTCTAAAGACATGCTTCTGGAGCATTTCTCCCCGGGCCTCTGCTGAAAACAGGATCTGTGGAACCTAATCAGACTTTCCCGGTCAACAAATATTAAATAAATAAATGAAAAACCTGAACTTTGAGCATCATAGTTTTCAAGCCATTAAAAAACACACCAAAATCCATCCAGAACACATCACTGTGTTGCCCTTAAACAATTACACTGATGAGCTTCCACCACAATAGCGCTCTCATTACTGCACACAACCTGTTATAAACCCAAAAAATTGTCCTTCTTTAAAGAATATTCCCAGCACTACTCACCTTTAAGGAAACTGCACTCAGTACATAAATATCTCCTAATTTTTAGTAAATCTAAAACCATAGCTGGAAACCTTCCTTTACTCAGGTTATGTCACTAAACTGTGGAACAACATGCCAACTGAAAATGACAACTAGGAAAACTGAAATCCTTTAAAGCCAGACTCAAATAATACCTGTCCAACTCTTGGTTCTGCTCCTGCTCCACACCTGGATAATCAGACCACCTCCTCACTCTAACTGTATATTCTTATAACCATTTTTGTTTTTCTACTTGTATATAGCACGTGACTTTTTGCTTCCTATTTTTTGTATATATCATATGTTTTCTTTTGGATTCTTTTCTTTTGTGCATGCCCATGAAACTTTTTGTATTTCTCATACCCACTTGGGGTAACTCAAAAACTGTATTCACATAATTTGTTTCTAATAGTGCATGTTTTAATATATAAACATAGATCTTTTCTCCCAGGTACTCTGCTGAAATGATGATTTGCTCAATCTGACTGTCTTGGTCAACAAATGTAAATCAACCAATCAATCAATCAATTAATCAGTCTACTCTTTCCTTTTCCAATATTGAACAGTCAAACCAGAAGTGTCCAAGTTCCTTATATTTTCTACAGAAAAGCTTACATTTTTTTAGTATGCCCTCCCCACATTGCTCACACCTTCATTTGTTACAGTATTGTATTAAATGATTGTCATCCCTCAGAAATAACATGCTTTGAGTTGGCCCCAGTACCTTACAAATCCCTTATTATTCACAATTACCGTATGTGAAATATGCTGAACTTTCACATCATTAATATCCATTGTTACTCACACTTCCCAGCCCCCAGTCCATACATTTCTTTAATCATGTGTTTTTTTAACTTTTTTTACTTTACTATATACTGAAAAAAAACAGTTTTATCACATGCTTATCGATATCTGATGTCCTAGATTGCACATTTATTTTCTTTTTTGGTTGTAGACCCAAGCTCTGAAATAAATAGTCTTTCCATGGTGCTACTGTATTTCTTTTTTTTTTTCAATTTCAGTCATAATTTTTTCTGGCAAGTTAAAGCTTTCATATGTCACTTCACAAAAATGTCTGCTTCCAAATGAATTAATTTATGCCTTTGAAGTTAAACCCTACAGACAAAATAATACTATGCATAGTGCCATACCTGCTCAAACTGACATCACTTTTACTTTTTATTCTTACTGCTATTCTTCTCTGCGGATATTGAGAAACTGCAAATGTTTGTCCCCTCTCCGTTCATTCCTTCAGTCTTCCTTGCCTTGTTGCATCTGCCTAACTTCTTTCTTGTAACAAAAAACTCTGTTGCAGAGGTAAACCCTGAAAACTGGCTACACCACCAGAGGAGAGTACATACATTGTTTTCCCTTCACCTGTTGTTGTTTGTGTTTCCAAACTTTCATTTTCTCCCTCCTGTAATACTCTGGCCACCATGTCAGTCTGTTGGACTTCATGTCCTTCCTTTGGCTGTGTCTAGTTCATCAAATCTATCAGCACGTTTGTCTCCAGTCCTCCATTTTCCAACTCTGTAACAGTTATTTCATCTCCTCCTCCTTTCTTCACTAAGTTTCTCCTGCTACTTTCTTAATCTTGGCTGCACCCTCCTGCATCTTGGAATTCCGAGAACTGCAGTAGCAGCCCTTGAGCTCCACCTAGCAGCTCCAGAGAGTGCTCCACTTCATTTCCCCCAAAGAGTAGGGAAGTTCCCTGGTGCCATGGTCAGTTTTATCATACTCAGTATGAATACCACTTTGGGACTCCCTTGAAAACAGGCCAATGGCCAGTGGGGCTAACCTGGTCAACAAAGTGCAAATAAATAAACAAATAAATAAATAATTTTTCCTACCATTTCCTATCCCTCTTCCATACCAGGCTATCTGGCATTTTACCCATGTTGCAATCAACTCAAGACTCACTCACCTAGTCCAAGACCAACCCTACTCCTAGGTACTCCAAAGAAATACAGTGCCTATTACCTCCTTCTATTTTCCCTTTATACATTTCACTTTATCGCAAAACTCTTCCACTGCTTACAACTCTACTTCATGTACAACAAATCCACCCTACCTTCGTCATACCTCTGTCAGGCCACCTGCTCCTTCCTACGTCTCTTTTTCAGCCCTAGTACAGTAAGCTATCACCTATGCAGAAACTTCACATATAATTCCTACAACAGCAAAGCCAACCCAAGGTACTTAGTCATCTCCATTACTTCTTTGCAAACTCCAGCCATCTCAAGTTTGCTTCCTCTTTTGACCACTTTTTCTACAACATGCTTAACCCAGGAACAGTATTTCTTTCATTCACCCATATATAACCTACATATCCTCACTTCTGAGGATGCCTGGCACTCCCTCCCCTTCTGTATCAGCCTCAATTCTTCTTCCAACATTCAACCATCTTTTAAAAAATGAAAAAGAAAAAGGACCAAACCATGCTATTAGTGGAATGCTTTTAGAAAATTGTGTTTCAGCTGTTTAGCAATGCACATTCCTATTTCATTGTGATTTTAGTACTTATTCCTGTATTTATATCAATAGTTATAATTAATATATTTACAATTTTAACTATGGAATGTTTTTTTTAATGAATTTTACTCATGTATATACAATATACTATGATTCCCATCTAATGATGACACTTATACCAGGGTGGCGCTTTAGGAAATTTCTATTGCATATGTCAAGTTGAGTTTATACTTTACTAGATATGGCTATGCAGGGGGATATTAACCATAAAGAGTGGGAATATACTGACGCAAGTAAGCCAAAGATAGCATCCATATTTGGTATTCCAAAAATCCACAAATGTATTGCTGATCCCCTGTTGAGGTCCTTTGTGTCAGCTAAGGGGTCTAAGATAGAGACATTGGTGAAATTTGTGGAATATAAATGTAAATCCATTTTAGAATCTGAGACTTACATTTTAAAGGACTCTTGGCATATTTTGCAGATATTAAACACACTGCAATACAATGATTATATCATCTTTGTTACTGTAGATGGTGTGGACTTCTTCTCAGTTATGCCTCATGGTGTCAGAATAGAATGTTTTTTTGACTTCCTTTCCAAATATACACACTTGTCCACTCAGGATGAATGTGTGGTTAATACCCTCCTTGAATTGGTGTTAAGCAACGATTTTATATACTATGAAGGAGACATCCAGTGTTGCCATGGGCTCAGAGTGTGCCCCATTGTATGCCAATGTGTGTTGGCTATATGGGAGAAAAAAGCAGTGTTCACCACCCACTTCTGTTCATTGGTCCATGAATATTTTAGGTTTCTTGATGATGTGCTTATCCTTTGGAAAGGCACATTACAACAATGGCAGCAAACACATACCCTTTGGCAAAATTCTGCATGCTTTCTTAAGTTCACCTACCCTCATGGTGTTAACAGGATTAACTATCTGAGCATTTTATTAGAAAAGAAAGCTGTTAATGAGTGCTATTCCTCTAGAATTTTTAGAAAGGAGACATTCTCTAATGCATATTTACATTCTAACAGTTGCCACCCCTTTCACCAAAAAAGATAATTCATCAAGGGCCAGATGGTTAGGGTCTTGAGAATAATATCTGATGACAGTAATCTTGATAATGAAATTAGGCATTTGTTTGGAATGTTTATTGAAAGGGGTTACCTTTTACAGCCACTCAATAGAATAAAAAATGAAGTGGTTAAACATCGCATTGATCACATTTAGCCTATTTTGAGAATCAGGCCAGCTTCTTCTGATGTTATTGTGGACTTTACTGAAGGCACTAATATTATTAATTTTGACAGGTCTACCACTGTTTTCTATCCTGTACAGTACTGATGTCTTTTTTACAGGAACATTATTAGATTATTCTGGGAAGTAGTTTTTCCTAGTGAAGTTAAAAAACTCTTAGGTGCTACTCCAGTGATCAAGGGTAGGAATATAAAATCTCCTTTGGAAGTGCCATGTAGTAAAGATATTTTACAAAGGGCACATGGATCAATGCACAAATGCGGAGCCTGCGAATTTTGCAGGTTTATTAATAAGAGTCCTTATGTTTTAGTGGAGAATTTTGCAAGAACTATGTTGTGTCCTGGGAACTGTGACTGCAATACCTCCCTTATAGTTTATCTTGCCACATGCAGTTCTTGCACCTCTTTCTATATTGAGAAAACAATTAGAAAGCTGAAAGAAAGAATCTGAGTGCATGTCTATGACATTAAACGTAGGAAAACAATGAATGCATTATACAGGCATACTACTGACTGCCCCAATTTTAAAAAGCTTACATTTGTTATCATTGTTAGGGCAACAGTGGGAGATGTTGACAATCTAAGTGTAAAGAACTATACTGGCAGCTAAGACTTAATGCTTCATCAGCACCTGGTATCAATGAAGGCATTTCCATTGCTTGTGTATTAAAGGAAAGAGCTGTGGTGGTATAATTATGGCAGCACCAATCTATTTTACTTGACTAATTATTTGACTCATTTATTTATTTTTAATTAACGTTCTAAGTATTTATAAACACTATTAGTGGCATGCTTTTAAAAATTGTATTTTAGCTGTTCGACAACACACACTCCTATTTCATTTTGATTTTAGTACTTATTCATGTATCTATTACAATATTTATAGATATACATACACTTTTAATTTTGCAATGGGTTTTTGTAATGAATTTTACCCACATATTCATGTATACAATATGCTACATTTCCCATCTAACCTGTGTTCGGGACATCACCCTGCAATGTGCACTCCCTTGTCTGTGATTGGTTGTCCTTTTCTATTTAACAGCATCATCAATGGTAGACACAATCACGCTGATGAAGTCTATGTATACTTGAATGTATACAAAACCACTCAGTTTTTATTTTATTTCATTTATTCTATTAAATGGTTGGTTGCAGTACTGGTTTGGTCCCTTTTCTAATTTGTTTTTTTTTTATGTGCAGCTTACTCTTGTGCTCGTGTTTTTATTCAATAATCTTTTGTTCTACCTCTATCAGACTCTTAATCTGCTCATAATTCAAATATTCCCCTTTCTCTATTCTATTCCTTACCATGCATTCCTGAAAACTCAATAATTCTCTTTTCCACCCCCTTGTGCATATCCCTGTTGTGGCAATATTTCTAGGATGTCTACTACCCTCTAATTTTCCTCCATCATAGCCATCTCTACAGTTCTTCCATGAATCCCTTAGCCTATGTTCTTTCCATTCCTTTCATACATTTCACTTTTACTTTTTTTCATCTGGGCTTAGCATTTCCTTCCTCTACACTACTTCATTATCAATCCCCATGCTTTAACTCATCCTTACTCCTCCCCATTTATTCTAACCAACATAACTTTCTAACAATATTTATTGCTAGCACACACATACCTGTGAATATTAGGCATCCTCATCACCTCCCCTTACCTCTCATTTTTCATCTACCTTTTTTAACTCTCCCTACTCCTTTCCCCTACCATACAAACTGATTACACACCCGCCGCTATTCCTTTTGCCTCATATCCTAATGATCCATTGAGTTGTTTGTACACAGATGTGTAAGTATCATCATATACACCACATCTATTCTTCATGTTGGTAAGATCCATCCTCCACACCGTTCAAGCAATCACTTCAACATCTTTATTCCTTCTGCTAAACTTGTGTATCAAGGACCCAGCAGTAAGGACAGCACCTTTAGATTCAGGTATTCACCCCCCCTTATTACCATAAGAAACCACCTCTTCCTCCATTATTCCAGATAGGTGCTATTGCTAACATAATCTCATGATATGAAAACCCATGATACCTTCCCAAGTTTCTTGAAGATTTTCAATATTCCGGGCAATGTACACTACATCTTCAGTCATCTGGAAGTAAGTGAAACAACCCTCTACTTTCCCTCTGTGTTTCTTTCTTGGCTCACAAATATTCAGGGCATTTGCCCCCCCCCCACACCCACCCCACCCCAGCATCTTCTAGATACAAAATCCAGTCATCTGGAAGCAAGTGAAACAACCCTCTACCTTCCCTCCATGTATCTATCAGTTCTCTTAGCATTCTCACTACAAAAACCTAAATAGTCAAGAAAAATCCTCACTACCCACCCATATCTTATCTGCCATGCTACTTCTAACAACTGTCTTTAAACCTTGCTTCACCATAAAATACTTTCATCCCTTTTTAAAGTTTCCCCCAATCCTGCCCTCTTCAGCACTCAGAATATGAAAAAATTAAACCCAAGATACTATGTCCAAAATCTGCCTTATGTCAAAAATAACAACCTCATTTTCCTTCTTGTCTATTTGACAGCCATTTCCAATTATCAGAACTTCACAAATATCAGGTATTGCTTCCCCACTAGCTTACTGATTCATTCCTGTACCTTTGTCTGACTTCCCCATGAGCTTATTAATACATTCCTGTACCTCTGTCTGACTGTCAGCATTCTCACAAAACTGTATGCATTTGATTTACATAAATGGGCCTAAACTTTGCATTGTTCTTTCGATATACTTCCTGCTTGGCAAAACAATTATCTTGCCTCACTCAGACTCTGATATCCATGGACCGACAATTTCCTATAGTTTCTCTTGCTAGTCTGGTTGATATGGGCATCCTGAGACAGTGTACCAACTGCCTTATGTACACAGACAACCCTCTACTACTACCACCTAGGAACACAATATGTGAGAGATGCAATTACATTAAGAATTTAGTATCCTTGCTGTCTCAGTCACAAGCCAGTACATCTGGCACTGAAAAGGTTGTCTGCACAAACACTACGAACACCACACCTCTAACACCACCCACATCTGTACAACACACTTCTACATATGCAGGGGTTCTCAACAAAAACATACTTAAACAAAAGAGACCTCCAAAGCAAAAACACACACACATCACATCCCACAGCACCAAGCATCACACATAGTACACATGTCTGTGTCTCACAGCCTCTAAGGCCCAGCCACAAACCCAACATACTAGTCATAGGAGACTCTATTGTGAGACACACAGATGTGCCCCTCACCAGGCTAAACAAGGAGAAAGTCACGGTAAGTTGCTTGTCAGGTGCTAGAATCCACCATATCACTCACGCACTCAAGTCTCTTAACAAAAGGTACTGTTATGACTCTGTCATAGTCCATGTTGGTGTGAATGACTTGAGATGTACCTCTCTGGAGTATATGAAGAGAGACATGACTGAGCTCGCTGAATATGTGTCCTAGGCAGGTATGTCTCTAGCCTTAAGCAGCATCCTACCATCACCCAGAATGGTGCCTCAATACAAACAGAAAATTATTGACTTTAACAACTGGCTTAATTTCTGGTGTCATTCCAAGCGGATCCAGTACCTGACAGCCTGGGAGGACATGATTGACAGGCCACGATGCTTTGCCAGAGATGGCCTTCTGTCTCCCCTGGACTTCAGGGGTCTGGCAAAGGCTCTTGCCTCCCCCATAGTACCGTTTTTAGGCAAAGTCATGTGCACAAAATTAACAATATGAAATTTTTTTCTAAACGAAATGTAAAGTTCATGCTTCTGAACGCTAGGATTCTTAGCATGAAACTGCACTCATTGCAAGGATTCCTTGCCCTGGAGGATGCAGACATTTTTGCAGTCACTGAAACCTGGTTCAGAGCTGTGGAGACAACCCCATCCTGACCAGGTTACTCATCTTACCATACTTTTAGACCCCAAATGGAGGGCTACAAAGCCAAAGGATGTGGAGTTTCAATATTTATCAAAGACATACACACCTCCAGGCTGGTCAAATGGTATGATGCACAGGAGACACTCCAAGTGCAGTTAACTGTTGACGAAACATCTATTCAAATCATAGCTAGCTACAAATCTTCAACCATGACTCAGGACTTACTTGAATCCATCAAGATTCAACCCTCTACCCTGATCATGGGTGACATTAACTACCCAACCATAGAGTGGAAGACCTATTCTAGCCCAAACATAAATGCCCAGAGATTCCTCGACTTCATCACTGCCAATGCATTGGATCAGCTGGTCAACACCCCTTTGAGAGGTGAAAATATCCTGGACCTGGTCTTAACCACCATGAGTAGCCACTGTAGCTCCCCTACAGTGTCATCCTCCTTGTTAAGATCCGACCATAAAGCAATCACTTTTGAAGTCACCGTCTCCCCTGATCCACCCCCCTTGTCAGGCTCAAATGAAAAAAACTTTTTCAAAGCTGGCAACAATCTCCTCAGGGCAGGTATAAGCAGCTTCACAACCACCATCCCTTGAGTTGGAACTAGCACTAATATCCAAGCCTAAACCAAAAGCTATATGAGCACCTACATAGCTGTTTGGACTCAGCAATACCTGACAGGACCAAATCATCTTCCTCAAGGAAGAGTAAACCTGTCTGGTGGACAGCAGCAATAAACAAACTCTATAATAAAAGGAAAAATTCTTGTCCAGGACCAAGAAGGAGCAGGTGCCAAGTTGGAAGCAATCTCTTCTTTGTCTGAACAAGCAAATAAGGTCACTGGTGAAACTCTCTAAAGATAACTTCCAGTCCAAATTGGCCACATCCACTAAGGAGAATCACAAGGCCTTCTTCACATATGTTCACACTGTAAAAGGTCACACCCAAATCTGCTCTGAACTGGTGGTCAATAACACCACAGACACAAATACCATAGATATAGCCAACCTGCTGGTAGACAAGTTCAGTGAAAACTTCACCCCCCCCCCATCCCCTCATCAGTAAACTAGGACATCCCCTAGCACTTGCCCCCCCTCCCCTCATCACCAGGGAGCAGGTCTTTAATGCCCTCTCAAAGGCAAAAAATGCAGTCTCCATGGGAACCGATAACATCTATGGCTATATCCTATATGAACTCAGGCATAAGCTGCCAGCTCCATTAGACACCCTATTCAACCAAAGCTTAAGCACCAGCTTCATCCCAGCAGAATGGAGGACAGCCACTGTCATCCCTCTGCACAAAGGTGGAGCCTAACTAGTCTGATCTGCAAGGCCATGGAACACATTATCATGGACCTTATAAACAAGGACATTGGCAATCTCCAAACACTTGACCCCACACAGTTTGATTTTGTTAAAGGGAGATCATGCCTGTTAAACTTGGTCAACTTCTTCAAAACAGTCACCAAAGCCATGGACGAGGGGACAACGATGCACACTACCTACCTTGACCTAGCCAAAGCCTTTGAAACTATTCCCCACTTGGGCATAATGAATAAACTCTCCCAGCTAGGCATCAACCTCTATGTTACCAGATGAGTAGCTAACTGGCTCACTGATAGAACCCACTCAGTCAAAGTAGGGGAAGCCACCTCTAGTAGTGGACCTGTAACAAGCGGTGTACCCCAAGGATCAGTCTTAGGGCCTTTACTGTTTGGGATATACTTTTCCGATGTGCAAGCCAAAACCAGTGGTCTGTGGCTGACCAGGTTTGCAAATGACTGCAAGCTGGGTGCTGTCTTAAATTCCCCTAGTAGTGTGAACATCCTCCAAGAGAGCATTACCCAAACTAATGACTGGTGCCAGAAGCATAGCCTCAAAGTGAATGCCAAGAAATACATCATTATCCCCCTTAGGGGAAAATGGCATCCCCACTAATTATCACATTAATAACAATGTACTAAACAGGGAATCATTTGTGAAGGACTTGGGCACCCAGGTTGGTAGCAACCTCACTTTCCATGTTGCCTCCATTGTACGGAAGGTTTTTTACATGGTCCACCTCATAAATAAGGATATTTCATCCAGGAAGAAGGAGGTCATTACATCCCTGTACTCCTTCCTTATCAGACCCATTATCAAGTACAATACCCCCCCTTGGCATGTGCTGCCTTGCCAAGCACATGTAGCAGTTGGAGAGACCACAGAGGTTCCTGACCAGGAAAGTCCAGGGTCTCAAACACCTATCCTATAAAGATAGGCTGAAAGCCCTGTCCCTCTACTCATACAGACTGCTCAGAGGTGACCTGTGTCTGGCATACAAGGCCATCTCAGAGCCAGCCTTGATGGAGTTGCTGCATATCCGTAAGACAAACTTCACTCGAGCAACCAGCATGCAAGGCCTTAACCTAGTCTGTGACATTAATAGAACTTCTTGGCAGGATAGATTTGTGTCCCAAAGACTCCCCATTTGTGGAATAGACTCCCTCTCCATGTCAAGCAGAGTACCTTTCTAGCCCTCTTTAAGAGGAACCTGGATGACTGGATGGGAAACAGAAAATACACTCCTGGGATCCCACCTGTGTCCCTGTTTGACAGAGGAAACAGGTTCTGACTTTGAGGGAACATGGGCAAAATTCTTGGCTAGGCTTATAAGGGCCTACAGGCCAATAGCCTAGTATCATCCTATGAACCTATATATTTTTAACTCCAGAGCATGAAAACTTTTATCACAATGACTTAGGCAACAGTAAGTGCAAAGGGTTGTCCCCAGACTTCAGGAGCCTACAACAAGAAAAATAACCAGAGATCCTGTAGAGTCATTAAAGATATTTTGAAAATTTTATGAACAATTGTATAAAGCAGAGGAATATAGAAATCAAGAAAGTCAAATACCTTGACCTACCTTGACTTGGCCAAGGCATTTGACACAATACCCCACTCGCGCATTGTTGACAAACTCAGGATGTTAGGTGTAAACCCCTATGCCACCCGGTGGATAGCCACATGGCTCACAGACAGGACCCAGAAAGTTAGAATTGGGGAGTCCACCTCTACAAAGAGGCCAGTCACAAGTGGAGTCCCTCAGAGATCAGTCCTTGGACCGCTCCTTTTTGGAATTTACTTCTCAGAGGTCAAAGCCAATGTCAGTGGTCTCTGGCTGACTAAATTTGCAGATGATTGCAAATTAGGAGCTGTCATTGAATCCCACACTGACACAAATGTTCTCTAGGAGGGGCTGATACAGACAAACAACTGATGTCAGAGCCATGGACTAAAACTGAATGCCAAGAAATGCATAATAGGATCCTTTGGAAAGTCATCCATCCCTGGTAATTATCATATTGACAACACACCCTTAGAGTTGACCCAGTAGTTAGGGACACACATATACAGTAATCTAGCCTTTGACCATCATGTGTCTACAGTGGTTTGGAAATCATTCTATATTGCACAACTTATAAACAAACGTATGGCATCTAAGTCCAAGGAAGTCATTGTGCCACTGTATTCAGCATTCATTAGACCTATTATTGAGTACAATGCCCCCTTTGATATATACATAACTAGGCATATCCAACAATTGGAATGTTCACAGAGGTTCCTCACAAAAAGACTACAGGGTGTAAGTAAAATATCCTATACAGACCGCTTCAGTGCCCTATCCTTGTATTCTGTCTCCTACAGGCTTTTGAGGGGTGATCTATGCCTGGCATACAGGGCATTGTCAGACCCCACTCTGATGGACCTCCTGCATGTCTACAAAACAAACAGTACCAAAATTGCCTATTCTAAAGACTTAAACCTTGCCTGTTATATAAATAGGACACACTGGAGAGACAGGTATGTATCCCAGAGACTACCCCTATGGAACAGGCTCCCCATCCATGTGAAGCAGAGTTCCTCCCCAACCCAATTCAAGTGCAACTTGGACAACTGGATGAGGAATAGGAAATTCATCCCTGGCTTGGCAACCATGTCTCTAATGGACACAGGTAACCTGTAAATGGTTCATCTCACAAACCCGTGCTTATACTTATCAAGGGTATTAGAACTTGTCAGAGATTTGAGATGCATGGCAAGATTTAAAAAGGCCCTTGTGGTCATTAACCTAGTAAACACCTATGAACATTAGTTCTGGCAAACTCTCACCTACATTGCACAGGATAATACCCTTACCAATTTCTCTATCACCCTCCAGCCTAACAGATGTAATAATTTAACATAAACCCATCCAAACTGATTGCCTTTCCTCAAGCGAGATTCCAAATTACTTTCAGTAGCTTTGTCTTCCTAAACTTTGGTTTATCCTTTTTCTAGCCTTTGACTTCACCAATGACCTCTAACACCTCATTTCACCTTATAGGTTCATAGGAAAGTACTAGGCTAATAGCCCTATGGCCTTTCCAAGCCTAGCCATGTTATACCCATATTCCCTAACTGACCTTGATTAGATGGTCGTTATTCACTGAGTGAGTCTATGATCAGCACCAACTGCCTCTGTCCATGAGGGACATAGGTTCCACCCCTGAGGTTTATTTACAGCCTCCCATCCAATTGTCTAGGTTGCGCTTGAATAGGTTATAGAGGAATTCTGCTTTACATGAACTTGGAGTTTATTCCAGAGGAGCTGCAATCTCTGGAAGATATATCTGTCTCCCCACATGTTTGGTTAATGTCAGTGGCTAGGTTGAGATCCCTGGAGTGACTGACTCTTATCCCATTTGATTTGTGGATTTGCAGCATTTCCATTAGGGCAGGGTCAGAGACTGCTCTGTAGGCCAGGCAGACATTGCCTCTTAGCAGCCTATAGTTTACAGAGTAGAGTTGGTTATGTTTTGGAGGCTCTGAATTTACTTGGTGAGAAACCTCTGTGGTTTCTCCAACTTCTGCATGTGTCTGGTGAGGTACATGCAAAAAGAGCATTATACTCTATTAGTGGTCTGATGATGGCTGAATACAGAGGAGTTGCAGCATCCTTAGTCTTGGATGCAATGCCCTTACTTATGACATGTGCAAAGTAGAAGGCTTTCCTGACCACTGTGGACACATGGTGATCAAAGTTTAGATTACTATCAACCTGTGTTTCCAAATCTTGCACCACTGGGTTTGAGCGTAGGGGAGTGCTGTCAATATTGCAATTTGCAGGGATTTCCTTTTTCCCAAAGGGGATAAGAATGCGCTTTTTTGCATTTAGTTTTAGTCCATGGCTTTGGCAACTGTCATTTGTCTGTATTAGCCCCTTTTGTAATATGTTAACATCACTTGGGGACTCAGGGATTGTGGCCAGTTTGCAGTCATCAGCGAACTTTGTAAGTGACAGGCCATCTACTTTCACCTGGACTTCCAAGAAATAGATTCCAAACAGTAGAGGGCCCAGCACAGATCCCTGTGGTATGCCACTGGTAATTGGTCTACTGGTAGAGGTGGAATCCCCAACTTTGACAGTATGCATTCCATTGGTGAGCCAGTTGGCTACCCATCTAGTAACATATGGGTTAATCACCAGCTGGGAGAGTTTCTCAATGATACCAGAGTAGGAGATTGTGTCAAAAGCTTTGGCTAAGTCAAAGTAGGCAGTATGTACTGTTTTGCCTTCATCGAGGGCTTTGGTGACATTCTCAAAGAAGTCCACCAGGTTCAATAAACATGATCTAACCATAAAGAAGCCAGACTGGGTCAGGTCAACAGTTTGAAGGTCAACTATATCTTAAGGTACACAATGATTCTTTCAATGGCCTTGCAGATAAGGCTGGTTGTGCTTATGGATCTATAGTTCCCAGGGTCGGTTGATGAACCCCCTTTGTGCAAGGGAATTACTGTTGCTGTTCTCCTCTCTGCTGGAAGAAAGCCAGTGCTCAGGTTGAGGTTAAAGAGAGTACCAAGTGGTTCTTCTAGGTCTTGTTTTACATTGTTTAGTAATGTAGCCTAGGATGGTATCTGATCCCACAGAGGCCATGTTTTTGGCCTTAGACAGCGCGGATATGACCTGCTGTTTGGTGATACTAGGTAGAGGACTGGCGTCAGGTATGCTTTGGGGTATGGCTGGTGGGGACAGGGGGGTGAAGTTTGCAGCAAATCCGTCAGCTAGCAGGTTGTCAATTTCCTCATGTTCAGTGTGGGAGGTACTGTCCACTATAAGTTCGGCACATACTTGGGCATTCCCTTTTAGATTTTGGACATAGCTAAAGAATGCCTTTTGATTATCCTTAGCTAGGAATACTAATTTAGCTTCATAACTAGCTTTAGAGGACTTTACAAGATATCTGGTTTGCTTGTTTAAGCTGTGGAGCTTATTCTTCTTCTACTGAATAACCTTCCTCTTGTTCATAGACATCAGTTTCTTCCTTTTGCAATATAAGCTATTTATACTTGAGGTCCACTAGAGTGGCCTGTTTTTTAGGACCTAGTTTTGATCTGGTCAGGTACAGCCAAGTATATACAGTTGTTTAGGTAATTATACAGGGAATTTGTGTGCTTCTCTGCATATAAGTCATTGTTTGCTGTGTTAGCAGTGGGTTTGAAACTTTTTCTATCATCGCCTAGTACATCGTAGTTTGCTTTGGAGAAGATTTTCAGTTTTGTTTGCTCCTGTGGGGGTGTCAGGTCTGATCATTATTTCAAATTAGACAGATTTATGGTCTGACCTTACCAGGGAGGGCAACACACAGGGGGTAGTGCAATGACCCTCCCATGTTGGTGATTACCAAGTCTAGGACATTTGAGCCCCTTGTGGGGGTACAGACTAGCTGTTTCAGGGCATTTGTATTGACAAAGTCCAGGAACTTCAGGATGAGCATGTTTGTGCTCATGTATGTCACCCAACCTATGGAAGGATCTTTGAAATCACCCACCACCAATAAGTCCACATAGGTGATGTGCTTCTCTTGGTTCATGGTGGGAGACCTGTAGCTACTAATGATGTGGTAGCATGCTTTACCTAAAGTTAGTTGCACCTGGAGTAGCTCAAGAGAGTCATACTGTTTAACTAGTCTTGAGGTGTATTTGGCTTTAATAAAGATGGATATCCCTCCACCTTTGGTTCTTTCAGAACTATGTTTGGGGTCTGAATGTGTGGAAGGCATTGTAATCTTGGACAGCCAGGGTGTTCTCTGAGGTTTTGAACCATGTCTCAGTGACTACACAGGTGTCAGCATCTTCCAAGGTAAGCAGTGCTTCCAAGGAGTGCAGTTTCCTGTTTAGGCTCCTTGCATTAAGCAGCATAACCTTGAGTTTGTCTCAAGTGAATTTTTTATTTTGGAAAATTTTTGTTTTGATGTTGCCTAAAAAAGGCACTATGGAAGAGTCACGTGCCTTTTCCAGTATCTGAAAGTCTAGAGTCGGCAGGTGAAGACCATCTCTGGCAAAGCAGCATGGTCTGTCAACCATATCTTCCCAGGCTGACAGATACTGGATCCTGCTGGACTGATACCAAAAGCTAAGCCAATTGTTGAAGTCAATCATTTTTGTTAATATTGTGGCATCATCCTGGGTGATGATAGAATGCTGCTTAGGGCAAGAGACATATCTGCCTGGAACACATAATCTGAGAGTTCAGTCATGTCTCTCTTCGTATAATCTAGAGAGGTACGTCTCAAGTCATTCACTTCAACATGTACTATGAGAGAGTCATAATGGTAAGTGCTGTTGAGTGACTTGAGTGCATATGTGATTTGACGGATCCTGGTACCTGACAGGCAGCTGACCGTGACCTTCTTCTTGTCCATCCTGGTGAGGCAAACATCTGTGTGCCTCATTGTGGAGTTGCCTATGACCAGAACATTTGGTTTTGAAGTGTTTTGCCTTATGGGCTTATTTGCTGAGACACTGGTGTGTGTACTGTTGTGTGTAGTGGATTCTATTTACTTTGCGGTGTATGCAAGTGGTCTGCACTTGCGAGGTCTCTGATCTTTTGGTAGGCTTCTATTGAGTACCTCCACATATGTGGGTTTATGTGTTGTGACCTTGTTTTGTGTGAGAGGTGATGTGTGTGTGCCGACAACCTGTTTGATCTCCGGTTTGTTGCTACATGAGAGAATTGATTCCAGATTCATAGTATAATTACATCTCTCACATATAGTATTTGTTTTAGGGGTAAATGATTGTCAGTATACATGAGGCAATTACTAGATTATCTCAGGATGCCAATGTCAATCAGGCTGGCTGGAGAAATAGTTGGAACCCGAACGTCCATTATGGAAGGTTTTTACAGTAACTACTATTGTACAGTGGACTAGTTTGACCAGATTTTGCTTTAGGATTAACAAAAGGGCTTATTTTGTTGAAGGCTAGGAATGAAAACTATGGCAATGATTCTCTGCACGCAACTAAGTTTCCCACAATGCAGTAGAGAATCTTGGGAGGGTTCACTAACAGATGTGTAGGAGAAAATTGCCTTTCAAGACAGTTATGTCTATGCAGGGCACCTCTGAATCCCATTGAGCAGTGCCCAGCTACGAGCAAATGTGAGGTTTAAATATAGGTGAAATTAACAATTTTTAGGTTAAACTACCAATGGCAAAGCACACACTGAGCTTTCCTCCAGTAATCTCCAATTCAGATGAAGCTCAGAATACACACATCTGCCACAAGGATGCAGAGAGGCCCTCCTAATGTAAGATAGCTGGAATAGTGCTCAAGTGTAACAATACAGTCTAGATACAGCAGATCTGAATCTAATCTATGTTATGTACTAGCTACTTAAGGAAACAGAACATCTTTTTTAAAATACAGAAAAATATAGTAAAAGCAGAATGAGGCAGCAAAATGCTAAAATACACTCAGCAAAGTGCAAAGAAAACTCAAAAAGCACTTCTTTTTTTAATTTTAGCAGTGGTTACTTTGGATTTCAGTAGAATCTCTCCAGACCTCTGGCAAAAGTTGCCAAACGTTGAGCAGCTCTGGTTAAATGACCTGTGGTGGTACTGCCCTCTCTACAAACTGGCAGCTTACATTGAGCAGCTCTGGTTAGATGACCTGTGGTAGTACTGCCCTCTGTACAAACTAGCAGCTTACGTTGAGCAGCTCTGGTTAGATGACCTGTGGTGGTACTGCCCTCTGTGCAAACTGGCAGCTTACGTTGAGCAGCTCTGGTTAGATGACCTGTGGTAGTACTGCCCTCTGTACAAACTGGCAGCTTACGTTGAGCAGCTCTGGTTAGATGACCTGTGGTAGTACTGCCCTCTGTAAAAACTGGCAGCTTACATTGAGCAGCTCTGGTTAGATGACCTGTGGTGCTACTGCCCTCTGTGCAAACTGGCAGCTTACGTTGAGCAGCTCTGGTTAGATGACCTGTGGTAGTACTGCCCTCTGTACAAACTGGCAGCTTACGTTGAGCAGCTCTGGTTAGATGACCTGTGGTAGTACTGCCCTCTGTACAAACTGGCAGCTTACATTGAGCAGCTCTGGTTAGATGACCCGTGGTGGTACTGCCCTCTGTACAAACTGGCAGCTTACGTTGAGCAGCTCTGGTTAGATGACCTGTGGTGGTACTGCCCTCTGTACAAACTGGCAGCTTACATTGAGCAGTTCTGGTTAGATGACCTGTGGTAGTACTGCTCTCTGTACAAACTGGCAGCTTACGTTGAGCAGCTCTGGTTAGATGACCTGTGGTAGTACTGCCATCTGTACAAACTGGCAGCTTATGTTGAGCAGCTCTGGTTAGATGACCTGTGGTGGTACTGCCCTCTGTACAAACTGGCAGCTTACATTGAGCAGCTCTGGTTAGATGACCTGTGGTGATACTGCCCTCTGTACAAACTGGCAGCTTACGTTGAGCAGCTCTGGTTAGATGACCTGTGGTGGTACTGCCCTCTGTACAAACTGGCAGCTTTTTGAGCAGCTGTGAACAGTGGGGGACTATGGAGTGCATTTCCTATAGAGTCCTCATGCCTCTCCCTATCATTCAGCTACACTACCTTATTCTATGATACTCTCTTATCCTTAACTATGCTGACCATATTAGCTTCTTGTTTCTCTTTCAGCTTCCTTCAGACAATTTCCTACCTTTCAACCCTATGTTTTACCACCACAGGGTATTCTGTCTTTCTGGATTTGTCTCCATCCTGTTTATATTTAACTCTCATAACCTTTCCTTCAGCATGTGTATCCTAGCATAACTTTTTGACCTCCTTACCAAATCCTCATTGTATTCCTGCAGGCCTTATAAATTCCTCCAAGCCTAGCCTCCTCATTTCACACATTATTTGTTACTCCCATCATTCACACAATCTTACCCCTCCAGGCCACTTTAACTGCATCCTTCCTCTTTTTCTCTCTAACTCGCCTCTATCATTTGTTTCTTTCCATGGTCTTTCTTGCTATTTTGGTCATCCACCCAAGATACTAAGTATTTCTCCAGTTCCAAGGAATTCATTTTTACTTCCAACAACCACCCTGTTTACTGACCAACCTTTCTGTCTCTGTCTTGTAAAGCTGACCTTGTAGATAAAGAAAGGTTTTGAAATGCAGAGCATAATTTCTAACTTCTGAACTCTTAAAAGATGCCCCATAGGAAAATAATTCCAACATCTGATTTCTAGGTCCAGATTTGTGAGATTTTTACCATTTCTTAAAACAGAAAATTTGAATTCAACAACTATTAGGAATTCCAAAAATCTCTAATTACCTACAACTAAAAGGATCTCAGACTGTCTCAAAATAATCTGTTTTAGACCTACCAGACAACTCAGTTCACAATAACCTTACCATCTAGACCTGCAAACAGGAAACCTCTGTCCAACAGTATCAGACATGAATAAGAAACCCATTTATATTTGGGAAGACCTTCATGTATGACCCAATGCTAAATGTCAAAAGGCTTCAATTGCTATGAAATTGAATATTCATAGTAAGCACCTATAATGGTCTATATAATGTGAATGTATGAAATGTCATCTTCTTTAATACATGTAATATAAGTATTTACTAAATGCCTAAAGTCTTTCTGATCTAGATGCAAATGTTATGAAAATTGATTTAATTGTTTATGTAGATGCTAATAAAACGTTACAAAGATAATTATTGCCCATAACCAAGACATTTGAAATGTCTGTCCCCTATTCTGTAACACATGTTAATGGTGAACACATTTGTGAAACTAAAACTGTAAAATCATTTGTTTTAGCATAAAATCAAAATGTTGTAGACGACATTGTGATACGTATGTGCAGCATAATGTTGGTAACTGAACTGACAAAGAAAGACTGAGGTTAAGGAGGAGGAACGGGGGGGCATGTCGGATTTGAGATTTTATTTGGTGGTGGTGAGGTCTACCATTTTACTTAAAGTGCCTACTTGTGAGGTGAACAGAGAGTGTAGCAAGTGATGTGCAGCCTTTGGAGGGTGAAGAGCCTGACAGGAGTAATGCTGGTTAAGGTACTGGGAGAAAGCATATGGAATAACTCAGGCATAAGGGTACTGGAGAGGATGCTGGACTGAAAGAAATGGAATGACAGAGGTATTCAGGTAGTGGTAAATTTGTTTTTTAGAGGCAAAGAGAGATGACGTGGGGGTTCAAAGTACAGACTATAAGCAAAAAAGTCTCCAAGACTGAAAATAGTGCTCTTAGGTGTAATGTGAAAAGCTTTCAAGATATTTTATTGGTAATATGTCCTATGCCTGGTCAGAGCTCTGTCATGTGTGCTTCATGATATAAAAAAGACATCAACTGGAAAACTACAGCTATTCCATGTGAATGGTTGAGTTTTATCCAGCAAGATTATGACAGCTGAAAATACGCTTGCTGCTGCATCCAGACTAAAGCATGGTTATGACTCTATTCATCAAGGCAAAAATCAAGTCTTGGCATGTTGGAATTACCACAGGAGAAGGTGTCCCAAACAATGAAAGCCGCTGTGTAGTACAACGAAACTGCAGCTACCAAAAAATTCCAAGGCCCATAAACGTTCCAAAGGCTTTATTGAGTAACACAAACAGTAAAAAACGTCGACCTAGGTTTCGTCCGTTAAACGAACTTCATCAGAACACATCTTACTACATTCAAATACCTTATATATATGTGCACAAGGAACTAAATGAGCCTATTAACCAATAAAAATCATGTGAATCATAAGCAGCAATTAATTAATTATTTCCTTCAACAGCTGAGCCCAAAAGTACAAAACCATGTACCCTGTATTTAGACCAAATCACATTAAATTAATTATATAAATAAATAAATACATGAATGAATGAGACCCCTCCTATAAAAATAAGTATATATATAATAATGTATAATAAATTACAAATAAATATAAGTATGAATAAACGCGCACCTTATACCTAATGTAAAACATTAAACGCTAAGTAAATTACATTGTGTGTGTATAATATGTAACCAACTGTCGACCAATACGTAAAAAACTGCAATGCCATTCGACATAATGAACTAAACATAATGTAGTACAAAGTTATATACGAGTACAATGTACATCGTACTATCTAATACACTGTATTGTGTAAAATTAATACGTGCTTTAAATATCATGAACAATAAACAAATGAAATATGAATAGTAGGATACCTTAAAAGAGAAGAATGGGAAGTATTTATATATGTGTGTAAGTAAGTATTAATAATAATAAAAATATGTTAAATATATATATAAAATTGTAAAGAGAACTATAAAAATGGCCGGTTAATGTTAATAAAAATGAATTAATTATTTGTGATATACCAACTTGATATAAATATGTATAAAAAATCTACGTATAAAAATAAATAAATAAATATAATATATAAATATGTAAATATATATGTAAAAACATTGTATAATGTATAATATGTATATAATGTATCAGTTACATGATATATAATGTAATGTCAAACTAATAATGGGGAACAATGGAAACCAAATCATAATATAATATATTATAATATTTCGTGTACAAGTTGATACACACCCGCTAAAACCCCTTAATGCTGTTCAACCATAAAATGGGCTTTATACTGGTGTATTCATTTAAACCGGGATGTTGATTGGCGTTGAGTAAAAACTGCAACTTCAATTCTAACAAATCTAAATTATGTTTGGTTAATTTCCCTTGTAAGTCTAACTGCTGGTGGATAACCCCAAAGAACTTGAAAGAATGATTTTGGAAATGATTAACATGTCTGGCAAGGGTGGTGAGGTCTACCATTTTACTTAAAGTGTCTACTTGTGAGGTGAACAGAGAGTGTAGCAAGTGATGTGCAGCCTTTGGAGGGTGAAGAGCCTGACAGGAGTAATGCTGGTTAAGGTACTGGGAGAAAGCATATGGAATAACTCAGGCATAAGGGTACTGGAGAGGATGCTGGACTGAAAGAAATGGAATGACAGAGGTATTCAGGTAGTGGTAAATTTGTTTTTTAGAGGCAAAGAGAGATGACGTGGGGGTTCAAAGTACAGACTATAAGCAAAAAAGTCTCCAAGACTGAAAATAGTGCTCTTAGGTGTAATGTGAAAAGCTTTCAAGATATTTTATTGGTAATATGTCCTATGCCTGGTCAGAGCTCTGTCATGTGTGCTTCATGATATAAAAAAGACATCAACTGGAAAACTACAGCTATTCCATGTGAATGGTTGAGTTTTATCCAGCAAGATTATGACAGCTGAAAATACGCTTGCTGCTGCATCCAGACTAAAGCATGGTTATGACTCTATTCATCAAGGCAAAAATCAAGTCTTGGCATGTTGAACCTGACAAAACGAACAAGCTATTTCAAAGATTAACAGCTCATTACTGAGTGCTTACCACAATATGGAACGTGACATTTACCTTACAATATGAAGCTCTCAGAGTCAGTAATATAAGTTATAGAGCTGCTGGGGCACTGATTTCTGTATGGATTAGTGGGGGGATGGGAGGGATCTGTTTCTGTTGAAGTTAAAAAAAAAATGAGTCTTCCAGCAGGGAAAACTAAATTCATCATGTTGGTTTTATCAAAATAAGACTCCATGTTTTCCTTTGATGAATGGAAATAGATCCATGCTAATTAAGACCCAGGTATAACGTGCTTCTCAACTTGCAGGTACAAACGGCCGTAAAAAGTAGGTACATACAGCCAAAAATCTGCACTTCTAATTATCAGAAAAATTTGAATACCAAATAGCACATAGCTCTTCCCACTTCCAGTAGGAATGTGGGATACTGCACAGAAACACATTTAAAAACAGAGAGTGACAAAAATGATGGAAAAATGTAAGTTCATTATCAAAGACACAAATTCTCTATACTTTAATGAAATGCATCAGAAAATCCTACCACACAAGTTTATTTATTTTTGCTTCTGAAGAAGGGAGATGTTAGATGTGTGTCCTCTTTCTTTAAACTATTGGTGCCACTAGTATGTTGGTCATATAATCTGATTTTCTGTGTACCAGACAGCTACAAAAATCATGTGTTGAGGGGGATTCAGAAGATTGTGTGAAGGTGTAAGTCAAGCCTGAAAATAGGGGCATACCACCAAAAACAGGTACATCATGAGCAGCGGTAAATCAGGTCTGAAGGCAGGTACATTCCTCCAAAATATAGATAGTTGAGAGTTCTGAAACTTGTCTCTTTTAGGGTTTTCTAGAAGCCCTATAACTACTTACTTGCCCCAATAGTTGGGAATTCATCAATGAGAGGAATTTTTCATTTACTCTTGAAGAAAGCCCCCCCTGCAAAACAGTAGAATTAACATACCATTGACTGTACAGTCTAACGGTGCTTTAATGTGCATAGCAGGAGGTGAGTGACATCACTTCCTGCTATGTTGAATACATTGAACTAGGAGGTTTGGGTATGTCATTTCTGACATTCTGCCTTTTGGACGTGTCAGAAATCGACATTATCCATTGACATTCTGATCAGTTGATGGACATATTTTCAAGATGATACTAAACTGTTCTTAAAATATCTAAACTAGTATTTGCTTTAATATAATTTGGTAGTCTATTCCAAGCATCAGCTACCCTTTTAGAAAACCAGTTTAGTACACCTCTCATTATTATATAATCTTCTACATATCTTATCCGATGATTATCTTCTACTTTTTAATGACCCCAAACATACCCAGATCTATTTTTACTCTTAATGCCCTATATACCTGAATAAAGTCTCCTCTTAAATGTCAATATGAGATATTGTACAAGTTCAGATATTTTAGTCTTTCATAGTAACTTCAATTTTCACATCCATGGATGCCTTTGGTATATTTCCACTGTACACTTTCCAACTTATTCATGATAGCTTTCTTATATGGTTTCCATATTGTTGCAATCATTCTTTTTCACAATTACAGTATGACAGAATATGATGCATACTTGACTTTTGCACCTGTCTGATTGATGGATATCTGAAATGAACTAAAGCTGTGGCTTACATTTCCCTATCACTACCACTAAAGTGCTGAGCAACCTTCTCAGCGCCACAAAGAATCAAGCCAAAGGACGTAATACTATCTTAATAAAGTATTTAACTGGCACTAGAGTGCAAACACCTTAAAAGTATAACACACTCTCAGTATTTTCCAACCAAGCAGTAATATTATCTAGCCTGGTAGTATCAGATACACCTCTAACATGCAGCACTCCTAGGTTTTTGATTCCACATCTACCATTTAACTGTTGAATGACTCTGTGTAAGATATTTAACAAGATAGTATTCCTGGGCTGTGCCTGAAAAGGGTTCCAAATGGATCAATGCTCATCTCTTTTCAACAAATTCTTTTTGTTAAGGGATTACTGAGGTGCAAATGCCAAAAAAAAAAAAAAACAGAAAAAAACCTATAAGACCCCTTGATCTATCTTCCTTGAAACAAATTGTGATTGCTTCAACAAGACACAGTCTGTAAACATACCCCTTGACTGAGCCTGCAATAATATTCTCAGTTTGCTTTAAGGGATTACTGAAGTGCAAATGCCAAAAAACAGAAAAAAAAACTATAAGACCCCTTGATCTATCTTCCTTGAAACAAATTGTGATTGCTTCAGCAAGACACAGTCTGTAAACATACCCCTTGACTGAGCCTACAATAATATTCTCAGTGTGCTCCCCTTTGTCATCACGATTTGTTGCTGACTTATCTTTTTAGTGACCACTGCACTATTTCCACCCTATTCTCTGGAAATGTAACTAAAGCCATAGGCTCAGTTTTCAAATTTAGATAATTTAGGCACATGAACCCTCCTTCTGGTGAATTTGGTATTCATGGACTAGACCTGTGTGACAGCACAAAATGAATGTAACAGAGCTCTAGACTTCTTACTAAATATCATTCGCCTGCTGCAAGACAAAAGACTTACCTATTTAATCACCAGGTGTGCCAGGCACAACTCAGGTCATTGGCTGAATGGTGGGGTGAGAAATGCCATCTTTAAAAATTCTTAACATACTCTAGTTGGTAGACGTTTGTAATAGGGCTATCCATTAAGCCAAATCAGATGGCTTAAGGCTCATCAAACAAGGCTTCTAAATAACCCAATATGTGTTTGGATAGTAGTGAACAACCTATTTAGCAGGTCAAAAGCACATCTTCGCAGAATAGAACATAATGACCAATCCATTTCAAAATAATTTCATGACAAAGAAAATTTTATGACTTGGATGGAACTAGGTCTAACAATCTCACTCCAAAGTTCTTTAAAAAATGTAACAGTTTTATTGATGTGCTACTCAGGCATGGCATTAACTTTTCATCATCCAGTGGCACTTTATCTGACCATCTGGAAGTCCTACACTACCTACCATACAGTAACCCAAAGGCTGTGACCTTCCTGCTGCCTCTTTTCTTACTACCATCTTATATCTATCTTCTTTCATACTCTCAGAAATACTCAAAACGGCCATCTGATCACACATTAACTCCTTTAAAATTCCCAGTTTTCTGCAACATAGTTTCAGAAAAGGCCATAGCACATTAGCAACTACCCTCTATCTCACAAATGGTATGATCCAAAAGATGAGAAAGGCAAAATTCACTATGACTAGTTTTTTGACTACATTAAGACATTTAACTCTGTGTAGTTTCCCAGACTCTTTCACGTGCTTACTCAGTATAGACATTTACCTGTCCCATTTAACTGGATGTTCAGCTGCCAAAATGAATGGTCTTTCTAGATCAGAATAGGAAATTCTCTTTCTCATTCAGGGTAGGGAAAGTTCTCTTTTGTGTCCACTGCATTTTTTTTAATATTTGCAGCAATGCCCTATCAGTTATGCTGCCTGACATTACTGCCGCGTTCCATGTAGATGGCATGGTAATATGATTTCCCAGTACATTTCAGTTTAACATTAGTTACATTCTGACAATTCATCTTAGATTAATTCACTCATGGATCAACTCCTTCAGTCTGTCAAAGAATGTCAACAAAAACTGAAACCAAAATTTTTTTGGAACTTGAATACATTCTGGTACTTGGTGTGGCATCTGGACAGAGGAAAAAGGACAAGGAGACCTGGTGGTGGAATGAGGAAGTACAGGAGAGTATACAAAGGCAGAGGCTGGCGAAGAAGAAGTGGGATTGTCAAAGAGATGAAGAAAGTAGACATGAGTATAAGGAGATGAGACGCCTGGCAAAGAGAGAGGTGTCGATGGCTAAGGATAAGGCATATGGAGAGTTGTATGAGAGACTGGACACTAAAGAGGGAAAAAAGGAACTGTACCGATTGGCTACACAGAGGGACAGAGCTGGGAAAGATGTGCAGCAGGTAAGGGTGATAAAGGATAGTGAGGGAAACCTACTCACAAGTGAGGAGAGTGTGTTGAGTAGATGGAAAGAGTACTTTGAAGGGCTGATGAATGAAGAGAATGAGAGAAAGAGAAGGTCGGATGATGTGGGGATAGTGAATCAGGAAGTGAAACAGATTAGCAAGGAGGAAGTAAGGACAGCTATGAAGAGGATGAAGAATTGAAAGGCTGTTGGCCCAGATGACATACCAGTGGAAGCATGGAGGTGCTTAGGTGAAATGGCAGTGGAATTTTTAACCAGACTGTTTAATGAAATTTTGGAAAGTCAGTGGATGCCTGAGGAGTGGAGAAAAAGTGTTTTGGTACCTATCTTTAAGAATAAGGGTGATATGCAGAGCTGCAGTAACTACAGTGGGATAAAATTGATCAGTCACAGCTTGAAGTTATGGGAAAGAGTAGTGGAAGCTAGGTTAAGAAGGGAGGTGATGATTAGTGATCAGCAGAATGGTTTCATACCAGGAAAGAGCACTACAGATGCAATATTTGCTCTGAGAGTGTTGTTGGAGAAATACAGAGAAGGTCAGAAGGAGCTGCATTGTGCCTTTATGGACTTAGAGAAAGCATATGACAGGGTGCCTAGAGAGGAGTTGTGGTACTGTATGATGAAATCGGGAGTGGCAGAGAAGTATGTAAGAGTTATACAGGATATGTACGAGGGTAGTGTGACATTGGCGAGGACTGCGGTGGGAGTGACAGATACGTTTAAGGTTGAGGTGGGATTACATCAAGGATCAGCTCTGAGCCCTTTCTTATTTGCAGTGGTGATGGACAGGTTGACAGATGATATCAGACAGGAGTCCCCGTGGACTATGATGTTTGCAGATGACATTGTGATATGTAGTGAGAGTAGGGACCAGGTTGAGGAGACCCTGGAGAGGTGGAGATATGCTTTAGAGAGGAGAGGAATGAAGGTCAGCAGGACTAAAACAGAATATATGTGTGTAAATGTGAGGGAGTGTAGAGGAATGGTGAGGATGCAGGGAGTAGAGTTGGTAAAGTTGGATGAGTTTAAGTACTTGGGATCAACAGTTCAGAGTAATGGTGAGTGTGGAAGAGAGGCGAAGAAGAGAGTACAGGCAGGGTGGAGTGGGTGGAGAAGAGTGTCAGGAGTGATTTGTGACAGACGGGTACCAGTAAGAGTGAAAGGGAAGGTCTACAAGAGGGTAGTGAGACCAGCTATGTTATATGGGTTGGAGACGGTGGCATTGATGAAGAGGTAGGAATCAGAGCTGGATGTGGCAGAGCTAAAGACGTTAAGATTTGCACTGGGTGTGACTAGGATGGACAGGATTAGGAATCAGTATATTAGAGGTTCAGCTCAGGTTGGACAGTTTGGAGACAAAGCAAGAGAGACGAGATTGCCTTGGTTTGGACATGTGCTGAGGAGGGATGCTGGGAATATTGGGAAAAGGATGCTAAGGATGGAGCTGCCAGGTAAGAGTAAAACAGGAAGGCCTAAGATAAGGTTTATGGATGTGGTGAGGGAAGACATGCAGGCAGTTGGTGTGAAAGAGCATGATGCAGAGGACAGGAAGAAATGGAAACAGATGATCCACTGTGGCGACCCCTAACGGGAACAGCTGAAAGAAGATGATGATGAATACATTCATATCAAGTCCTGATATACAGTCAGGAATTAAAGCATCTGGGGACTATTTCATTCAATACAACACGTAAATATTTAAGATTATGTCCTGATAAACAGATCATCTTTTGAACACATTTTGATACTGAGTTTTCTAAATGTTGATGCCCTTTTGACTAGCTGCTACAAATGATCATATATACTTAACCCTTGAAACAAAATCCACAATTGCAAAATAAGTGCTAATTCCAGGCTTGGCATATGAACACTCATTAATTAATGCAGGTCTGACAACAATTGTAAAAGGCTACTGGTGCAGTTAAATAAGATCTGAAGGTTCATGGTTTACTTATCACTACTCAGTCACCACTGTATGACCCATGCTACAGTACAACCATTGCCATTTTCCTAATGACCATGTCTAGCCTCAAGTGAAAAGTTCATTTATCCAAGACACTTTTCCAACTTGGTTTTATTTGAAAAAAAATATCTCTGCTTACAGCATCTAATCCTCTGATGCCAATTCATTTACTTTAACCACTACAAACAACTTCTTTGTTTCACCAATGCATTCTCCTTTTGGAGGATTACATTATGGCATGCACTTTCACTGACTATCAGATCTCTACCAACCCTTCATAACTTTAAATTCAAACTAGTTAACCATCAATGTAGTTGTGTGAGCAAATTAATAATTAATCCCTATCATAGTCATTCAAAAGAAAAATAACCTTCAGCTTTGTGGGGATCTATATGATTTATTCCTTCAGCTTAAAAATATACGCTGGGATTCAGAAACTCTTACCATTTTGCAGAAGCCTTTGCTTGGAAAGTCTCATGACACAACTACAAAGCTGATCACAGATCTTTGCTTACAATGTTCTGCAACCATCTATACTTATAAGCATCCTTGTGCTCATATGGGGATATTTGTTGTGGAAAGTTCATCACTAGTATAGAAGTTCAAAATCAAATCACCATTCATGTTCAGATTTGGCAGTGCATTTTTTCCAGTCACACACCTCCAGTTATCTCATTCATTCCCCACATGAGTGTTGAAGTTTCCTGGTACAGCTACAGATGCAGTAGGTCGCATTATATTGGGCATTGAACCAACAGCTATTGGGCATTGAACCAACAGTCTCTAAGAATGGTGAATACTCGGAATAGCTGTAAGGTGTACCTGCACAAATAACAAAGGGAATGTTTTTTTCTGCAAATTGCAGTCACATTGATGTGTCCCCCTAATTTACTTGCACTAACTCTGGCTGTACAGTACCCAGCAAAGGACTTCTGAGTATATCCATATCCCCCTAACTCCAGAGAAGGAGAAAGAGACACCTCACTTGTGAAGTCTGGTTTTATAATCAGTGGAGTGGTTAGCAGTTAGACCACCAGGCCAGTTAATTCTAGCTGGCATTTTTCAACTTTCTTCACAAGCCCTAACTCCTTCCCCATTAATGAGATGCTAGTACTTGTCCAAAGAAATAGTTTGTATTGCCATGGGCAAGCACATCTTAATTTTCCCACTCCTGATTCCCCCTCGAATGGCATCACATCACATGGAAGATCCATGAAGCTTTTTAGACTAAACTTAGATGGAATGTAAGGGACACCTTGCTAGCAGGCATTCAGTGGCAAATGCCACCCCACACCTGGAAGAATGGGTGGTCCCATGGTCTCTTTTCAAGATTAAGTTCTCTTTTTCTTTAACTAAGCCACCATTCTAAGAAATGCTGTTTACCAGGATCCTCTTCTCAGACAAATCTGCAAAGGCAACCCTACCAGGAGCACATAACCCCAGAATGCAAATATCTAAGGAACACAAGGGCACACAAACCTTTCTACTATAGTAAGTTATGATACCAAGAGGGGGAAAAATATTTTGACAAAATTTGAGTTTACTTATCAAATGTGCATACAAACTTGGATAGTTCATTCTGCCTTTTCTGTTGTCTGCCACAACTTTCACTATGCAGTTTGTTCTAAGTCTGCCTGTTATAGCACCATTTTGCACCCTGACTCACATGACAATTCATATAGCAGACAATGCTGAAACATTTAATGTAGTATTGTTGGCCCTTTGTCATGCAGACTTGTACTTGACCAAACTGAAAATGCAAACAAAACTACCCAGCAATATAAAAAGAACCATTAGAGTGTTAGATTAAATGCCATGCATCTCATCCTGGTTGTGTAAACCTGTGATGGATGTCTTCACTTCCCACCACTTTACTGAGTTGTGTACAGTGGTATGTGGCACTGCAGTGTAAATCTCAAATTAGCATTAGGAGCTGTAGGCATGCCAAACACAGAAAGTGTGCTATATGTTGTATCAGTGCATTTAGGCTTGAATAATTTTATTTTTGAGAAGATATAACCATCTATTTCGAATACATACTAATGTATTTTGAACTAATGCAGTGGAAGTTACTATACATACTGTATATACTTTTTCTCTCCATGAAATAGTTATCTCCATGATAACTATTTCATGGACTGCCAGCAATGCTGCTGATTTAATTCTCTCCCCCTGCTTCACATTTTCTTGCAGGATTCTGAAACACAGTGAAACACAAGGCTCACCTGTCAGGTTGAATATATGTGATGATGCATTTATAAGCATCAGGCAGGCACTGCAGCAAGACTGACGTTCAGCAGTTCATTTTCTTCCTGCTCTAGCATTTTGCTTTTTTTTTCAGTTTAAATAATGTGAGTTACTAGCTGAATTTTTTTTGTATGGTAAACCATTATGCAGAAGTGGAAGAAATGTCTAAGAAAGCTGCCATAGCAAAAACACTAAATAAATAAATTAATTAATTAATAATAAAAAATAAAAAAGATAACATAACATAACATAAAATAAAACCATAAAAATATTGCAGCAGCACCTCAGATGGAAGGCAGATAGTATCAAGAAGGCAGCACAAGCTGAATCAGTAGAACTATCTCAGTGGTCAGACTCCAAGTTAAGAGTCTGACATTTCTCAGCTATTCCAGTTACCTTTTGAATCAGTCAGGCCTAATTTATTTCAAGAAAAATACTTCACTCTTTATGTATATTAATCTGAAATGTTATCTGTTCAGTTAGTAACTGCATCAATATTCCAGTTATTTGTTCTTCGTAACTTTTCCTTGTTTTACTGAATTGACCTCTATATATCAATGTTTATTGTATGTTGACTCTGCCTCTGTGGCCTCAGATGTGAAAGAAAAGGGTCTAAGGACCAGTTCATCTACTTAATTAACAAATATGAAATAAACTGGAACTAAGGTACATTTCAAATCAAAGTCTCAAAATGTAGTTTGCGGTCCAAGTAACTCCAATGCTCCTTCATAATCAAAATACTTGACTTCTATAAAGCAAACAGATTTGGATTTGAAAAAGAATATTGATAAGCAAGAACACTTAGTCAATCAAAAGAAAGGGTTTATTTCCACTCCATGCTTTCCACTAGTATGCTGTTTAATGATTTTCATGTAATTAAGAGACGAGATAATGAATATGACAAATTAGACAATGGCTCTATTCAATTAGCCACTAATAATAGTTCAGAAATGTTCACTTGCACACAAGTTATAATGGAAAAACTGAAATCTTTGTACTGAAGTTATGTTTTTGGCAAAAATATTCAAATATTCAAAGAGATATCCCAAGTTAAGCAGCTGAACAAAGTATGAAATATTGCATCTTAATGACTTTTATTCAAAATTAGATGCAGGCTTTCTAGACCTTTCAATTAAACCAGATGTTATTATTGTCAAAAGCAGTAAGCTTCAGCTTACTATTTGGGGGCTTCAAGATAATGTCCAGGATTTTGAATTTAAATCAATGAAATATAATATATGAAAAATAATACGTCTCTCTGGGACACTGTAAAATTAATTTATTGCGCTTCAGGAAGGTATGCTGATGTAAAGGAATTATTTGCTGTGCAAGTGGATGATATTCATATGATAGGCCCTCCAAGAGCTGGATACACTTAAGCAGTGTTTTTTTGTTTGTTTGTTTTTTTGTCAAATTGCAATTTATTTCCTTCAATTGCCTAAATATTAACAAATGCTATTTTTAATCAATTCCTGATAAGATTTTTTTTTTTAAATTTCTCATCAGAGATACTGTAGAAAAGGATGGCATTTGCTGACATAAGAAAAAAAATATTTGGAAAAAATGTATCAAGATTTCTTTACTGCTGTTCTTCAGATAAACTACAAATATTTGCTAACAAGTTTTCATCCCTTGGGCAGATATGAAAAGCACTGCTGACTTTTCATGTTTTGCCATAGCCCAAATGGTAGAGTACCTATGAAAACTCTGACTTTTGGGACATTGAGTCATTGTTACTATACAAATTCTTTCTTTCTTTATTTATTTATTTTTGAGAGTATCCTCTAGACTGGCACTTTTTTCCTTAGGTCTTTATTATATTAGTAAAATTTATTATGCATTTTCTTCAGGATGAAGTTAGTTTCTTTGACTGCTAATGGTCTGAATATTCTTATAAGTAGGGATGCTCTATTAATTTTTGAAGCATATCGAGGCAGATGTATGTTACCTGTGGGAAGTACATTTAGTTCTTTACAATTTACAGGTATTTCATAAGAAGATGAGGAATGCTATTAATTCATTAGATCATAATTAATGAGGACTTGCTAGTTTATTACATTAAGATAGTTATTAAATTATAAGGAAATATCAAGATTCTAACACTAGAATTATTTTGAGGAAAGTTGTGGTAGATAGTTCTTGTTGATGGTTCTGTTTATGCACCTTTTAGAAGCTATCAAGCTTCCCTACAGGATTTATCATACTACATCATACTACAACTCGAAATAACAAGAATTGTTTTAGCTGGTGACTTTAATTTTGATTTAGTCTTATCACCAAGGGTGCACATGCAAGAATGTTGAAAAATGTCACTGTCTCTGACTCTTTAATTTTTAGAAGTATAAAAGTCAATGACTACGATGTTTTGCGTGTTTTTTTCTCCCAAAAGTTGAAGAAGCAACAGTATTGATAAGGAAGCTTTCTCTCTTTATTATAATGAAATTACAGCAGCAATTGTTTTGGGGCTAATAAGGAGTCTGAAAACATTTTATTTGCCTTCATTTTGGGATTCTTTTAAAGCACACATAGCAGGATTGTTTCAATTTTCACTTAGAGAAAGGAGGGTTCATAAAGGAAAGTTGATTTGCTATTGGATTAACTTTCTGTGTTAGATTATGACTTAAATCCTATGTGCATGAACACTCTGAAATGATTAAATTGTTTTAAAGTTCTGTATAATTCAGGAAAAAATATTCAGGATAAAGACAAATGTGATAGATATAGACACACTGATACGCATGGTTCTTTTTTAAACTAAACGTTTTGAGTAACTAAAAACAAATTTTATTTATAAATTAAGAATAGTTGATGACTTAGTCACAGATTTTGAAAGAATTTTGCAGGAATTACATTCTTACTTTATTATACTTTATAATGTTAAACAAAATATATTTGCCTAATCAATGAAATAATCTGTTTATAAAATATGTGTACAATCATAGATTTTGTTTACAAAAATCCTTCAAATGAATGTATCAAGGAAGTTTTTTTTTTTCTTTCACAAATAAAAAGTGCTCAATCCCAATTCACTTCCTATAAACTTTTATAAAATGATTGCTGTTAATCTTGACCCCTATCTTAAGAGACTATTACCATTTCTAAGTCTCATCCCAACCAGATAAAGTAGCCTGTGTTATTTTGATTTGTAAACTGGGTAAAGACCAATTAGATTTAATAAATTGTAGACCCATTTCACTTTTAAATGTTGATGAAAAAATTATTTCTAAATTTGTGAATCAGACTAGGTATATTAAAACTTATTTTGGAAGGAGTAGTCCCTTATCAGAATGGTTTTATACTTGAAAGGTCAAAGTCTATTCCTATTCAACTTTTGCAAGCTTTTATTTTTATTTTATTTATTTATTTATTTACTTACTTACTTATTTTGTAAAAGTAACAACATTCTGCTAAAGTCAAATATAGTGCTCTGCTCATTAAATGCGAAAAAAGACTTTGACTCAGCTGACAGGGGATATGTTTTCATATAGTAGAGTTTATTGATTTACCTGATAACATTACAAAATTGATTACAACTTTTTTTTTCAAATGAAATATTTTTATTTATAAAGTCTGATACATAGATAAATTATCAGAATTTAGGGTGCAGATGAGGGTTGTCCTCTTTCTACAGCCCTATTCCTTTTAGCAATCAATCCCATTATTAATGCAGTCTGTTGTGATCAAAACATGATTAATTTTAATATGAAAAAATTACTTGTGAACTGTTTATGCAGATTACTTAATCTTGAGTATTGAATGTTGTTTTTCTTTATTTCATATATTTAATTTATTGAAGTAAATGTACACATATATGGATTTCATATAAATAAGAATAAAACTAAGATTATGATGATTAATAATAATTCAGAAGTCTCCAGGGATTTTACTATTGTAAATAGTATTAAATTCTTAGTAGGCACCGTTTCTGCACATTCTAATCAGATAGCTTTGACTTATAAAAAAGCTGAAGTTATATTAAAAAGTAATTGTAATACATATATCTGTTTATCAGGGATATTTTTTCAAATTAAGGATTGTCTTATATCAAGTGTTTGCCATTCAAGTGACGTTATCACCTCCTGGTTTTTCATTGTATAATAGAGTTAGACTACTTTGGTCAAAAATTTTGGGTGAGGAAGTTGCCCTAGAATTTCATGGAATTTACTTATTATATTGAATAATAATTTTGTTAATAAAATCAGATATTTAGAATTGTTAGCATCTATTCAGATTAGGATATGTTATTTTAAGTGCAATAAACTGCTGGACTTTATCAAATACTATAAATTCTATTTGCCATTTGAGATTTTCTATCTGCTGAAAAATGTACAATTGAAGTTTTTGAGGAAATTTACTGTGAGCTAAAGGGTAATTCTCATGTTATGTTTTTGTAGTTCAATCTTCCACTATGTTCATGTTTGCTACTATCTTCATGTTTGATACCAGACAAGAGATGAATTGCTACCTCTAAGTATACTGACAGATTTTAAGTTCTTAAATATTATAAAATTAAAGAATGATGTTAAGATATTTGCTTAAAATGTGTGTATATATATATATATATATATATATATATATATATATATATATACACATATATATACACACACACACACACACACACACACACACACACACACACACACACACACACACATACACACACACACACATATATTTTATGTTTATTGATCATTTAAAAAGAATCAGAAACTTAGATTAATTTTTCATGTTTGAGAATGCACTGCTAATATGTACATATAAAGAAATAGGTTTTGTAAGACAAGTCTGTAAAAAATATTCTGATTACATGATTTGGATGGGATTTGAAGAAAATGGAATTTGGAACTAAATATACAGGTGCAGTTTTCATGTATGTTAAAAAGGCAGTATCAAGTGCTGATAAAATCATATACAAACAGAGTCATTTAATAAAACTTTATTGAGGGCTTTTTTAACTCCCCAGTGTTTAGATTGGTTTTGTCACCTTAAGATTTGTTAGAATGGCTATTGTTAATTTGGCACTTGGAAATGTGTTGTGGGAGTGTCCCCACATTGCAATTGGTGGATTAAAACTTGTAATGTAATTGCTTTAACTTTTGATATTCATATTAATTGTTCCTATAAATTGTGGTTATTGGATAAGAATAATTACCTTTTGATAACAAAGGCAAAAGAGGTATTACTGGCCAGCTTATCAACTACGATAATTCTACTTGATTTGTGGAATAAGAAGATAACAATGGATTAAGAATGCCCCTTTGCAAAGTGTTTAGGAAAGTGGGAGGTTGGAGAAGATTAAAGTCAAGTCTGTTTCTCTGACTTATGGACATTCTTGACTGTGACATTATGTTACATATATGCTTATAAATGCAACAAAAAATAATATATAAAACATAGTTGTTTAACAGAGGAAGAGAGACTTGAAGCAGTAGGTCAAGGAATTTTCTCCTTACTTCAAGGTTATTCAATATTCAGTGTTACTATATGAAAAAGTGCAGAAATAAAAACACTTTTCTTTTCTTTTGTTCTCTCCAGTGAATGATATATGCAGCTTACTTTTTTTGATAGAACTAGTTTTCATGAACAAATTCTCAATGTTTAGGCCTATATCCCCCAGTAATTGCAGCACTACATATCTATAGATTTAAATAAACTCCAAATTTCATGCACATGATTGCTCTCAATACTTACAGATATGAAACAATAATCAAAGTTCATGAGAATGTTCACTCTGAAGAACCTGTCAGAATTATAGTACTGCAATATTTTGGGAAAATAATTAGATCCTTTGTAGTCATTATTTTAGTGGCACATGTTCTTGTTTTTAGTTTGCGTAATCATTATTTTAGTGGCATATGTTCTTGTTTTTAGTTTTCCATGTGGGTATTTATTTATTTTATTTATATCAGTTTGATAACTGAGTAAGTTGGATGGCCAACATACCTCTTTCACCTAAGCACCAGGTCCAAAATGGCTGAAGGAATCATGTGGCTATAATGCCAAATGTGGGAAAAAACAATTATAAGCAAGCAGTAATGCCGAGTAAATATAAATTCATACTTATAATAAAATTGTGCAGTAATAGAACAAATTTGTACATCATAAATGTGGAGCAACAATGTAAATCCTATAGGAAGGTATATGGAGGTAAGCACATCCTGTTCTGCATATTATATTTCCAGGTTAACCATTGCCTTGGCAGTATGTATGGGCAGCATCTTTGATAAGATGTTCATTTAGTTTATTCTTAAAAGTGGACAGTGTTTGTTATAAAGTTCAGGAATAATGTTATCATTAGGAGCTTTACTGAGTTTTAATTTGTTAATTTGGGCTTTTAATTCAGAAATTAAAATATGCCTGTCGATAACTTTCATTTGATCTTTAGTTAATTTTTTCTTACTATAATTTCTTATAAACTTTTTAATTTCCTCTTGAGAGTCCATTATTGGGTTATCACAATTTATTGCATTAAAATAATTACTAAATTCTTTCAAAATATCTTCAATTTCAGTAACCATCTTCTTTTTCTTTGGAGAATATATTTCTCTAATGTGTCTGGATTTATTAAATAGTTTTGTTCTAGCAGATAACATATGCATATATTTTGGGTTAGCAGAATAATTACCTATTTTAATCCTTTCCAAATTAATCATAGTCTTATGAGTCAAGATTTCTAAATATTTACTATTTAGATTATTTGTTTCTGTAACCATATTTGTATTTGTTTTTTTGACTTTCTAATTTTAGCTTATCTATTTTTTTCATGTAGGCCAATTAGTTCCTTATCCCACTCTTTCCTCTTTAGATCATACCAAGCTGTGATTTTACCATCTAGGAATGCCTTTAAAGCATCCCATAAATATATCTCTGATAAATCCATTGCATAGTTGATTCCGATAAAAGTCTGAATTTCTTTTAGAAAAAAAATCTAAGTCTTTCAAATTAGCAATGTAGGCAAGAATATGTTTAATATGATTATTATTATTATTATTATTATTATGTTTTGGGGTTAAATCAAAAGTTATTGTATTATGATCTGAAAGAGGACATGATACAACCTCAAGCTTGTCTAAACTATTTATTAGATCATCTGAAATATAAACTCTTTCTATTCTAGCTTGAGTTCCATGTTGTTGTTGTTGTTGTGTCTTTTGGCTTTCCCCGGTTAGGGGTCGCCACAGCGGAACTCCGGTCCGCTAATGATTGGTAGTTGATTTTTACATGCCGAGTTACCAGCCCTGATGCACAACCTTCAACAAAGGTACGCCCATTCACGCATGTCTCCATGCAGAAGACGCTCTAGCTGAGAATTGAACCAGACAGCGTCTTACTGTGAGGCGACAACACTACCGCAGCACCACCACCGCGGGTTTTTGCTGAGTAATAAGTGAAAATAGTGAATCTGGGTCTGCAAATTCATATATATCTTTAATATGTGATAAGTCTATACATTTTATTAATTGCTTTGCTGAGGGGGACATTCTTCTCTTTCTAGTAATATTACTGTCATCATCTTTTAGAATACAATTAAAGTCACCTGTCAATATAATACTACCTCTTGAAATTTGAACAGTTTGGTCTAGGTGCAGTTTAACAGTCCTAACTCCTATTCCTGAAATACAATATAAGTTACTAAATATATATAATTTCTTATTAATTTCAAAAGTTACTGAGCAAAGTAAACCATTAGCATCATTATAGGAGCTAACAATCTTAGGAGTAGATAAAGTATTTCTCCACAAAATAACCACCCCCTTTTTTCTGGTTATAATCTTTTAGATAGACTATAGTATATGATTTAGTATTGAGCTTATCTACATCATTTTGCAATAAGTAAGTCTCCTATAGAAAAACAATCTGGTGGTTAAATATTTTTAAACATTTATTTAGATTCCCTCTCTTTTAACCATTATTTAAACCATTAATATTTAAAGAAATGCATTTAAAGTGAGATATATGTTTGGTGCAACACATCTACATGAGAAATTCCCATAAATTCCAAGTAGAAATATACCTTTGAATCACTTTCCAGCTCAGAAACAGTTTATATGAAAATATATAGTCATCAATAATAAGTCTATTAACTCTCTCTCTCTCTCTATATATATATATTTATATATATATATATATATATATATATATATATATATATATAAACAATAGCAATAGTAGAAACCCACAAACAACAAATTGTGTGCTTAAATTGTAAACAAACCACCCTTCATACCCCACATGGAATCTAAAACTACCTGTTTGAATAGTAAAACTATTCAAACATTCCCACACATCAACAAACATGAGACAACATCCTTTCTGTTATATCCATAATAATGTTTTAATTAGATAAATAAAAATACAGTATAATAAATTAAAGGCCACCATGGTATATTGTTAATTTTGTTTCTTTTTATAAACATTAACAATTTATTTATTTTATTTTATTTTATTTTATTTTTTATTTAACATTTGTTGACCGGGAAAGTCTGACTAGGTTCCACAGAGCCTGTTTTCAGCAGAGGCCCGGGGAGAAATGCTCCAGAAACAACAACAAAGAAATTTAAATATAAAAGTAAAATAACATCATAATGATACAAATATGTCACTGAAAAAATCAGACACCATAAGATTTCTCTAGCTGGAGGAGCCTTAAATATTATAATAAAACATAACTATTAACACATAATAACTCACAGCTAAACTTGCAAATATCAAAAACTCCAGCAAAAATGAAAGAGAAAAAGAGATAAAAAAATAAAAAGTATTAAACCATGCAGACTAGTGATTAATCAGTATATAACATTTTAAACTGGCATAAAAAACAATGACACACACAAAAAAAAATGTTCTAGCACTTAACTAGTACTAAAAATCATAGTGCTTATTTTAAATGTCAGAAAGAGAAAGAAAAAAGCTTTCACCCTAGCATAAATATCTGGTTCCTTGTTTTAATAAATACTTTGATACTTATTTACTATACAGTATATGATTCAAGAACAAATGATGAATAATAAAAATATACACCTGCTTCCATTAGAAGTGTTGCAATAGATATAAGAGCACAGGTTCCAGAACAAATAGATAAGCATATGAATAACATGTGTTCATTGGATTATAACAAAACATTTGCAAAGGATTATATATATAAAACATAAGAAAGTAAGAATCATTTATGTAGACTTGCCATAATACTGTATCATTTAACTTGCAGAATCTATTAATAAATAAAGGAAAAGGTGTGTCTTGTTCCTTAACATTTAATAAAACAGAGCATTAATGTCATGTAATTTACTTGAAGACAAAATACCTGCCACTTTCCAGTTGATTGACAGCTGCCCTCATGAAGACCCATCTCTGTTTACATATTACTCCTCATGGAATCAGCAGGATGGTCAAAACATTAAAAATTGAAACACTAGCATAAAAGCTGCTAACACAGCACACAGATACAGGACTTCATCTCTTGACCAGCTATCATACAAGTGCAAATCAAACTCCACCAGTACATTTTCACTATCAAGCCCTTCCCAACAGCAAAGCCCAAAGACAAAACACAATCTCAGCATCAACAACCATACAGCCATCCACACAACACACACAACCAGCAAGTTAAAGCAGTCAGCCAGGCAGAGCAGTAAAGAGATGCAGAGAAAGGGAGCACTACAAAAAAGACATATAAAGTATACATGGACTAGATAGCTTATGAAGCAGGAAATCTAGGACTGCCAAGAGCCCTCACATAATCAAAGGAAACAAACACTCACTCAAATATACTCAAAGGCAGGTCATTAGATGTCCATAGTTAGCAATAATACCTCAAACACATGCATTCATCCAGAGGAAAACTCACACCAGACACCGACACACAAACCCACAGCTCATACAACAAAACATGTATCTTTGATATACTGTGAACCAGAATGCAAGACAGAGAAAGAAAAAGAAGAATACAGAATGTTCTCAACAGAAGTGACACTGAGAAATATATTTAACAGTACCATAGTATACACAACTAATAGTTTTAGGTTTATACTTTAAATATGACCATTATAATCGGCAAAGTGCTGCGTGATTAAAAAAAAGGAGACCTGGCTTATCATCTAGCAGTGACAAAATGAGTGCCAGTAAAGAAGTAAAAAAAGTTAACATTAACCATTGCTCTAATTTTGTATTAGTCTAACTTGTCAAATAGAACTTTTATGCATCTTAATGTGCCAAATAAAACATTAAGAAAGTATAAAGAAATTAGCTTTGTATAAGATGGCAATATGCTCTAGAGAGTTGAGGAATGAAGGTCAGCAGAACTAAGACAGAATATATGTGTGTGAATGAGAGGGAAGATAGAGGAATAGTGAGGATGCAGGGAGTAGAGCTGGTGAAAGTGGACGAATTTAAATACTTGGGATCAACGGTTCAGAGTAATGGTGAGTGTGGAAGAGAGGTGAAGAAGAGAGTACAGGCAGGGTGGAGTGGGTGGAGAAGAGAGTCAGGAGTGATTTGTGTCAGATGGGAAGGTCTACAAGAGGGTAGTGAGGCCAGCTATGTTATATAGGTTGAAGACGGTGGCATTGACAAAAGTCAGACCTGGACGTGACAGAGTTAAAGATGTTAAGATTTGCATTGAGTGTGACAAGGATGGACAGGATTAGGAATCAGTATATTAGAGGGTTAGCTCAGGTGGACAGTTTGGAGACAAAGCCAGAGAGGTGAGATTGTGTTGGTTTGGACATGTGCTGAGGAGGGATGCTGGGCATATTGGGAAAATAATGCTAAGAATGGAGCTGCAAAGTAAGGGGAAAAGAGGAAGGCCTAAGATAAAGTTTATGGATCTGGTGAGAGAGGACATGCAGGTGGTTGGTGTGACAGAAAAAGATGCAGAGGACAGGAAAAAATGGAAACAGATGATCCACTGTGGTGACCCCTAATGGGAAAAGCCAAAAGAAGAAGATAAGATATAGATGTAACAAGTTTAGGAAAAAAATAGTAACTTACCTTGATATAAAGACATCCGAGTCTCCCTTTATTCCCACAAACAACAAATGAAGCAGGTTCACTTGCAATACGAAGATAACAAGGGGACAAGAAAAAATGAAAATATTTTACATAGTGAAAATTAATAATGCTCACGTCATTTGTCTTTTAACTTTTTCTTTTCTGCACTCGTCTTCCATCCAGATCTTTCTGCTTGTCTCTTTCAGGAAGCACCATTCTAATCCATATCTTCTGTTTGTTCAAATATGTTATTTATTTTCAAACAGGATAAAGCCGCATCCAAGTCATCAATGATTTTATTTTGACCATAAAGAAATTTTTTTACTCTGGCTAGAAACAATACATGAACTTTACTTTGTTTTTTTATTAAGTTCTCTGATTAATGGAAGAAAACATTTTCTTTTAGAAATAACTGAAGTAGAATAGTCATTATCAAAATGACATACATTTTAAGGGGAGATTTTGACCAAGCAGTTTTAAGTATTAACTCTTTATCTTCTGAAGAAAATATCTTACAATGGTAGATCTCTGGGAAAGCATTATTCTTTGAAGAAAATTTTGAAACTAGAGAACTGTATGCTCTCTCAATGATAAATGACATTGCTCCAGGTAAGTCCAATATCTTGGGAAGCCAGGATGTCAGAAAGTTTATGATGCTGTTTCCCTCAAGTTTTCTGGCAAACCAAAGATTCTAATCTTATTCTTATGAGACCTATTCTCTAGGGCATCAATTCTGTTCAAAAGAGTGGTATTTTGCTTTAATAAAAAGTCAGTATTATGTTCATCTTCATTCAGTCTCCATCCCATGTCATTCAAAGAGCCCTTGATGCCAGATATTTGAACTTCCTGCTGTTGCAATGCTTCATTGATTTGGCCCATTTGTTTAGAACACTTCTCTTTGGAATTATCAAGTTTCGTGTTCATTTTGTCCATTTGTAATGATAGTTCCTGGATATTAGTATGTACAGATTGAAGCTTTCTTAAAAGAGTCTTGTGAATTTGCTTTTAGATGACTCATTTTCAGATTGTATATAGAAATATTCTTCAGATAAGAAATATGACAGGAATTTTTTTGAATTATCAAAAGAATTGTTGATACTATTTTAAAAGGCACTTTGATTTATATAATACAGTTTCAATTAAACTGATAAAATAGATTATTAATGATAATTCCTGTTAAAATATATAAAATAGCAGAGCAGGAGAAATCTGATGCTACCCTCTCAGCATCCTAGCTACCCCCCTGACTTTGGGGGTTCTAAGAAGCTTATTATTGTATATCTAGCTGCAAAGCTTGGAGAATGAAATTTGTAGTTGTGCTTGGAGATTATCAGCAGTGGAGCTATAGACTAGAGGAAGCAGTTCATCAGCATATACAATAACGCTAAAGTCAAGCAGGCCATGTGTTAAGTCATTAATAAAATGTGGAAAGAGCATTGCGCCTAAATAAATCCTTGCAGAACACCATTATTAAGGGTTCCACCATATGAGAGGGAACTATTGTTGAATATCAGCAAAATTCTGTTTCTGAAATAACTTTTAAACCACTGGACTGTGTCACAACCAAAATTAGGTTTAGTAAGTTTCCTGAGATGTAGGCGATGGTTCACTGCTTCAATGCTCCTTATAATGTCAATAAAAAAGCTACCAATTAATTAGCTATCATTCATGTTATTAAATGAGAGCTGTAATGGTGCGGAATGCAGTGCAGAAGTTATGCCGGTCATAACAAAGCACTTATTTATATGTTTGAATAGTTGTTCATAAGCTATTTTTTCATATAGTTTTGTTAGGAGCAAAAATGTTAAAATTGGTCTGTAATCCTTGTAAACCTTTAAAGCAGAATCTTTTGGAGTGGGGTGATGACAGAGTGCATCAATTGGTCAGAGAATATTCCAAAGGTTAAGAAGAAGTTGAAGATATGAGTGAGAGGTTTAGTGATAGTACAGAATGCCATTTTTAGAAAGAGTAGGTGAAGTGTAGAGATTTTACTACCTGAGTTCCCATCTAACCAACTAATACTTTTTAGCAGTTTTGACTATTATCTATCTAACAAAACCAGAGTGACCACCACGGCTAAGGCTTCCAATTTTAATGAAACAGAAACATCAGTTTAAAACATACAGAAGGATAAGCACTTTCACGTAGTTGATGCTTCATCAGATCCTAAATAACACTGCTCAAAAGACACTTTATATACCATTTTAATACTAAAACAAGTACATCAATTACAACTTATTGAACAAACAGCAACAATTAAAAACAATTGAAACCAATAAAACAATCAGGACTTCTTGATTTTTCTGCTGCCCCTTGCTACTAATTCAAGTTTTATACAGACTAAGTCCTGGATATAAGTGAGCTTGCATTCGTAGAATCCATCTAAGTTCAGTCCTTTCTAGAATATTATTCCTATTGCCCCCTCTAGTAGTGATTTTTAAGAGCTGCAACACCCTAAAACTAAAAGTGTGCGTGTTGTTCTCAATGACATGTTTGGCTAACGCATTCTGTGCGTTCCTGTTTTTAATATCACATAAGTGACCATAAATCCTGTCCTTTAAATGCTTCACTGTCTTACCTACATAGAAACAATTGCACTCATTGCAATTAGCTAAATATACTAGGTTTTTAGTTTCACAAGTAGCATGAAACCTAGGTGAAAATTCAAAGTCTAGGTCGGGATGTTTAAAGACTTGAGACCTACTGATAGTACAGCACATTCTACATTTAAAACATGGAAAGGTGCCAAAAGGCAAACTTTCCACTGATTTGTTGTGACTATCTCTGCAAAGCAATTGCTTCAAATTATTGTTGTTTTTATACTCAAAGGTGGGTGTATCCCCTATAATGTCAGCAGTAACCCTGTCAACCATTAACAAATGCCAGTTGCGTTCAAGAACCTTTCGCATAAGTGAATTATCATTGGCATACTTTGTCATGAAACAGACCTTCTCATTTCTATCTCTTCTTCTTTTCTTATTAGAAATGATATTCACATTCCCATGAGTAGACTGACTGAAAGTGTTAGTCACTAGTACCTCATCTCTAATGGCCTTAGTCTTTGTGTTAACATAACACCTGTCTCTGAACAAGGACTGTAATGAATCTGCCTCAACATTCAAATCACCCTCGTTCCTACACATCCTTTTTATCCTATTAAATTGTCCTTTAACAATCGTAGGAAAATCACGTATGCGAAAGGTTCTTGAACGCAACTGGCACAAAGTATGCCAATGATAATTCACTTATGCAAAAGGTTCTTGAACGTAACTGGCATCTGTTAATGGTTGACAGGGTTACTGCTGACATTATAGGGGATACACCCACCTTTGTATATAAAAACAACAAATGAAATACAGAGAGTCTGTGTCAATTTTCATAGCACTTGTCTGCATAGATAAAATGCACCATCCATTACTTTGTAGAATAGGCAGAGGGATTTAAATTACTAAGCATCCAGTCTTCCAGAGGGAGCCATAAAACTGTCACATGCCTGAATTAAAATACTGGAGTTCAGTTTATTTATCTTTATTTATTTATTGCTTTTGTTTACTGGGAATGTTTAACTGAGCACAGGACCCATTTTCATTGGAGGCACAGGAAGAAAGTCTCCAATGTACAGACAACAGTAATTCAATGACTCATAATCACATAGCCCTACTACACCCCCCCCCCCCCCCCAATGAAACGTTCACTTTCTGGAAATGACTGGCTTACGCTTCTTATCTCCTAACATCACAGACTGGCATCATTTGGGGTTTAAATTGATAGATTTAGATAAATATGCACAATGCAGAACCCCATTGCTTAACTGCTTATGAAAGCTATCTCTTTCAGCCAAAGGTTGTCTGTATTTTTTAACTTCAATTAATTTCATTATTTCAAAACCAGATTCTCTCTATACTGGTGTCCCTACATCCAGATTTGAATTCCAGTAAAGCACTTTCTACAGCACTGAAATGTAAAGCAATGGATACTAGTACCCAGAAGTGAAAATAGCCCAAGAGAAGCATTAGCAGGCCTTTCCACTTCAACTGCTTTCTTACATTTCATCTGCTGGAAATGGTTGTGAAATCAGATGTGTTGGTACACTGTGAGTAGTTCAACAGGAAGCACATTTGGCTTTGATGATAGAAGATAAGAAGGCTGTGGATATGTAGAATAAGGAGGAAGCTACACTCCTGGAGTGCTGTCCTTTAGATGTGATGTGAAACTGAGACTCCCATCTGCTGAAGTTTGTGATAGCATAGGTAGATATAAAAGGCCAGACAGTAGTTATTGTGAAACAAAAACACAATGAATACTATCTCCATTCTCCCGTAAAAAGGGCCACAAAATGAGTGGTACTAACCTGGTCTACAAAACATAAGTAAATAAATAAAAATTTCCAAGCATGTCCACATATCATTTCTTTCTTTCTCCATGCTCTCCATCTTTTAAGCAGGGTCCAGACATCACCCTTTGTTGAGAATACCAGCTGGATTAACTATGAATCGAATTACTAGTGTTGTAGAGCTATTGTACATATAACCTGAAGGCAGTAGCCATGATCCTATCAAGGAGAGATGCTTGGGACTGAACTCCCATGGGGAAAGGGATAGATGACGCACTGGCACCAGTGTGTGATGTCCTGGTCTGTACATGATAATTTAAGCCTTTATTATGCACTGCATTCTGCTTCAATACGTCTACTCAGTGGAGAGTTTCTATTGAATTTTCAGTCCCAAATGAGTTTTCCATGATCCTAGTCTCTTGGCATTTTGGACAGAACACAAACCACAGTTAAGTTGGTTACTTTCACTTCTGATATTATGAGCTGTGTTTGACCTTTCAATAAGCATCTAAGGTAACATATGCAGATAGTCAAGTAAAATCTGTCATGCAGGATCAAAAATTATTTTCTTCATGAATCCTAAAGCTTTTAGACAAAGTGAGATGTCTAAACATACAGACAGAAAAAGTCATGTTATAACAATACTCAAGATTTTCATGAAGTCGGTAATGCTAGTACTGCATTCATTTTCCTTTATTTATCTTTCTGAAAATTAAAGCTCTGACAGCTGTCTTTTTCACCATCAGCGGACAATGAACAACCTCACCACACACAAGCCAAACATTATTTATTTACTGTCTCTCTCTCCCAGATTACTTTAATCTCAAGAGTTACAGACTTAGAACAACTTTCTCTTTGCTTTATGAAGAGACAGGATTAAAACAAAACAATGCTGAAAATGTTGTGCAATGCATTACATTTGCCCTGTACTTTGTGAAAAATTGTCCCAGATATGTGTAGATTTTAATATAATTACCACATACTCTTAACCTTGAACTTGTTTTGTTCAGCTAGGAGCTTGCTTACAAATAAATAAGTAAATAAATAAAAATAATTTCTTTAACCTGCTGTTAAGCGATTTGTGATGAAGTTTTACTTGCTTAGTTTAGTGTATACAGATTCTAGTCCACCCCCTACTACTACCTGAGAAGCTGAACTTGTACTATTAATGCATGACACAGTCACTGACACACAATTAAATTTAACCAGTGTTTCATTTTTCTTCTTCTTCTACAGTATTTATAAACCATCATAGCTGTCCTGTGTCCAGACCAGCCTAATATTGTTAAGTATGTAAAATAAGCATGTGAAACATATACCTTGCATATCATTAGTAATGTAGAAAGTCTTGTTACAGCACTGTGGAGTAACTGTGTTCACATCATTTCCAAGCTATCATAACCATCTATTCTCTACAACTACCTGATTACTTATCTGCCTTATTTAAAGTGCTTTAGTAATACAAGAGTTGTTAATCAAGGAACTTCTCATAGGATAAAATGGAAGTCGATTTTTTTCAAAGAGTGCTTATTTCCTTTCTTGTTATTTATGAAAAACATTTACTGTTACTTGCTGAGATTTTTTTTTTAAACATTAGTTTGTTTACTGGGGTATAGCACTGATACCAGTAGATCTACTACTTCAGACTCGGCCCAGGAAAGTACAAATCAAAGAAGAGAAGTAAAATTGTTAAACAGGGCACTTTATACATCAAGAAATAACATCACAGAAAAAACAACTGGATTAAATGCAGATTGTCAGAAGAAACATTGTACAGAGACCTAAGGAAAATGTGTGGCAGTAGACATTGATCGTGGATGCAGACAGTCACAGTAAGGCTTCCACAAGCACCAGAACTCTTCCACACCACTGATGGGCTATGGGCCCACACACACAATATCCACAAACAATGATTAAGTCTCTCCACTACAAAATTAGTTCCCCCTAGAATATGGCTGGCTATCACAACATGGTTTCTGGAAATACCCGATTCTCACTCTATCCATATCTTTACAGATGGTGTAGGGGCAAGTTCTTCCCTGCTTTCTTATGTACCAATCTACTGCCAAGCTGTTGACATGCATGGCAACAGCACCTTAATGAAGGAAGTCTTGAAAGACATGCAAGGTGAGAATCTCTAACCTCAGCTCCAAACTTCTGCAGTTCAGGCCGGTGACCGTACTACTAAGGAGAAGCAGTAATCATAACATCATCATCTCCCATGTCATGTGCACCAATGAACTACCCTTGAAAAAGCCAAATGGCTGCTTGTCAAACAACAATCCGATCTGTTACCTGGATCTCAGTTTTTCAGACTACTAAATGACTAATTGCTCCACTTTAACCACAAAGTTGCTATGACAAAAATGCTCCAAACAATCTGAGGAGTCATTACCACTCCAGACCCCGCCTTCAAAAGTCCAGATCCAAGTTCCATGGTACTGACCACTGTTTCTTCATTCTGGGCCTTAAAATCTGGGAAGCCTTCCCACCATACAAGAAAAAAAAACTTCTTTCCAGCCCAATTTCAGGTCACAGCAGGAAACACATCTTCAAGAACAAAGAGCAAGTGCCCTAAACTATGCCATATAACGTAATCATCTCCATGTTCACATACATTAATTCCCCTTTTCTTCCTTGGCCTAGATCAACCTTTCTCCTCTTTTTTTCTCTCTTACTGTATACATATTTGAATTTACTGTTGATAACATGATTCACATACTGTTTCAAGTATTGAATGGTACTTGTTTTCATTGTTGTGGTATGTACATATTTGTTTTTTAATTTGTTTCCACTGTTGTGGCATGTCTTCTTTGTAATATTATCTTCATGACTTCTTGTAATGTATTTTTTTTCTGCTCTCAGAGTAAAACTGCTCACATATGATCAGTGCTCTAGCCCATTTAAAATTTCAAATAAAACAGTAAATAAATAAACCTGCCCAGAAATAATGAATGACATTCTTCAATGTATTTAATGAAGTAGAGACATATCATTGTGCTCCAAATCTGCTTTTAGCAAATTCTTCATTTTGCAGGATTTGTTATCCTGAGTGTTAAACAGCTTGACCATGATATAAAGAATAATGAACGTAAAGATGTCCACATAAATAACTTTCGGAATAGAGAACAGGTGGTCTTAGCCGGAGTTTTCAAATCAGCTGATTTCACTGGGTCTATATCAGTTCACTGAAACGGCTGAAGTTCGAACACCATATGTTCGAATTTCTAACCACGAATTACAAAAACATCGAAGTCTTAGAACAGCGTTTTTTTCCCAGAGAAAAAAATCGCTGTTCCAAAAAACACACAGACAACACAAGCACACCAAAAAAACAGCAATCCACACACAAACACTTAAAATCCTACATCTAACCCTACACTAAACTGTACATACACTACTATCCATCCACTTACCTTAACCCAAACCCTAACTCTAAGGTCCGTCACTATCGCACACTCACCTGAGCTGCGTCCTAACCCTAACTCACCTATCCCGGCCTAACCCTAAAGTCTGTCACTATCACACACCCACGCCCTAACCCTAACTCACCTAACCCGTGCTCTAACCCTAACGTCCACACAATCGCACACTTACCTGAACCCGACCTGTAATTTCCCACCACAGTCCTGATAATCGCAAAGCCACAGAAACGGCCCACTGAGTTCTTTCCCTGGGAAAGAATTTGGTGTTCCATGGCTTCGCGATAATCAGTGTTCGAACTTCATAGTTCGAACATCTGGTGTTCGATGGTCAGCCCTTTCGACGGACTGATATAGACCCGATTTCACTATACCATCAAAAAAGAAGGGGCAGCATTAACACTAATCCAAAAAGAAACTAGAATAATAACTTTATAATAAATAAAAATATGATAAAACTGATAGATAAATGTTTCTTGTTTTATTATTATTATCAGATGTAGATAATTAATAATTTTGAGAATATCTTTTTTTAAGGTGGACTACCTTGACTCTTACTGACAAGGACATAATCTAATATTCTTAATAAGCAATAAATATTCAACACACAAATTTCATTTGGACTATAAGTTCTGAAAAGGTAAAATACGTGTGTTATCAACACACATATTCTAGCAAAAAAAAAAACTTATCAAAGTTTATCAAGTTTTCATTTTTAATATGATCCACAGAAACTGAAAATATTATGAATAGGAAATATTTCAAATTCAATACACAGAAGTTTGTTTGAATATATCTTTTTTGTAAAAATATAAATATTATTTATTTCTCGGACACTGGTAGAAGAGTAAACTGCATAGTGAAGGTAACCAGATTAAACAATACTTGATTTTATTGATCAAGATGGATGAATTGCAACTTGTGAATCTTTCCAAGCCACATTGTAACATGCATTAATCCAGCAGACAGCTTTTCTTCTAAATTTAAGCTAGAAAATATGTTCTGAGATATGGAATAATCAAACAGAGAGACAATGTTTATGACTGTTACTTTATGGCTGAAGTGTTTAGCAAGATTTGCCACAATCTCTCTCAGGCTGCACTGTCTCTCCTCTAGAAGGCACTTCTTTAAATGTAATCACAGTGCTTATTTAAACATCCCAGTCATCAGCTCTGGTTTACTAATAGACTTCCCTGTAATGTTTTGCTTTCAGATATTTTATAGACAATGACTGACTTTCTATAATCAGTTTATACATTCGAAGACAGAAATGTCATCTGTAGTTATTTATGTTCTTTGTGAGCAAGTGTGTGTGTGCATGTCTGTGTGCACCACTCTTCATTTCTTCCTCTTCCTCACTCATCTGGGCTTCTGTACTTGTGGCTCCTTTATCTTTCTCAAAGCTGTTTATTCACTTTTGATTTTGAATGGTTGTTATAAGCACAATACCCTTTTCTGATGCTCTGCACCTAATAACATTAACCCATAAGACTACTTTAATTTCTTTAGTAAACATCATGGACTTTCTACATTACCATTCATATACACTGATTTTTAACAATTTGCAAAGAACACAGAAAAATAAGACAAAATCTTACAGTAGGCATGCTGACTGATAACATACCTGTTGTTTGTAATCTGACTATAAATACATAGATTCAGAATGGACAATTCACTACTAGAAAATAGCTAATTTAATGTGCAACTGGTTTTCTTTTACATGCTCAGGTATTATTAGTAAAAAGGCATGTTTCTTTTGCAAACTGTTTTTATTACTGTACTGCTTTGCAGCTGTATTATGAGGGAGATCACAACAGCCCATGTACCATAATTATTATTTTATCTGTGTTACATATCAGGTCCACATTAATCTTTTACGAACATTTGACAAACAAATCCAACTGGTGTTCAGATTCATATTTGTAGTGCTGACAGACTTTATTATTATTATTATTAATATTATTATTAATATTATTATTATCATTATTATTGTTATTATTTTATATTATCAATATAAATTTAATAATCATTTCTGGTCCCTTTTCAACTACATCCTAGAATTAAGACCAATGGTAATATAATATTTTATATATATATATATATATATATATATATATATATATATATATATATATATAAAACTGGTTGTAGTGTACCCCAACAAATGGCATATTTGGAGAACTGGGAGGAAATCTGAGTACAGAATGAAAACTCTTGCAGAGCAGCAGAGTACCCATGTACCACTACACCATGCAAGCAGTGACTAGCGGTTGCTTTGAACTGAACACTGAATCCCAGTGGTCTGAGCAAAGGAAAAAAACAACAGAAAGAAAGAAACTTAACAACTGAGATCCAGTATGTTGGCCACCTTAAAAATGACTGAATTTGGTCACTGATAATCATGTGGAGTTATATCAAGGCAAGCAAAGACTATAACTTTTCCATCAGCTTAGGAACCCTACTGGCTTATGCTTTTTATTATGATGCATGCATTTAAGAAGCACTGAAAGACTGAAATATGAAAATGTATTGGTAGGCCCCATCCACCACTCAGTAGAAGCTTATAAATAAATAAATGCCTTTCCCGTATTTAGATGAGTAATCCAGATGGAATTAGACTTGCAGTGAAAGACTAGTTCTCAGTCATTCCATGAAAGATTATTTTCATTGGTTTTAATTCCAATGTTTTGCTGCTCAGATAATTGACCAATGGAACTCTGGCCTGGATTCCAGAGCTAATATCACAAGTGTCTGTGTCCAGGACTGGAGACAGGGGGTTTTGCAGTACTGTATAGTTTATCTCAGCTGTTCTGAATATTTGTAATATTAGAGATGCGTTGATGGAACCGTATATTTGGAACTATAATTAAAATACAAGTTTCTCTCCATAGTATTTAAATGCCTCTTTTGACACTGCCTTGGTAAGTTAAATGTATGTTTAAAAAATGCTTGATCACTACATGGGATTCTGTATTCTGACTTGCAGAAAATGCATATTTATAGCAAACTGACCTGTGACACCTTTCAAGTTGAAGTACTATTTCCATAACGTTGTTAATCATCACAGAACCTCATTTAGTACACACACACACACACACACACACACACACGCACACCTTATAAACTGCAGAGTTAACAAAACCACAGATACATCAATTTATATTTTGACTGCAATATCACGTTATCTAATTTTATGTCATGTAGAATGGTATTTAATAGCTAAGTCACTTCTGATTTACATTACACGATATGACACTACTGTCTGGTCCTTGGTTTTCAGACATGTACCCAATGTGACCTCATATGTGTTTTTTCTCTTCTAATAAAAGGGTACATTTGTCACAGATTGGTGAAGATGGTCAGAACAAGATCAAATACTAAAGCTTCAGACTGGATCTGTAGGAATTCTGTCAGTTTTCCAAATACTCAGTGTTAAGAATTGCATTGATATGAGGCTTTTTGTATGTTTTGAAGCAACCTTTTTATTATTAAGATGAAAGTCACAACATGTTTGCCCATTTTGTCCTCCAGTATTACACGGTATTATATTCAAGGTGTCATCTTAGACCCATTTCATATTTTATCCATGGATCAAATGCATTATTCTGCAGAGTTTGTAAACACAAGTGTATTGTTTGCTATCATGTGTTTGTTAACTAGTTACTAAATATTCCCTCTGCTACAAAGACTACAATAAACAAGTTATTACTTACAAGTTTGTTGTTGGTGTAACTCTTCATCTCTGTGGTCGAATAAAAGGTTACTAGCACAGCTGCAACTACATCTAATTAGTATCATAATTATTTGTAATAAGTAAACATATATGCCTCTGATGCACTGACCCCTTTGAATTTGAAAGGATAGTCGGATATCTCCTTAGGCACCCGGCTGTGGCTGTATTTATTAATGCTCTATTCTTGAGGTCTAAGAAAATACAGCATTTTCAGTTTTAATAACACAATTTCACCGTTTGCTGAGCGTCTGTATATTTATAATAAGATTGTAGACGTCAAGGACGATTTCATTATACAAGTTAATAGAGTGTGCTTGACATCCATAATAGTGCTTAATCATTAACTTTATTTTCGCAAACTCCAAGACGAGTTCCAGTTGTTGTTATAGATCACATTTCACACTTAATGAAGGAAAATTACTACTCTAATGCTCCATGTCGTTGCTCTCTGATCCACAAGCCATATGCTCCTGTTATTAAGAAAAAAAAGTTTGCAGGGTGTTAAGAGCATTTATTTAGAGAGGCCGGAGATCATTACTTTACACAACTGCCATCTTTCTAATTAACAATTTGTTTTCCATGCAAAAAGGATATATATGTAAGCACCTGCAATCACAGAAAACATTACATTTTATAAATCTTCTCAAAGGTTATTGATAATTGGTTAAGTCAGACTTGACAATACCATTTCTTTGATGAATACTTTATGTATTTGCGCAATGGAAATTATAAGAAGACTTAATAAAACTGAAAGATACATAATTAAGTCCAGAAAATTGAAAAACAAATGCCACCTGCACTAGTGAAGTAGTTGATTCATCAGTTGTGCTACCGAAAGTCCGAAATAATTTGGGGTCATATGTAAACAAATTAGATGACAACTAGGGATGGACACTAGTTTCTGAAGGCTTGAGTATTCTTTGTAAATTGAAAGGCCGTAAGTACAATGTAAAGTATTTTAAATCATCATTTTCTTAAAATAAGAAAGTGTAGTATCGAAAATGTATTGATGGGAAGTACTGAATTTGTTAATGCCTTGTGTACAAGCTGATGGCCTTAGGTCAACTGGTGCCCTAGGCAAAAGGGCTCCACGGCGCCCCCATCACACCACCCGGTGCCCCCATTCTGGTCTACCTACACCAATTAAATACAGGAAAAGCGCCCCTACTAGAACGGCGCCCTAGGCGACCGCCTAGTTGGCCTATGCCTAAGGCCGGCTACACGATCCAATAAGCTCATGTTTGTTTGTTTGGTAAAACAAAGCTACTTGCCTACAAACGTACAAACTATTTGCTTACTACAAAAAGTTTTGCTGCAGCAATATTGTATAAATACATATTGCACACACGCATGGATAAGTAAATAAAGCAGTAAAGCGATCCCAAAACATTTGGCGTGTCATTTTACAGTTCGGCAGCATATTTAAACACCCAAAAGAAACGCATTAGAAAGCAGGAAAAATTATTAAAATAATTAAAAGTTAAAAAAAGAGCCGTATAAATGTAATGTAATGCTACCATAATATCAGGCAGACATGGCAATGCTTTTAAAACAAGGAAAGGTGGCTCCAGTTTGCCGTGCCTTTAAACTTCAAAAAGGCTGAATATTCTGAAATATTTACTGAACGAGTTAACGCGTGCAGTTAATTCGTGAACTGTACTGAAAGCGTTTAATGTCAGCAAACACAACTGCTTTAAAAGTCAAGATGCGTCCGTTACTTAAAGCTGAATTACTTTTCCAATACAAACTTTCAGTTTAGGTAATGTAGTTTGGAAGAAAATCGGGTTCCACTGACGAGTTATGATTTCAGAAATAGCTGCAACAAAAATCCTAAGCCTGTTTTACCCCCAAAAGACTCATTCAGCAATCACGGCAAGAGAGAAGTACAAACCAACTTTCACATTTAGTGTTTAGTTTCAGGCAGTGTCCTGTATGTCTTTTCTACGGAGGAATGTTTACTTTTCTGAACTTGTTTCTTCTTATTCCGATCATACTGTGTTTTAAATAATTGACCCAAGTAGCAACCCGCTATAAATGTCCCTTATTTAGCAATTTTATTTAACATTTCTCGTTTACTTTGTGCCCGCACTTCTACAGAAATAGAAGTGATTGAATAATAATAAATATTATTAATATTATAAACAATTCGTGCAATGTTAAAAATTATATTTCCCCCCTAAACTTTCTGAAGAAACAAATATGTGCGCGCGCGTGTGTGTAAAATAACACAAGTTGCCTTTTCTCTTACTAGCGGCAGCGACCATCGAGGCGGTTACATTACAAGGCACTGTTATTTTATTTGTGATAACGTTTGCATCTAATACATTGTAGGCAAACCCGTCAATGTTTTAGAGAAATCAAAACGATATGCATGCACATAAGTTTCTCAATAAGTGGCGTTCATCCCTACAGCATTTATACTCCCAAGTCAAATTGTTTTTATAGCCATAACACAGGTTAAAGGCAGGTGAACCAAGTTACTACAAGAAAAGTAACCCACGTGTGATTTTAGATTATTTTAAGTTCTACATTTTGCAGAACAGATTCCCTAAGTCCTCATTCACTACTTTATATTAAGTTTTGCTAAACTGAAAGATTTGTAGTATTAGCAGTGTACGTGCACAGCCTCTTTTTACCCATTTGCATTTCAGACTGTAGAATTATACTGCTAGCAATGCATTTTATCTTATATTAGAAACACGCATGGACATTTTGTCACGCTGTTTCAGAAAGCTGGCCTTCCAGCAAAGTAATACCGAAGACATAGCTGTTAACACACCGAGTTGTGTATCTGAAAATCGCGTTTTGAGTACAGATCACAACCATTCGTTCATATAATGCTGCTCAATAAGCTGGTCTGGTGTTCTTTACTGAACCTTCAGAGCTTTCCATCTGGTCTTGGGGGACCTAATTGCTTATGAGAACATGCTTAAAATATGAAAAAAATCAACGTGAAGCGATTTCAGTAATATTAACCGTCCTTGTACTGTTCAGGCTATTTGATTTTTATTTAATAGCACTCTAGCCCCAATAAATCCTCTTGTTTAATTCCTCATCACTGCATAATTTTCTCCTAGGATGGAAAAACGATCCTCTTCTTATATTCTGCTTAGCCACTGCAGGCTGCTCATTGGCATTTTCCACTTTTATCCCCCCTACCACAAACACACATTTCTGCAGATGAGGACTGTGTTTTACCCTGTCCCACCTGAAAACGTGACCAATGGTTTTAAAGTGCTTACCTGGTACTCAGCAAGGCATTAGTATATTTGTGTAAGACAACGTGAAACTAAACCTGAGATACCCAAGTCATTGCTTCCATGTCTGCCTCGAATCACTTACCCACCTAAAACAGAACCCGCAATTCAAGTGGAAGAGTTTATATAATAGTCATATGTTTACCATAGTTTATTTCTTTTTAGCGTTGTGTAACAGCAATTTGTTAGCGTACGTTTTTTTCCAGCTGTGAAAAAAGGAGGTACTGCCAGCACAGTTAGATGGAATTTTGTAAATAATTATATGTCATTCGTGAATATCGAAATGATTTGTACAAGATGCTTGTGTTACTAACGTATTAGAACTGTATGTCATGTGTGTATCAAACTGCTTGTACAGAGGTGTGTGTTGAAAAGGTATTTGCAGTGTGCTGTGTTTGAAATGTTACCACAGTGTGCCCTACTGGAAGAGAAAAGAAATGTACCTGCACTATTGTAACTGTTTAAATGTATATGCTTAACAGAGGAAACTGGAGGGTTAACCTCAGTCCAGCACACTTTAGAAAAATATCTGAAATTAAATTACTTTATAGGCTATGCAGTAAAGAGGCTATCTCTCAATTTTGAATGCAGCTAGAGACACAAAGTCTGTACTAAGAAGCTGTAGTATTCGGGCTGGTAATGTGGTTGTTGTACTGTAGGGGCGCTGTGGGGAATTCAGCATGTACTGTTGGTTCTGTATTCTCTGGTAACTTGTTGCTTCTGGTGGTTAGATGACTTGCAGAAGTTGTGTGAAGAAGCATGGGTGCGCACCTGGAGGCTCTTAATAAAGAAAGGCCTTAAAACTCTATAAACCGTGTGGTCTCCTTCCTTACCACGATATAACATATTGGCGACGAGTGGATGGGATGCCTCCGAGTCTGCTGCGAGTAAACTGGTGAGCTGTAGTTCATGTCGGATGACGAAGAGACAGGGCCTGCTGGAGTGATGTCTGGTTCCATGTTGGGGTCACTGGTTGCATACGACTGTCAGACACAGACCTGGGAGGAGTATTGTGAAGTGTTGGAACATTTTTTTGAGGCAAACCAGATAATGGAAGCGGGTCGGAAGCGAGCCATATTGCTAAGCTCGGTGGGCAGTAAGACGTACAGTCTGATGAGGAACTTATTGAGTCCTGATAAACCGGGGGACAAATCGTTCACAGAGTTGACGAGTTTACTTCAGTCACATTATAACCCGAAGCCGAGTGCAATAGTCCAGAGGTTCAAGTTAAATTCAAGGACTAGAATGGCTAATGAAATGGTAATGGAGTATGTCGCAGTGTTGAGGGAACTGGCACAACATTGTGATTATGGGGACAGACTGACCGAAATGCTACGAGATAGGCTCGTATGTGGCATTGCAGACGACCGCATACAACGCAGACTGTTAGCGGAGCCTGACTTGTCGTTTGAAAAGGCCTTGAAGTTGGCACAGGCCATAGAGACAGCGACTAAAGACATTCGTGATTTACAACAGAAAACCACGGAAGGGGTTGGAAGCAGGAGTGCGACCCCACTGCCGGTGCATCAAGTGGTTATGGAGCATAATTCACAAGGGAAGTCTGGTCAGTATGCTTGTTACAGGTGTGGAGGTGAACATTTGTCACGGAACTGTCATTTTTTAAATGTAAAATGTCATGCTTGCGGGAAAAAGGGCCATGTAAAGAAAATGTGCCGCTCAATACCCTCTCGGGATCAGCCGAAAAAGGGGGAGGAAAAAAGCAGTATGATGGAAAGGAAAGAAAACGTAACGCCAAGATTTTACAAACCCCGTCCTGTACCATATGCAATGAAGAAGAAAGTTGAGTTTGAGTTAGAGAGACTCACTAAGCAAGGTATAATTGAACCAGTAAAGTTTGCGGAATGGGCCGCACCAATTGTTCCAGTATTAAAGCCAGATGGTACTGTACGCATCTGTGGTGACTACAAGTTAACAGTGAACCAAGTCTCGAAGCTAGAGCAGTATCCCTTGCCCAAGGTGGAGGATGTGTTTGAAAAGTTGTCGGGAGGTGAAAGGTTTAGTAAGCTGGACCTCAGTCAGGCATATCAACAAGTAGTGCTGGAAGAAGGGTCAAAGGCGTATGTTACCCTGAACACACACAAAGGTTTGTTCCAAGTAAATCGTTTACCTTTTGGGGTTTCCTCGAGTCCAGCTATTTTCCAGAGAATAATGGAGGGACTGGTGGCAGGAATTCCGAAGGTGGCTGTGTATTTAGACGATATCCTGTTGATGGGAAGGAACATTCGAGAGCATCTGGAGATGCTGAATGAGGTGCTGAGACGACTGCGAGAGGCAGGTCTACGGGTGAAGCGGAGTAAATGTGCTTTCATGGCAATGGAAGCGGAATTCCTGGGCTACAAGGTGGATGCATCAGGCCTACACCCCCTGCCAAATAAAGTGGAAGCCATTCAACAGGCACCAGCACCCACAAATGTTACAGAACTGAAAGCCTATTTAGGCTTACTCAACTACTATAACAGGTTCCTGCCAAATCTGTCAACACTGTTAGCTCCTTTACATAAGCTATTAAGGAAGGAGGCTCAGTGGTCGTGGCAAAAGGAACAGGACAGAGTGTTTGAACAGTCAAAGGAACTAATGCAATCTTCAGAGGTTTTGGTGCACTACGATAGTCACAAGGACTTAATTTTGTCATGTGATGCCTCACCCTATGGATTAGGGGCCGTGTTGGCACACCGGATGCCAGATGGACAAGAGAGACCCATTGGGTTCATGTCACGAACTTTGACACAAGCGGAGTCAAACTATTCTCAGTTAGATAAAGAGGGTTTAGCTGTCATGTTTGGAATCAAGCGATTTCACAAGTACCTCTATGGGAGGAAGTTTACTATTTGCACTGATCATAAGCCTTTGTTGTCATTGTTTAATGAGATGAAGGCAGTGCCGCAGATGGTTTCTCCTCACATTCAGAGATGGGCTGTAACGTTGAGAGCTTATGAATATGAGATTGTTTATAAGCCTGGAAAACACCATGGTAATGCAGATGCACTAAGTCGGTTGCCGATGCCAGGGCCTATCCAAGAAGAGGAAGCGGAGGACCGAGTTTTGATGATGGAAGACATAACATTGGTGTCTGCTAAGGAACTGAGAGTTTGGACACACAAAGACCCGGTGCTTGCTAGAGTGTTTCAGTGGGTTCAGCAAGGCTGGCCAGTCCAACAAATGGATCCAGTTTTTCGGCCTTATGAGGTGAGAAAAACAGAGCTGAGTGTGCAAGATGGATGCGTATTTTGGGGGGGCACGAGTGATAATTCCGTCCCCAGGAAGACGGGCACTTTTACAGCAGTTGCACCAAGGTCATGTGGGCATTACCCGAATGAAGGCCTTAGCCCGAAGTTATTTCTGGTGGCCCAAGTTGGACCACGAGATTGAAGTCGTTGTGAATGAGTGTAAAACATGTCAACAACATCGCAACTTGCCGGTGGCGGCGCCACTGCATCCATGGGAGTGGCCGAGTAGACCTTGGCAGAGACTTCATATAGATTATGCAGGACCATTCATGGGGGCCATGTTTTTGATAATCATGGATGCTCATTCAAAATGGATGGATGCCTATCAAGTCAAGACACCCACTTCTCTCGTTACCATTGAATGCTTGAGGAGGAGTTTCAGTAGTCAAGGACTGCCAGAGACTATTGTATCCGATAATGCTTCATGTTTCACGAGTGAAGAGTTCAAGAGTTTTCTGAGAAAAAATGGCATCGTACATATCACATCAGCACCCTACCATGCAGCTACAAATGGTTGTGCTGAAAGAGCTGTTCAGACTTTTAAAGCCATGATGAAAAAGTCTGGGGAAGGAAGTTTAGCAGCAAAAGTATCAAGGGTGTTATTCAACTACCGTATTACACCACAATCTACCACGGGTTTGTCACCTGCCGAGATGTTGCAAGGGCGTGATTGAGATCCACGTTGGATCTAGTGTATCCAAATGTCCGAGCTAAGGTGGAGGGGACCCAGTGGAGGCAAAAAGAATGTCATGATAGACGACGGAGAGAGCGAAGTTTTCTGGAAGGAGATGCAGTGATGACGCGAAATTTCAGTTATGGACCTAAGTGGATTCCAGGGTTCATTGTCAAGAGCACAGGTCCATTATCGTACCAGGTGAGATTGAATGGAGATTTCTTGGTAAGGAGACATGTGGACCAAATTCTACGAAGCGAACAGAAGAAGGATGCCATGGAACTGCTAGCCTCAGAACTACCGTTAAGTTCGGAACCAGGGCTCGCAGTGGCAGGAGGATCGCAAATTGAGGGAGACCGCCAGAACGTGGAAGGAGAGGTTTCTGAAGATCCAACCGTTCCAGGGAAGGACACACCGATACCTGAAGTGGTAAAAGTGACACCGGAGTCACCTAAGGTGGTACCACTGCGCCGTTCTAAGCGTGTGCTGGTTAAACCTAGTTACTTGAAGGACTATCAATGTTAACAAAAGTACATGTATAGATTACCAGCCTTAAAAAATAGTAGATGGTATGGTAACCAGTTAATAACTAGCCTGTTATGTACAAGTAAGTGATTAAATGTATTATGGAACTTGTTCCCTAGTTTTGCTTATGTAAGACAGTATGTCTTAGCTTAAAAGGGGAGGAATGTAGTATTCGGGCTGGTAATGTGGTTGTTGTACTGTAGGGGCGCTGTGGGGAATTCAGCATGTACTGTTGGTTCTGTATTCTCTAGTAACTTGTTGCTTCTGGTGGTTAGATGACTTGCAGAAGTTGTGTGAAGAAGCATGGGTGCGCACCTGGAGGCTCTTAATAAAGAAAGGCCTTAAAACTCTATAAACCGTGTGGTCTCCTTCCTTACCACGATATAACAGAAGCTTTCTGTATTGTCTTTGGAGGGAACTAATTTCTACTTTTTAAGCATGAAGGAATGCAATTGTTTTATTACTTCCAGCATCTGCCAGAGATCTGAGCAAAAGCTCTTGTCTGTATATTTTTGCAGGTAGATGCTAAATGCTGCCAGCTTCTAGCAACAGAGGTTTTGGTATGGGAACTAGAAGTCAGATGACCAGAAATGATGTCATTCTGCAAGCTATCCCAGCAGTAATATTTTAGATATAAATTTGAGGAGTCTCTTAGTGAGACAGAGCATGCTGTATTCGGTTTTGGACCTGACAAGAACCATTCACCACATCTGCCTTGCTCTAATGAAGTAAGTTTCTAGGGAATAGTATAATTCTCTTAGATTCAGTCAGGAATATAGTAAAGCTTAGTTTAGATGTTTTTCATGAGCCTGTACTGCAATATTATTTTAAATATTTCCTGTGGTTTTGAATTCTGATGTCACTGTGAATATATATTTAGTATTGTCTTGCTCTTTTTGGGTGGCCACGGTGGTGCAGCGGTTAGCGTTGCTGCCTCACAGCAAGAGGTTCTCCAGTTCGATTCTCGGCTGGGGTGCTTTCTGTGCAGAGTCTGTATGTCCTCCCTGTGGTCACGTGGGTTACCTCTGGGTGCTCCGCTTTCCTCCCACATCCCAAAGACATGCAGTAGGTGGATTGGACACTCTAAATTGGCCCTAGGTGTGAGTGTGTGCATGTGTGTGCCTTCTGTGACAGGTTGGGCGCCAGGCTGGCAACTCAACACTGTAAAACTCCACTGCCAATCATAAGTGGACAGATGATCTGCTGTGGTGACCCCTAACTGGGATAAGAAAAAGATTGTCTTGCTCTTTTATTATTTATTATTAAATATATTTAAACCTTTCATTGTGGCTGATCTGTGCAGAGATATTTAAGTTTTGAGAGTACTTGCATATTTATTTGGTGACACTGTGTGGGCAACTCCTAATAGCCTTACACTTGTTCAGACTACCATTTATATTGGTATTAATATTACACAGTAAGATTGGACGCCCTTTGTTAAGGGCCTTAAAGTAGCTGATAAGAAGTGACTGGTGGCAGTGGAAACTACCTTATAGTCTGGGCAGAAGCAGGCATAGCCAGTAAACCTGTGCCAGCCTTTCCCAGGTGTGTGTGTGTCTGTGTGTGTGTGTGTGTGTGTGTGTGTGTGTGTGTGTGTGTGTGTGTGTGTGTGTGTGTGTGTGTGTGTGTGTAAATCAAACCTCAAAGAGTGTGTGTGTCAGCTACTTAGGCAGGGACACAAAGCACTAGTTGGAAAGAGAAGGTGCTGGAGGTCTTGGCTTGGTCACTCAGCTGAGATCTCAACTCTATAGCTGTGCCAGTAAGGAGTCTTATTGAGGATCTGGAGGAAGAGGGAGAAACCAGCCTCAGACTGACCATGGTCTCTGTGTTCTCCTTAAGAAAATTGCACTTGATGCAGAGAGCTGCATCTGGAAATACTGTGCATGTACTTGTCATCCTCTCTGTGAATGTCCCCCACTGTTGCTAGTGGTTTGGATTGTGGCACCTTGATTACTGGTCCAGTGGCGGGTCATCACACTAGGGACTGGCATTATCAACCTCCCCCGCCCAAAAAATATATATCATTTTATGTTTAACAAGAAAATGTACAGGAACATAAATAAGAAGAGTGAACAAACGTAATTGCTCTTGAACAATATGAGTTTGGAGGCATATAAATGTGTCATATGATTGCTTTATGTAAATACATTTGTATTGTTTTCCACAGTTTGCCTCTCCTCAGAGGTGAGCATCTTAGCATGCATGTTTAATATTAATAGACTTTAAAAATACCAGTTATACAGAAGCAATAAACTTATACTGCAGATTTTATAAAACTTAACTATGTTTTGTTGCTAAGAAATAACCACCATGTTGATGACTATCTGGAAATAAACAGAATTTAATGAGAGAGAAAAGCAAAATATGATGTTGCTATGCTGTCTCACTGTCTCAGACACACACACACACACACACACACACACACACACACACACACACACACACACACACACACACTAAAATGATTATGAATTCACTCCTGCCATGTGTGGGATGTGGAAGAAAATTGAACCAACCACAGAAAACACCTTAAGGGATTCCCAACTCACCTATGGCATAGGTGGGATTTGGAAGAAAACTGAATCAACCACTGAAAATTCATGTGGGCACAGAGAAGACATACAGAATTCAACAGTAGGCACAGCACCCTTGTTGAAATCTGAACTGGACAACAAAGCACACCTCTCAACTTTCACTGACATAAAGAGAGGTCTCTGACTTTGGTTCAAAAGTTTGCTTTGTCCCTTCTGAAACTGGTGATTTTGGGGATGAAGGTGGTAGATAACAGTCGACAAATAAAAGTAATCAATACAGATATAAATTATTTTATTTGAAAACGCATGCCAATTTAAGCCCTCATAGCCTGTCACTTTTCAAAGTAAAAAAAAAAAAAATGTCTTTGATTTGGATCCCTTGTCCCCAATAAATTTTAGCTAAGACCTGTGCAACAGAGTGTTATGAAGCAGCAGTACTAATGGCTTCATCACTGCCACCCATAATAGTATGCTAGAAGATGTTCCATAGAGGGATGAAGCGCTGTTTCCTACACATTTTGAGCTGGATTAGCAGGTCAGGCACTGGAGGAACCAGACAGGGATGGACAGGAAGGAGAAGCTACCACTGCCTTTCCCATTCTGGGAGTAAGAGACCAACTGGCATTATGGTTAAGGTGTTTGCCTCCCATGCACAAGGTAAAAAAGATTGACCCTGACCTCCAGCGAATGCCTGTATTGAGTTTGCATGTTCTTCCTGGGTTTCTCCCAAAACATGCTGAGTGTTTTCATCTCAAACTCACCCAAGAATGGAGGTGTGGACAGTAGCACAGAAACTAGATGGTGTCTGTAGTTAGAGGAGTTGCACAGACCAACTGCTTTGGGCATTTATAGGGGTGTTCAGTATCCTCAAGTTCACAGATGGCGTACACATCTGATGGTGTAAAATGTGGGTCTAGGTGATTTAGTTGTGTTGTCTAATGTCATAAAATGAGCATGGGTATAGGATCATAGGATCATAGGAGGTTACTAGGCTAATTACCCTGGGGCCCTTAGAAGCCTAGCCAAGGAAACCTTAATCAGCACCTGTCACCCCTGTCAGTGAGAGACAAAGGTGGAACCCCTGGGACAAATTTGTGGTTTCCCATCCACTCATCAAGATGCACTTGAAGAGGGTCAGTGCGGTACTCTGTTTGACAGGTATAGGAAGTCTATTTCAGAGACGGGGCAGCCTCTGGGAGACAAACCTGTCTCTTCAGCAGGTTTTGTTGATGTCATATGTTAGATTTAGGCCTATCAAGCAGGTAATGTGCGAGGAGTTAGACTTGCTGATATGGAGCATCTCTAGTAGGGCAGGGTCCGATATTGCCTTGTAGGCGAGACACAGATCACCTCTGAGCAATCTGTATGATACCAAGAAAAGTGATAGTAATTTGAGCCTGTCCACATAAGGCAGGTGTTGGAGGCCATGGATTCTCTTTGTGAGCTATTTCTGTGGCCTTTTCAGTTGGTGCAGGTGTTTGGAGCGGTACATACCAAATGGGGAATTACACTCAATTATAGGTCTAATGAGGGAGGAGTACAGAGATGTAATAACTTCATTTTTTTTCTGGATGCAATCCCTTTACTTATGAGATGAACCAAGTAGAAGGCTTTTCTGACCACTGCTGCCACATGATGGTCAAATGTGAGATTGTTGTCAACCTGAGTACCCAGGTCTCTCACCATGGGTTGTGTGCTTAGGGAGTTACCATTGTTGTGGTAATCAGTAGGGGCCATGTTTTTGCCAAATGGTATGATAATACATTTTTTTGCATTTAACTTAAGACCATGACTTTGGCAACAGTTATTTGTAGCTGTGAGACCCTCTTGCAGTATGTTAATGTTATTTGGGAAGTCAATGTCAGTACCCAACTTAAAGTCATCCACAAACTTGGTCAGCAACAGGCCCTTGGTCTTTGCCTGGACCTCTGAGAAGTAGATGCCAAACAATAGGGGTCCCTGTACAGATCCCTGGGGAACACCAGTAGTGACGGGTCTGCTGTTGGAGGTGGTGGCACCTATTTTGACCTTGTAGGTCCTATCTCTGAGCCAGTTGGCCATCCATCTGATGAGATAGGGATTAACACCAAGTTGTGTTAGCTTTTCAATGATGCCTGAGGCAGGGATTGTGTCAAAAGCCTTGGCCAAGTCAAGGTAAGCGGTATGTACTGACATTCCCTCATTCAGGGCCTTGGTGACTGTCTCAAAGAAGTCAACTAAGTTCAATAGGCAAGATCTGCCCCTAATGTATCCAAATTGGGTGGGGTCAAGTGTTTGGAGATTGCCTATGTCCTTCTTTATGAGATCCATAATAATATGCTCCATGGCTTTACAGATCAGACTTGTCAAGCTAATGGGGCGATAGTTTCCTGGGTCAGTAGTGGCACCACCTTTGTGCAAGGGGATGACAATGGCAGTTCTCCACTCTGCTGGAATGAAGCCTGTAATTAGGCTGTGATTGAATAGGGTGCTCAGTGGCAAAGCTAGTTTTTGCTGGAGATGATGCAGAATACAGCCTGGGATATTATCAGATCCCATGAAAGCTGTGTTCATTGCCTTGGATAGGGCCTTTAACACTTGATCTATGGAGATGTAAGGTGTGGGACAAGTATCGGGGATGTCGACTGGGCCTTTGGGGGGCGATAAGGGAATGGACTCTGTACTGAACCTATCAGCTAGTAGGTTAGCTAAGTCAGCATGATTAGTGTAAGTGGTACCATTAAGTACTAATTCAGAACAAATTTGGGCTTTGCCATGGAGGTTCCTAACGTAACTGAAGAAGGACTTGTGGTTTCCCTTTGTTTTGGAGGCTAGTTTCAACTCATAATTGGCTTTGGAGTTTTTCACTAGTGATCTAATTTGCTTGTTGAGGCAGAGGAGGGAGGTTTTCCAATTTGGAGTTTGTTCCTTTTTAACCTTGGAAAACAGTTTCTTCCTTTTGTTGTAAAGCCTGTTGACAGAGGATGTCCACCAGACAGGTTTGTGTTTCCTTGAGGAGCAGGTTTTAGTTTTGTTGGGTATGGCTGAGTCCATGCAGTTGTACAGGTGCTTGTATACTGCACTGGCATTCTGCTCAGCATAGTTGTCTGCATCCTCTGAGGGGGACGGTGGTGTGAAGCTGATGATATCCTCCCTTAGGAGGGTGTAGTCAGCTTTTGAGGAGTTTTTTAGCCTGGTTATGGCTGGAGTGGGGTTGGGTGGAATAGAAACTTTGAATGAAACAGACTGATGATCTGATCTTACCAGGGAAGAACATACTATGGGAATGGTGCAGGGGTCACCCATGTTGGTGAGAACCAAGACCAGTACATTATCTCCCCTCATGGGGGATGAGACCAGTGGTCTAGTGCATTAGAGTTGATGAAGTCAAGGAATCGTTGGGTGAGTGCATTAGTGCAGGAATAGTTCACCCAGTCTACAGTGGGATAGTTGAAGTCACCAAGGATCAGGGTGTTAGGGGTACCTTGATGAAGTCAAGTAGGTCCAGGTAGGAGGAGTGGGTTTCCTGAGACATGGAGGGGGGTCTATAGCTGTCTATAACTTGGATGGGTGTCCTGCCAACTGTCAGTTGCACCTGGAGTAATTCCAGTGTGTCATGCTGGTAAACCACTCTGGAGGCATGCCTGTCTTTAATGAAGATAGAGACTCCACCAACCTTAATCTTTCCAACCTCATTTTGGGGTCAAAAAGTGTGGAATGAGGTATAGCCTAGTTTCCATGACTGCATAGACATCGGCATCTGCCTGAGTGAGGAGAGCCTCCAGTGAGTGCATTTTCAGATTAAGGCTCCTAGCATTGAGATGCATGACCTTCAATTTGCTTTTTGACAGATATTTCACATTGGAGGATTTGTCTTTGAGACATAGCCTAAAAAGGCACAATGGGGAGGCAAGAGCCTTGACCAAGATCCAGAACCCCAAAGGTGACAGGTGGAGGCCATTTCTAGCAAAGCAATGAGGCCTGTCAACCATGTCATCCCAGGCAGATACTGGATCCCCTTGGAAAGACACCAGAAACTAAGCCAATTGTCGAAGTCAATCATTTTTTGCTGGTATTGTGGCATCATTCTTGGTGACGGTAGGATGCTGCTCAGGGTTAGGGTCACACTTGCCTGGAGCACATACTCTGAGAGCTCAATCACATCTCTCTTCATATAGCCCAGGGAGGTAAGTCTCAAGTCATTCACACCAACATGAACAATGACAGAGTCGTATTTGTACCTATTGTGGAAAGACTGAAGTGCGTGAGTGATGTGGCGGATTCTAGCGCCTGACAAATAGCTGATCGTGACCTTCTCCTTGTTGAACCTGGTGAAGGGAACATCAGTTTGACTCACTATTGAGTTGCCAATGACTAGTATGTTTGATTTATTGTTATGCCTTCTGGGCTGCGTTGGTTTATTGTTATGCCTACTGGACTGTGTGTGTGAGACACTGGTGTGTTGACTACTTTATGCGATGTGATTGGCATTTTATGTGGAATGTTTGTGAGTGGGTTTTGGGGGTCTCTGTCATAGCTCTCAAATAATCAGGGACATATTTCAATAGAGTCAGGGACAAACCCAGAAAAAATCAGGGACAATCAGGAATATTTTTAAAATATTAATACTATTAACTAGAGACATTGACAGAATAAAAGAATGTTAATTACTATACATTTTGTGAAATAAAAGACATCTATAACTCTTAATTACTACCATTATTTCTTTAGTATAATTCACCACCTTTCCTCCAAGAGTCACCAGTTTTAGAAGGGATTAAAAAAGACAGCTAAATTTTGGAGTCAAAATCACGGGACATCCTTGGAAATCAGGGACAGTTGAGAAGTATGGACTCTGTTGTTTAGGTATGTTTTTGTTGAGGACCCCTGCATAGGTGGGTGTGTGGCTCTGTGATGTGGGTGGTGTGGTGCTTGTACTGGCAATCTCCTCTTTGTTAGGATTACTGATTGTGGTGTGAGAAAGCAAAGATTCCAGCTTACTGATGCAGATGCATCTCTTGCAAGTAGAAGAATTATGTGCTAGTTGAAGGGGACTGTCCATCAACATGAAGCAGTTGCTACACTATCTCAGTATGCCCATGTCGACCAGACTGGCAGGGGAAGCTGATGGGAATTGTCCAGACATAGTCCTCTGAATAGTTGGTGGATTTAGGGAGAGCAGGGTTTGATGAGTGTTTGCCCACAAAAACCCTAAATGTAAAATAACTGGCCTGAAGCACAAGTGCTAAAACCAAAACTAAGACCCTTAGAATAGCAGACAGATTTAATCAGGCTACTAACAAGCAGTAATAAGTGCAGAAAAAAGCACCTGAACACTTAAGAGCCCACAGAACAGCAAACTAAGGTAATAAAGAAGGTAGAAGACAGTTGCAGAAAAAGCAGCTGAATAAAGTATAAATATATATTTTTATTAGTGGAGAGGGATAGAACAGAGCAAGATTAAGAGACTACAGGGGTTGTCCTTCCCAAATGCTCTCTCTCTACACAGTGGATAGAGCTAAAGAGATGGGACTGGTAGGATTTACCAGTAATATGCGGGTCAAGGACCCAGTCTACTTTGACCTGCACAAGGAACCCATGCTAACAGTCATAGAGGTGTATGTGCCCATATTGGCCTGTGTCTGCCTGCCATAAAGCCATACAGACCAACAGCCCTGGATCAATAAGCTACTGGACGGCCACTGTCCAGTTACCATGCTTGGGTTATCTGTGATAGCTCTGTTGAGAAAAAAGTGGATGCAAAACTAATCAACCTGTCAAACATGAACTAAGAATTGCTACACTCAATGCAGGTTCCCTGATAGGGCAGAGCTCATAACTGGATGACATGATGATTAGGAGGAGGCTGGACATCCTATGTATACAGGAGACAAGGTGGAAGTGCAGTGCAGCAAAGCCACTTGGCTTGGGATCCACAACTTACTACTCAGGAGATGGATGGACTAAAAATGGTTTGGGAATTGTGGTGTGGGAAGGGCTTCAGAAGATAGTGAGGGATATCCTCAGAATTAGTGACAGACTCATGGTAATCAGGCTCCAGTATAATGATAGGGCAGTATTTATAATCTCAGCCTATGATCCAAAACAGGATTGTGATTGTGAGGAAAAAAGTGGAGCTGCAGAACCTACTAAATAAAACAGGACAACATAAATTGGTGTTGATAATGAGTGACATGAAAGAATATATTAAGACAGACAGAAGAGGATATGAGGACTGCCTGGGTTCACATTTGTGGGGCAACAGGAATAAAGGAGAGACCATTCTAGACTTCTGTCTGGCAAACAGTTTGACAGTGACCAACACATGTTTCAGCAAGAGAGACAGTCACAAGATCACATACAAGAGTAACCAACATTCAACTCAGGTAGACTTCTTCCTAGTAAAGAAAGGGCAGTGGGGAGGAATCAGCGATTGCAAAGTCATCCCCAATGAAACAGTTGGACAAAAGCATAAGTCACTGGTTGCCACAATCAGCTGCTGGCAGTGGTGACAGAAGGTTCTAAGATCAACAGAGACCAGGTTGAAGAAATTACTCTGGATTCTAGCAGCTCAGGAAGAAGAGGAAATAGGTGGAGTCAAAGAACGGCAGTGCCTCGAAACAGCATATGTAAGGACTACATGCAGCTGAGCCAGTTAAAGAAATAAGTTGCATTAGGAAAGCTGGTGGTGGAATGCAAAAGTTTAAGAAGTCATAAAGAAAAGGTGAAAGATAGAAAAGATGGACCAGGATAGGAAGGAATACTGGTTAGTTAACAAAGAGTCTAAGAGAGGAATTGCAATAGCAAAGAACAAGGCCTCAGAGGCACTGTAGAACCTTCTGGAAAGTGACTCAGTAGATGGCACAAAGAAACTAGAGCTGCTTGTAAGTCAAAGACAGAAAGATAAGACAGTCAGACAAGCTCCATAAGGGATGCCAACAACAATCTGCTCATCAATCCACAGGACATTAATTGTCAGATGGAAGGAGTACGTCCAAAAGCTTCTGAATGAGAAAAACCCTACAGAAGATAAGCAGCCTCAAACACCTTCTACAATGAAAGGAGGAGCCCACAATAAAATAAGTAAGAACAGAACAAACAAAAATGAAGTCAAGGAAAGCAGCAGGCTCAGACTAAGTCACAGCAGATATGATAAAGACATTGGGTGAGATGGGGAGAAATGGCTCCTGAGGGTACTCATAGCATTATGGAGAGAAATGCATATCACAGATGACTGGAGAATAAGCACACTAGTGCCTATGTATAAGGACAAAGGGGACACTTACAACTGTGGGCAGTACAGAGGTATCAAATTCCTGTCACATTGCATGAAAGCTCTGGAGATGTTGACTGATAAACAACTATGCAGAGTAGTATAAAGTAAGATGTTAAATGAGCAGTTTGGATTCAGATCAGGATGCAGCACAACTGACCTGATGTTTGCAGTGAGACGGATACTTGAGGAGAAACTAAAGATGATGAAAGATTTAAACTGGGCATTTCAAGACTTGGAGAAAGCATATGACATGGTCCCAAGAAAACTGATTTAAGCAGGCCTGCTGTCATTAGAAGTTCAAGAAACACTGGTAGAATTAGTGCAGGCTGTGTACAAGGACCCAATGCTTCAAGTATAAACAGTGTCTGGTCTCACAAAAGGGTTCCCAGTGGGAATGGGTGTGCATCAGAATTCAGCTCTGACCCCACTGCTGTTCATACTGGTCTTCATTAACCAACAGGTCAGAGGGGACAGAGCAAAAAAGTCGCTATATTTAAACAATGTGGCATTACAGGCAGACTCTGAACAAGAACTTCAGCAAAGGATAGGGGAATGGAATGCAAAACTGAAGGCAAGTGGAATGAAACTGACAACAGATAAAATAGTTGTAATGCCAGCAGATGGCGAAATCAGAAGGCGCTGACAATTGAGATAGAAAGGAAAGTAGTGGAACAGGTTGACTGCTTCAAGTATCTGGGAGGGGTGGCTGAGGAGAAGAGAAGTCTGAATGAGAAAGGCAATGCTAGAATCAGAGGGACTGCAGCCAACTGGCACAGAGTGTCAGGGACAGTGTATGGCAGAAGAATTCCAAAGAAGTTGAAAAGTAAAGTGTACAAAACAGTGGTGTGACCAGTACTACTACATGGCAGGCATAGAAACCTGGGCTGTATAGTCAGAGCAGTTGAGAAAGCTAGAGGTAAGGGAGATGAAGTGTCTGAGATAGGTGGTAAGATGCACACCATAAGACAGATGAAGACATTAGAACATCAGAGCAAAAGCTAAAATAGTTCTAATTGCAAAAACATTAAAAATAACAGATTATGATGGTTCAGGCACAGGTGCAGAAAAGGTGAAGACAATATAATGAAGTTTTGGGACTGACAAGAAGAAAATAAAAAAGAAATGAGGGCATCCAGCAAAGAGATGGATAGATTGTGTGACAGAAGACCTGCAACAGTCAGGTATGAGTGGCGAAGAAGGCAGGAGAGTAGAACTGAAAAGAGAGAGAGATGGTGCCAGTTGATATGACACCCCACCAGGTTAAGGTTGTGAGCTGTAGTACTATTGGTAGAGAGTTGGATTTCCTCAGCCCTCGTTTGCCTTCTGTGTGATCTTGAGCACATCACTTAACCAGACACTGCTCCTGAGCTGATACTGAAAAAGAACTCTATGCCCAGGGAGCCCACCTGGTTGAAAACCAGATTATTATTGTTATTATTATTATTACTATCACTACTCACAATCCTCAGTGCCAAAGGCCTCCTCTTCAGAACTCTTGAGCCACCTGTTGAAGATGATCCTTTCCTTTTCAACTGCTTGCCTTCACTCAGGTCAGATATTTCCTTTTAGTATTGATATTATTTTAGCTTTGTAGTGCTTAGATAGCAGTTTTCTTGTCAGAGTCACTAGGAGCTTCCCCTCCTACCCCTGATTTAGGCACCATTTTCTATAATTAGCCATAGTCTGAATTCTGTTGTTGTTGCCTTTTTTCCTATTTGCCAGATTTATTGTGTTTGCTGAACAGTGTAACAGCACCTGTGTGTGCTTTTTGTTGTTTTCTTACTGCTGTTCTTACAGTTGTTTCTAGATAAAGATAAAAAGCAGAGTCTCAATCTATTATGATGTGCCCCTAAGTAGCAAAGATTAATGATGTGATCTAAGCCACAGGTCAGCTGGGGATCTTCGTCTGCTATTTGTGCCTCTGTTTACTTTTCAACTTAGGAAGGAAGACTAGAGCCTCCAGAAATGGTGTCAGTCTTATGTCCACCATGCAGTTTGCTCCTTCTTGTAGTCTCTCCATCCAAAAACAGAGGAAAGGCCTCATGTAACAGGTAGCACGTAGACTTATCAGAGAAGTCTACCACCCTAGACACAGGTGACTACAGTTCACTCCCCACCTTACCTCCCAATTATTCCAGGACATCCCTTCTGAGATAGATACTGAGGTTTTCTTGTCACCAATGTCTTCCTCTCACGTGGTTCTACTGGGCAACAAAATAGATTATTTCTAGATAATATCTGGAAGAACCCTTAAGTAGTGATTCCTCATCCTGAACAAATTCTCTACTCCCCCACATACTGCCTTATGTTTGCAGAACCTGGTGGTGGTTGGCTGCTGTTGCATATAAGAAGGATCCAGCACTCCAGTACAAGATTGTTCATTTGCTAAGCAAGGAGTCACAGTCCCTGGACCCTATAGGGAGCAGGCATTTTCATCCTTTACCATCTCCTCAGGCATGTTAAACTAAATCCTACATGTGCAAAGACTGGAGAAAGACTTCCTTGAGGAAATGGTCAAGACTCTAGAGGAGCAGATTTTAACATTAGAACCCAGCTAGAGTTCCAAATGGCAACATTGTCCTCCGTTATGAATCAGAACATCCATCTTACTCAAAATATGGCTGACAGTTCTGCTAGGGTAGGCTGCACAGTCCTTGTTGTATGCAATCACATGTGGCTTTACCTAAAAGAATACATAGAGAACTGCAAAGCCAAGCTCATGAATGCCCCCTTTAACTGAACCTTGCTTTTCTGCAATTTGGTAAAAGCTGAACTACAAAAAAAAAAAAACAAAACAGAAAGTGAGAGCACTAGCCTCACTAAAATACGGTAAAATTCCAGGCTCCTTAGTGTCTATTTTTGAAAACAGACCATAGGCTACATCAACCATGTCAGTGAAGTTCCAAAAGTATAATTCTTAAGGTAATGGAAATCAACACCAGGAACATGACAATGCTCATAATGAGCATGCCCCCAGAGGCTATGGGTCTCAGCAAAACATTTCCTTACCACAAATATCTTCCAATGCGAAAGAATTTTCTCATCAAAACTACTTTCCATCAGATAATAAACAACAATTTGGTCTCAGCCTTTCTTTGTCTTTGTCTTTTTCTATTTGGTCTTGGGTCAAATAGCTTCTATAATCATTATGGGTTCATCACATCAGACTGCTCATAAAGTTCATTCAGTAGACTCAAAGTACAATGGAGTCGGATTTTAGACCCTCTAAATCCTCCAGTAAGAATTTTTTTAGAAATGTAAGGAAAATCTTCATTTGTGGACTCAAGACTCCAATTTGTCTCTTGGCAGACAATTTCAGACCCCATTCTGCAAGGCAACAATCACCACAGATGCCTTTGCTCTATGGTAGGGGGATCTATTTGGAGCAGACAGTCCAATGCACCTTGTCAGCCTAAGAAGCCAATATGCACATCAGTGTTCTTGATATGAAGCCATCCTCACTCTGCAGGAATTTCAGGACTCCCTTTACTAGTAAAACTATAATCTAGTTTGACAAGCATCAATGGTTTGGTATATTTCTTACTTCGTTTTGCAATTCCTGTTTGTATTATAGCACCTTAACTTTAATTTCTCTATAAACCGGCTAAAATTTCTCTAACTATGAAATCATTGTTATACAACTTGTATCTACTCTTAACCAATGTTTTTATATTATGTCTAGTTTGGTATAATTATTTAAACTCTATTTTTGTATATTTTTAATGACTGTAAAATTATAATTGTTGAAATGTTTTGTAATACTTTGGAGCTTTTCTCCAAGAACCTCCACTGAAAATGGCTCCTACCCAGTCAGACTTTCCCAGTAATCAAATGTCAGTATATCAATAAATAAATAAACAAATAAAAAAAACAAACATACAAACAAATAAATAAGAAAGGGGATTCATTCCTACTGTTTTTGCTAGGAGGCCATGAGAGTTGAGAATGGGAGTTTGCCTCCAACTGTCTTCTCATTATTAATATTGCAACTGCCTAGCACCTAGCTGACATATTCTAACACCTTTCCCCTACCCACCATCCAACCTCTTCTTCAAAACTCCCACAGATGCACTATATTTATTATCACACGTTACTTACCAACTCACTGCTGTCTACTCCCCACTGTCCCATCTATACCCACTAACTCTCCCCTAGACTAAGTTGAAAAGCTTTTACTTAAAATGTCAAGGAACCTCATATGAACTTATCTATATTCTCCTCCTTTGACAAGCTGGCTAGTATTTTTAGTTTTTCCTTTCTTCTCTTATCTTCATTACATTTTCATGATTATCTCTACTAAACATATTGTATGAACAACGATCACGTTACTATGTGTTATACTTTTAATTGTATGTCTAAACCACTATGCTTATGTAAATATCTTATGCAATCATATGTTATCTGCTATATTTTATAACTGTATGTGTAAACTACAATGCTCATGTAAATATCTTATGTATAGCATATTAGCAATTGTTTCTGGAGCTTTTCTTCACAGGCCTCCTCTGAAAATGGACATCTTTGTTCAGTCAGACCTCTCCAATAAACAAATGTAAAATAAAAAATAAATAATTATTCCACGTCAGTCAAATCCTGTCATGGAAAGGCCCAGCCATTGTCTTCTTATGCCACAAGTGGCCCCGCAACTCATCCATAATTCTGACCTTGTTCCACTGATGGGGAGACCTTGCTGTGACCTCTGTTTCCACACCCAACTACAAATGTAGCATTTATTCTTCCCTTATTCATCCTTGAAAGGATTCCCCAGAGATGCACTTGTCCACAAGTCCCCAAAGACCTCCTTAACCATTTCCTAATTTCCCCTTGCTCCAAAATCCATTGAGAAGATCAATATAAGCGAAGCCAAATCATTGTAACAGTCTGCTATTGCCCCAAAACATTTGGTTACGTGCCCACTTCCAGACCCTCTAAGAGCCTTGTATTACCTGCCAAACCAGCCTCTCCCAGACTTCACTGTGTGACTTGTCCATTTCCAGTGATAGCCAGGGACCCTTCTGACTCATCAAGGGTGGCCTATATCTTGACATCTATCAACATGCTTGGGATGAGGAAAACTTATTATGGTAAATATGCTCACTACTCTGCATGAGCCACACCCAGAGGTCTAGAACCATTATCAGCTCTAGTCAATTATAATGTGGAAGATATTTTCTAGATTTTTGATGAAGCCTTAAGATATTTCTCTGCCAAAGTTCATTCTACAGTAATTTTTAATTTTGACCAGGAAGAGAATTCCACTTGTCTGGCTTCTCTCAGGTTTTGCAAAAATTTCTTGAGAGGAAATTTTTTCTTGTATTCTACTTTCAAGCATCTTGCTCCTTCACAGGATCTTTAGAGGTTCATAGACTAGTACTAGGCTAACTGCCCTTGTGGGCCATTTTAAGCCTAGACAATTACTCCTTTGTGAGAAACAAACCCTGCACCTTCTGTTTGTAAGGTAAACACCTTAACCATTATGCCAACCTTTCATTATAGTAAGCAGCAATAACCAAAACGCAAGCTGCTAAATCCCACAGTACAAGTTCCAGCTAGTAACAAGAAAACTGCAGTTCGTAAAACCAGGTAGATTTAATGAAGTTAAGCGCTTTCACTCGCAACGCGAGCTTCATCAGAACTTCATCGTTCTGATGAAGCACGCGTTGCGAGTGAAAGCGCTTAACTTCATTAAATCTACCTGGTTTTACGAACTGCAGTTTTCTTGTTACTAGCTGGAACTTGTACTGTGGGATTTAGCAGCTTGCGTTTTGGTTATTGCTGCTTACTATATTGTACATCTTGTGAATCCATCACCTTTCATTATGGAGATTCTAACTCTCTTTCTTTTTGAACCAGCCCAATCTGCTGACCTTAAGATTGTGACTTGTAAGACTATATTCTTGGTAGCCTTTACTTCAGCAAGAAGGTTTTCTGAGTTGAGGTCTTTCTGTTTATATTCAGCATACACCATTTTTCAAAAAGACAGAGTATAATTGCATTCCAATCCTTCCTTCACGACCAACATTACTATGGTATGTAATATAAATCAATTTACACCAATCTTTCAGTTTTCTTCCTGAGCTTTTCTAAGTGGGCTGAATATTTGCTACGTTATATGGATATCTATCTATCCTTCATTTCACATACAGCACCAGCAACAACAGTTAGACTTTGCAAAAGCTTTACTCCAAAACCATGCCATATACACCATCTTTACTCCAAGGTTGCTCTGCTCTTCCTCAGTAGCTCACTGAGTGCCTTCCATCCTCATTGGAACATCTAACATCATCATATTGCTATATGATTTAATGTTACTGTACATCTATGCATCATGTTTCTATATGATATAATATCACTATCCTTCTACAGAATCTTCCTGGTAAGATCCAAAGTAGACTGTCAGGCCTTTCTTCTGTGTAGATAACATTAATGTTCCTGCCATCACAAAAATTACCTCTTTGTGAGAAACAAACCCTGTACATTCTGCTTGTAAGGTAAACACCTTAACCAGTATGCATTGGAAGTGTCAGTAAATCTTTCCCCATTAACCTTTTCCAGCACCATAAACTGAAATTTCTTAAAATCCATGCATTTCTGAGAATGCCTAGCTAGTGTATGACTGTTATCTTTCTTTTTATTACCATAACATGCTCCCTGATTCTATCTGCCAACCTACATATGGTTTTACCTGTGTAAAAAAACTTACATGTGGAGCAAACTGCAACATAAACCAGTCCTTCAGTCTGGCATGTAAACCTGTCTTTTACAATGTAAAGGTAATTGTTGTGTTCAAAATATAAACTGCTCATAGCCAGAATGTATCTGCATTGTGAACACCCATTATATGGGAAAGTTCCTAGTTTCTTAACTACCTGCGTCTGCCTTCTTACATTTGATGAACTTTCTAAAGGTTGTTTCAGAGTTCTAGTTCTTTTATATATGAACTTAGGCTTATCCCCTATAACTCTTGTGAGCTCATGATTTCCCAATACAATTTTCCAATTATCACTAATGATTTGCCTTATTCTAGTTTCTGCAATACTTAAAGGGACAGGAAAGGAGCATTTAAATTATTTGTTGTCAGTGATCTTTTTAGCAGAAAAACCTGCTTTGAGGATCAAAGAAAATTTGCCATGCCTTTGTTCTTTAACATTATTGGCAATGACATACAGTTTTGCAGAGGGATATCCTCTTTCTTCAAACAACTTAACCGCCTTGTTCATTTCCTCTAAGAAAACCACATTGTCACTAATCAGATGACTTAGTCTGATAATTTGCCCTCAAAAAACATTTAGTTTCATGTAAGGGGGATGAAAACTGTCATAATGTAGATAGTTATTTGTGAACATACTTTTCCTAAAAATGTTGTTGGAGAACTTTTTTATTGAATATTTAAACTAACTATTACATCCAAAAAATGAACTGACTTTCCTAGATCACTCAGTGTGAAATTAAGCCATCTCACACTGTCATTGACTTGCCGCAAAAAATAATGTACTGTGACTGTGTCGCTTGCCCAAATAAAAAATAAATCATCTATATATCTTGTATAAAAACTTACATGGTGGAAAAATGGAATCTTAACTAGAAAATTCCTCTTCCCACCAACATAAGATTAAATTGGCAAACACTGGAGCTACTTGGGCCCCCATGGCTACCCCACTTTTTTGTTGGAATACATTGCCATTGAACATGAAAAAGTTGTTTTTTAACACTATGGCCAACAATTTACATATAATGGATATAGCATGTCCGCAATCCTTACAATATTTATTCAAGTATAATCTAACAAATTCTATGCCCTCTTCCTGATCTATGGAAGTGCATAAGGAGCTAATGTCTATAGTGCACATCATAAGTTTATTACCAGTAAAGTTATAATTTTTGAGTTCATCCAAGAACATCCATGAATCTTTCAAGTAATGCTTACTATTCTGTACTATAGGATTTAACACTTGATCTAAATATGCAGAAATTTTAAATGTTATACTAAAAGCGCAGACACGACAGGCCTAAAAGGAGGCTGCTTTAAATAATTATGTATTTTGGGAATTCCAAATAGATAACCTAATTGTGGCTCTTCCACCATGAGAAATTCACACTAATCTATTGTAATATATCCCTGATGTAACAAGTCAAACAGACACAGATCAATATTTTTATAACAATTTCTAAAAAGTCTCTTGGAAACTTTTTTGTAACTGGTTTCATCAGATAAAAAGTTTCCAATAGCTTCATTGCCCTTATCAGTCTGCATAATAACAATACCTTGTCCTTTATCTGCTTTCATGTATATAATATCGGTGCAACTTTCCAATTTTTTAAGTGCTTTGATTTCTTGTTTACTTAAATTACAATATTTCGTATTAAACTTATTAGGTACAGAGCTACAAAAAAGGTTATAAAAGTCTGCCTCACAAATAGATGCAAAAGTATTAAGCGTATTACTTAGAATAGGATTATATGTGCTAGTCTTTATAAAGGCAACATTAATCACTTTAACTTCACTTAAAATGTATTTTAGATTAAGCTTCCTTACAAAAAATTTAAAGTCAATAAGGACGTTAATAACAGATGCTCTGTTGGCATAAACCTTTAGCAAACTTAATTCAGCTTGAGAAAAAAAACATATTAATTAAGTTGAAAATATGACAGTCTTTTTCTAACATCCTTTGTTTTTGCCTTTCTTTTTGGTAGCCGCAGCCAATGCCTCCTGATTTGGAGGCAGACTGCAAGTCTCCATCCCCTGATGCAAAAAAAGAAGAAGACAAAGAAGACATTTCACTGGACTCATTCGATTCATTGGTTAAAGTGTCTCTGTGTTTCTCACCAGTGTCCTTTGCAGATATATTGTCATTTTCAAAGTTAGTAAAAGAGTCCAGCCTGTTAAGATTTCAAACCACATTATTTTTGTTTTTATTTCCATTGTTGTTAGCAGCTGCAGCCTCATGTCTTTGGCTTTTCTTTTTAATGAAATAGGCCTATCCGAGCTGATAACTTCTAATGTCCCTAATCAGTTTTTTCTTTTTCTTATTAATGATGTTACCCACATCATGCCTTTTAGCTTTTTCAGTGAGCTTACAATATAAATACTGAAAGGACTGAAAATCAGGGTATTTATTAAGCTTGTGGTCAACAACATTAGTCTGCTCTCCATACCTCTCAGCTGTACAGATTTTTGCAGACTGTCCAGATTTTGGCCTTATATTTTTAGTCTGTTTTTCCTAAAATTATGCTTTCCTGGCAAATTAGTAGTAAATTATTAAAAGTAGAAGTTAAAAAAAAACGATAGCCATTTGAGTTTCAGACTTCATAACCTTCAGAAAATTCATGCTAATGCAAAACCTGTTATTCTATCAACTTTCTAAGTTTGTAAGAACAATATTTAAAAACTGTCCCTATTTTTGGGCCTTTGTCCCACTTTTATTTATGGCTTTGTCCAGATTTCTTGCTCTAAGAGGTTGAGAGGTATGCTGCTCTCTGAGTAGCTTAACGCTATCTGCATTCCAGTTAATTAGTGCTTTTAAAACTTCCAGACCAGCTCTATTGTAAACATCTTTGATATCAAGATAAATTTTGTCTTTAACAGTTAACCCATTTGGGAAAGTGTAGACTCTGAGCCCCAATGGCACAACTTTGAGCTCAATACATTTGTTTAAATAATGGTTTTCCAGTATTAAGCTTTTAAACTTTCTTTTCTAGATCATAGAACTTAGTTTTAAAATCAAACAAACCAAACTGCACGTTTACAGACCTTCCGGATTGCCAAGATGAATTAACCTCCAGACAAGGGTTAGAATCCTCTTCTTGCAGAAATCTGGTTACTGTTTGCTGAGGCAAATCTGTCTCAGCTGCAATAATAGTCCCCTCATCGGATGATGAGGAAAGAAAAACATTGGAACTTTCATCACACATGTGGAGGGCTCTGAAACTCCCTTTTAGTTGTTTAAGCACCTCCTGTGCTTGTTTGATGACATCAGTCAGGCTTTGATTAGGTTTGATACTCCTTCTGGCATAGAATGCACAGTAAAATCATGGATTCATCACCTTCCATCAGCTTCCACCCTTAAATCAGCACTATTAATGGAAAATCTGCTTGACTCCGTGGTTTTACTTCTCAGTTTGTTTCACTCCTTGAGCATAATGCTCAGCTTTGGAAAGGCTCAGATGATGCCCTCCTAAGTCTATAATGTTCATTGGCTGCACTTTGATTACCCTTATCACACACATCTTCCAATGGGAAAGATTTATCTCAACAAAATTAGTATCAATGAGATAAACAATTTGGCCCAGTGCTCAAGCATCTACAATTCTTATGAGTTTACCCAATCAGATTGCTCATAAGGATCCTTCAGTGGATTCAAAGTACATTTGACTCAGCTTTTAGACCCTCTCAATCCTTCAGTAAAGATTTCCAAGAAATGTAAGGAGTATCTTCATTGGTGGACTCAAAACTCCAACATGTCTCTGGGCAGAATATTGCAGGACCCAACCACCATGGCAACAGTGACCACAGGTGACTCTGTTCTGTGATGGGGCATCCTGTTTGGAGCAGACAGTCTAGAGCACCTCATTTGCCCACGAAACCAGTTTGCACATCAGTGTTCTCAATATAAAGCACTTCCTCACTCTTCAGGAATTTCAGGACTCCCTTCTTACCAGTGCAATTATCATCTAGTTTGGCAAAACATCAGGGGTTCAGTATATAAACAAGCAAGCAAGGGAATTTATTCCTACCCTCTTTGCCATGAGAAATTGAGAATGGCTACCCCTATCCCAGGTCAGTCAAATTCTGTCACGGACAGGCTCAGACAATGTCTTCTGATTCCACAAGTTGTCCCACAGTTCCACTACAACTCTGATCATGTTCTCTTGATGGGGAGACATTGCTGTGACCTCTCTGTCCTCAACTAACTAAAAATGCAGCAATTACTTTTCATTATTCCTCCCTTGAGGGGATCCCCCAGAGAAACACTTGTCTAGAAGCTGCAACCAGGATTTCTTTACACCTTGCCTTATTTTCTCTTATTCCAAAATTCCATGAGCAATATAATCAAAGCCAAAGTCATTCTAATAGCCCACTTTTGGCATTGGCAAGGTTGGTTACAAACCTCACTTCCTGACCCTGCAAGAACCTTGTCTTATCTGACCACCAAGACTGCTCCAGACGTCAATCTCTGGAGTTAACTGTGTGACTTCTCCAGTTCCATTGAGTGCATTCTAACTTGAGGGGAATATCTTCCAATATCATATTGCTATTTAATTTAATGCCACTATCCATATATCATGTAGGTATCCGATTTAATGTCATTATCCTTCTATACAGTCTTCATGACAAGATGCAGAGATACATCACCAGGCTTTTCTTCCATGTGGATAACATTAATGTTGCTGCCATCGCAATGATGTGAGACACTGCTTGAAAACTCTTTACCAAAATGCTCCTGCCCAGTATGTTTTGTCTTAGTCTGACACCTCAGCTGAGACCAAAATTATAGATGACATGGCTCTTAGCTCAACATGTTTATGATTTATACATCCACACACACACACACACACACACACACACACACACACACACACACACACACATATATATATAATATATATATATATATATATATATATATATATATATATATATATATTATTTTTTATATGTTTGTAATTTTGAAACTTCAAAACCTTGAACATTACAATCCCAAAGTTCAGATGCTCAAAGTTTTGAAATCTCGAAACTGAACAATTGAGACTGGCGATAGCGTAGTGTGATCTCGGAGTTGGTATATTTAATTATTAGGGGGAATGGTTTGCAGAGTGGGGCTTGCCCCTCTGTAAAAACGTGATTGCTAACATTTTATTGTTTTTGTATGGTTTTTTTTTTTTTGTTTTTGTTTTTTTTTTTTAATTTTGAGATTTCAAAACTTTGAACATCTGAACCTTGGGATTGTAATGATCGAGGTTTTGATGTTTTGAAATTACAAAGTGGATATACATATATATATATATATATATATATATATATATATATATTACCTCCAACAGTAGAGGCAGAAGAGGATGAATGTGATCAGCTATATGAGCAAGTCCTGGCTAACTGAAACACAAAAATTGGGAACAAAGGAGAAAGTTAAATGATTACAAATTATGGGCTTAGCTAGAGAAATGACACAAGAGAGCATCTGATAGAATTTTGAAATACAAACATTCTGTTCATTTCAAGCACATCTCAGCAACATAATCAATGACTGACAGAATTTTGAAATACAAACATTCTGTTCATTTTAAGCACATCTCAGCAGCATAATCAGTGACTGCACAAATGGACTTCACCCAGTAGGTTGTACAGAAATCAGAATGACCATGTTTTTGGAACTATACAATGGAAAAGCTTGATGACACCAAGAAGAACATCAAAATATGGAGCTGACTGTAGTATAGATCACCATCTAGTAATATGCAAAATTAAACTAAAATTGAAAAAGAGGCAGCCAGACAAGTATTTAGTAATGTAAGATCTTGAAGATATATAATTGGCTTTCAAAGATACTGCACAAACAATTTGCTGCACTAGACACAAATGAAGAAATTATGGGAAAATATCAAGAAAGCTGTATTTGAAGAAAGTGTGGCTACACATATTTTACATGCTATAAAAGGCTTACCCATATTTGATATTCTGTTGACCACTTTTCATAAAAGTTATTGGACTGTGTAAAACAAAAATGAAACTGGGATTATCTAGGAGTGTTGTCCAGAAAATTTGATAAGAATATCTTGAAGCGGTAATGAGAGATTCTCATTTGAAGTTTTAGGATGGAATTCAGCAAATAAATGCCTTTGCAAATTGAGAGAGTGACATTTTTACAAAATAGTTGAAAACAAATGGTACAACTTTCAGTTCTCTTCAGACTAAAAATTAAGAAAAGCTACCAAAACAAATATATAATATTGGCATGATTTCAGACTTAAATGGAGCGTTTCCACATCTGTTTACATTGCATAAAAATTACATTAAACAGTTGATTGTTTTTGTTCAACAATACTCAAGATGTTTACTTTTCTGTGTTCTTACTTTACAGATATTTATGCCAGTAACATTCTCAGAAAGTTTCATGAATAAATGTTGAACCATTCGGTAGATAAAGGCTTTAAATGAAAGAACTCAAATAATCCAAAGCAGACAACCCCTGGGATTTAGAAACAATGCAGCCACAATCATGGCTAGCCCTCCTCTGTTACTGTATATGCATGACAAGCCTCAATTCTCATTAACAATTAATGAGGCCATGCAGGTATGCTTAATGAGCAGTTCATTAAACACCCTGGCTATGGCTATGGCTGCGGCAGGGACTGCAGAAAAAGCATCAGTAGTATGGTGCAGCCACAAGGAACTACAAGCAGCTGTAAAGCTTATCAATCGAGCATGAATCCTGAGAGTGATAGGCACGAACTTGCATGCACATTTGCAGCAAGAGAAAGTAATTATTTTGCAGCCTTAAACACAATGAGGCTTTTGTGCTGATCTGTTTGTTTACCCAGTGATATTTATTTGCAGAAATGGTAACTAGCAGAAGGTACTAAGGGAATTAAGATGAAGCTAAGATGGTACACTAGGTAGTAGTGCTACAGAAGCAAACATATAACATAAACATGACTGGGAAGGGAGGTGGCGATGCAGTCAGGAATGCGGAAGACAATGAAGAAGGACACACAGAGGAAAGACAATGGTGCTGCTGTGGGGAGGGGGTGGACACCACTGGCTGTGATGCTACAGGCAGTTATGTAGTACCACTGATGGTAGTGCAACAGGCCTGAATGTGCCAGGGGTACTGTTCTCAAGGCTGCTGTATATAAATGTCAAATAACTGAAGAGAAAAATGTAAAACAACACATACATGGGAGAGAAAAGCACACTACAGTGACCAAATCCTAGTGCAATATCTGCAGTCTTACCGCCTCACCTGTACAACTGTCATGAAACAATCACCCTACTTTAACAATGATGTGCCTATATGCAAACCCTATGGAAGTTGAACCCACAGCCTTCAGTGCATCTATTGCTTAAAGCCTTTAATTTACAGCTGTGCTTCAGCAGCAGGCAGGCAAAAGCCCTCATGGAAACATGCAGTAGTTGTGTGTCTCATGCTCACAAAATAAATGAATAAAAGAAACAAAATTATACAATCCTGAGAGGAGTTAAATCTACAGCCATCATCACAGCAGTCTTTTGAGAAACAGACAGTAGTTGTGGTCCCTAACCTGCAGAATGAAAGAACAAAAGATCCAACAACAACTCCTCATGAAACCACCTTTGGGATCTAATGCAATTATCCACAGGCATAGGTGGCCGTGTAATACTTTACAAAGAGAAGTGCTCTAAACTTTATTTAATTTGTCCCGTCTGCCATGGAACACCATTCAACTTATGTGCATGGCCATTGCTGGGCAAGAACAATATAAGTAGTGCAAGACAGTGGTTGTACACAATAGCTGGAGGTGTGAAACATGGCAGTCTAGCTCAATGCTATACAAAGAGCACAGTGCTCGGCAGCTGTACATGGGCAGTAATAGTGCTTTTTGCATCTCAACACGCACAGTATGATCTCAAAAGATAAGCAATTTAGGAAGCCCTACATGTGCATGAGTGAGGTGTGTTTATCTGTTTTTGACCAGATTAAAGAGTAGAAATGGGAGTACAGAAAATAAATGAAAAGGAGAAGCAAGCAGAGGATAGAACAGAAGGTGCCCAAATAAGGGATTAGTGGGTTGGAGATGGGGAAGGTGGGATATCTATCTATCTATGTATCTATCTATCTATCTATCTATCTATCTATCTATCTATCTATCTATCTATCTATGTCTAGCTAGCTATCTTTCCTTTCTTGACCAGGTTAGTCTCATTAGGCTTAGTGGCCTCTTTTTAGGGGAAACCTGAGATGGTATTTTATACTACTAGGAGAAATTTGGCCAGGGCATCAGAGCACTTCCCCTACTCTTATCAACAAGTGCCATGGGATCTTTTGCATCCATTTGAGCTACAACCAACTCAAGCAGATGGAACCTTTGTTAAACATGTCATTTGAAGGATGACTACAAATACAATGAAAAAGTAAAGTTAATATGTATTTGTCATTTGATTGCATTATACTTAATATACTAGGATGAACATCAAACACACTTCCCAGTTTAACAAGGTTGTTAGCACAGAGAAGTGAGAGGGGGACCTGAAATCATAGCCATCAATGCCTGCATTCTGAAAGGCACGGGACTAATAGGATGAACTAGCTGAACAAACCAAAAGGAGTCCATAGTCACAGATGTAACAGTGGGATGATTAAGACAAATGAGCACTTGCAAAAAACTGCTGCTCAGACATACATGTCTATCACAGGTCATAAGTGAAGGAAACAAGTACAGTGACAAAGATTGTCCATGCCCACAGGGTTCCCTATTACATCCTCGAAGATGCACTTACCCGAATACATAAACACCGACACATCTCCATCGAACCACGTAAACATTGATCGTCCTGAAGTGCGAAATCCAAAATGTCGAATCATCGTGGTTGGCCCTTCCGTGGTATAGTTCCGTAAGGTAAGCGTGCGATAGTTATGGACCTTAGTGTTAGGGTGCGGGTTAAGGTAAGTGCATAGATGGTAATGTATGTGGGATTTAGTGTAGGGTTAGATGTAGGATTTTGTTACGTGTATGTGTGTGGATTATTTATTTTGTGTGGGTATAGCTTGTTAAGGTAAATGTGCGATAGTTACGGACCTTAGGGTTAGGGTGCAGGTTAAGGTAAGTGAATAGATGGTGGTATATGCAAGATGTAGTGTAGGGTTAGAAGTAGGGTGTAGTTTAGGGTTAGAAGTAGGGTTTTGGTTGGTGTATGTATGTGTTTGTTTAGTTTGTTTGGGTAGGTAGTATGTAGCGGGTGGTGTGGTGGGACAAGTATGGTGGTTCGAGCTTTTGAATTTTGCGGTTTAGGGCATTCTTTGTATTCGTGGTTCGCGGAATATGTGTCAGCGTTTTTGCATTCGGTTATTAGGGCTTTCGAGCTTGCAATATAGACCCTGCCCACAGATGTCCAGCCACTCAAAAAATGTTGCTCATACATATTTTCCATGTGTAATACTGCAGTTAGTATGAGACAGACACCTCAACTGGAAAACTATCAGACTGTACATGGGGGAATCAACCCACAGATATCACCACAGTGCTGGAGTATGGCTTTAATAGCTTGTGCCATTTGTCCAAGTAAGTAGCAGGAGGCGCGGATGCATGCACACACACACACACACACACACACACACACACACACACACACACACACACACACACACACACACACACACACACACAAGCACACTGTTCCAGCACACAAACAGCCACTGCTTCTGTCTGGCATGATCACTATCTGTTACTGGTTGCTCCACTGATTCCTCATCTGACTCAACCTCCTCTGCCAGTTGTGCTAAGGACTGCTGCTCCTGCAGGTGCCCACCCTGCAGTAACTACTTCAAGTGTGATATTGTATAACATTAAAGGCATGCATATGTGCACGTACGCACGCACGCGCACACACACACACACACACACACACACACACACACACACACACACACACACACACACACACACAGAAACACACACACACTTTTGTTTTCGCATGTGGTAGGGTCACACTGTGGGCTCCATTGTAAAAATTCAGATAGTGCAAAACAAACAGATCATAAAAGTATGCTTTCAGCAGCTCAAACAGTCACTCAGTGATGTTCACCATTTGTGCTTGGGCACAGCTGCAACCCTGGTTTGTTTGACTTTATGTATTTCATATGGTGTCATGAGCCAAACTTCCAGTGCACATCCAGTATCACCAAAAAGATGCCCCTGGGGAAAGTCACCCTTCATAAAACTTTGATACATGTCACAGGTGCATCATATATGGGAAATGTGATAACTATCTGGGTGGCATATACACACATTGTAAATAATACCCTGTGCATTACAGACCACCTGGCAAATGATAGAGTGATACTCTGCAGTTTACAAACCTCCTTCCCAGTTCACTAGGTGGGGCCTTTATTTCAATGTGTATACAGTCAATGAACCACAGTACCTCAGGGAAATGGGCTAAGTCACAGAAATCTCACATAGTACTGGCTTTCTCCTCTTGGGTATGTGGAAACTGCAAATACTCTACCACATGCTGAAGCATTGCACTGAGAAACTGATGGAGTATTCTCAAGACAGAGGCCTGAGATATCCCCACTTTTTTTAGTATATCACTGAATAATCCATGTAGCTAATATACATAAAAACCACACATATCAGGGTCTATATTAAATTATCGAAAGTTTAATTCACCAAACAGTATTTCTTTCGAAAATACCATTCAGCGAATTCTGAATATTGCGATCACAGTATAGTGAAGATCAGAAAATATGCCCTTTCCTTATTGTAGTATGATCTTGGAGTTGGTATATATAATTAGCGAGGGCTGTGGGGGGCGCACAAGAGTGAATTCACTGAATGGCATTTTCGATGGAAATACCGTTCGGTGAATTCAACTTTAGATAATTTAATATAGACCCCACATATCATAGTGTCCACTGGAGTACATACTCCATGCATCCCACTGGGCTGCAAACAAGACAGACAAATGTCCACAGTTACTTGGATGGTGTCCCTATCGAACAGTATCAGTACACAATGTTAGTGTTGTGGAATCCATGAAATATTAGGAATGGTCAAAAGACTGCACCTGCAAGGGTGGAGCAGCAGCAATAACAGCTTTTTGCAGATATATATATATATATTTAGTAATGCAGTGAAAATCTCCAACATTCTTTGGCAAGTTCCCTTACCTGAACATGAACATACAGCCAAGTTCAAATGTGCCATAGGCACAGCTCCATTGCATGGCATATATGCACTTACTGATCACTCTGCTATCTTGTTTAGCTTCATTAACATACAACAAGAGCCTCAATTTAATAATGTTGCTCATTACAATGCCATTATATGGCCACTAGCATATACCATATTGGACTCTTGCAGCTAGTGTTTCTGAACTGCACATACACCGCAAGTGGCCACTTGTCACACAGATTGCTTACCATCATATGGGAAAGTTTTCTAAATCTGTCCCAATATTCTGGGGACAGACCTGAAAATACTCTGCAGTTAAGACGTTAAATGTGTTATCAGTAGCAGCAATTGCATACGTTATTCTGATGGCATCATTGCTCACATTTTCAGTCTTGAGTCTTCCACTATAAAGCTGGAGATGTTCAGATATGAAGAAGTATTCTGCAATTTTTAAAGCAGTATTCTTCAATTTATGTAAAGTAAGATATTTTTAAAGGTTTTCTTTCTACTGTGTTCAGAGTTTCACTGCTTATTTGGCAGTGTTTAGGCATTTTCAGCACTTGTTTTCAAAGGATTTTATAAGACAGTTTCTGGGTACTGACATACCTGGAGATTTATTAACATCAAGGCCACATTGCAGCTGGGCTGTTTACCTTCTTACCATGACAAGAAGCATTACTAATTACATATGCATGCATCAAAACTAGTTAGCATGACAAGTAGCCCCCCCTTGCATCCCTAGCACAGGCTTGAGATCACGTTGTGGTAAACCAGCTTACAGCCTCGTCTTAATACAGGACATAAACAAGGGAGTGTGCATGAGAAGCCACTTTAGCTGAAGCAATTGCAAATGCACAATTATTTAGTGATTATATACACAACATCAACATGGAAATATAAAGAAATATATGAGCAATGGAAAGGCAAGCAACACAGACACTGCTTTGGAGTGGAGGCCACTAACAGAAGTTATGGAGATGGTGCACATTAAGGTGCAAAGTGAGTTGCATTATAAAATATTACATATAATGGTATAACAATAAAATATATAAGACAATATGGCCATTTTAAATATACATGCCAGATGTGGGATGAAAAAGTAATAGAGTAATGTGGTGCAACAACACACACCATGCCAAACAACAATGGGGTATGTAGACATACACCCACAGTATACCATGAAGGTAATTAAAAAGGATAAGATGTTTCTCCCGGGGTGTATTAGTTCAGCAATTCAGTTCACATGCTTTATAAAGGTGAGACACTGCAGATATTATACTGCCAGGGGTCATAAAAACACATACTTGTGAAATGTATCACGTATGCAGACAGATTTCAATGAAAAAGCAGCATGTGACAGATCATAAGGGAAATGATCCCAGAACTCCCACATTACACTGTGTCATACAACTGTCTTGTCAAGAGTAGCCACTAAAGCAGTCATGTTGCAAATCCCCTACAACACATCACACATCTGTGCATACATACAAGGATCAATGAAATAAGTCATAATAACCATTAAGACAGTATATCCAACAAAAGGCTATCTCAACACTTGCAGAAGAATTCAGATACATTAACCATATTAGACAATGCCAGTGTTCCCCATACAATGTACATACGCATGGCAGGATAGCTTACAGTCAGGGAAATATAACAGGTCACAGCACTAAAAGAGAAACTCCCAGGATTAAAACTAAACTCCCGCTTATGCCAGTGATATGCTCTAGACCATTCTAGCAGCAGGGCATGCCACAGAAGTAACTGGAGCAAAGGTGATTGGCATCTTGGGAATGGAACAGTTAATAACTGTATAAACAAAATGCACATACCTGTGTTCAAATTTCTGGATTTGCCCAAGAGCATATATTCACCAGAATAGAGTACAGTAAGACATGCTAATAAAGTAGTCATGAAAGAGATGGGTGCAAAATACAGTTCAGGATAACAAAATAGGTAATATTAGGACAAAGAAATGCACTTACCTGTATTTGAACTCCTGCCTTTGCCTAAAGATATACTCACCAAAAAGGGTATTAACAAGGCATGCTAATGGAGTAGTCATGAAAGATGTGGCTGAAAAATACATTTCAGGGGAACAGAACTGGTCTTATAATGGGAAACAGAACGCACATATTTGGGTTCAAACTCCTGACTTTTCAATTATGCAAATGTATTAACATGAGTAAGGTATGCCAAAGAAGTAGGTATTCTAAAGAGGTGTGACTAGACACAGATAATAAAGTAAAAAAAATAATGCTGCAGACCAGAAAATGAACATTAAAAAATAACATGAGACAGGTGGAGAGTGAAAACCACCATCCACTGTACAAATCACTTTATAATTATATTGAGGCGTGGAATCTGCTATATGAACTCATTACATTACCACATTTTACAGTTACAGTATGTGGCATTATTAGCACATGATAATACCGGCTGACACCATTTCTTACATTAGATCATTATAACTTTGAACACCCGCCTATCTAACTCACAGTATTTTGAGTTCTGCACTAACAAATGACACCAAAGAACAAGTTATATACCACTTGCCAGAAAGCACACATTTGAAGGAATGTCCTCAACAGTTGTGTGTGTGTGTGTGTGTGTGTGTGTGTGTGTGTGTGTGTGTGTGTGTGTGTGTGTGTGTGTGTGAATGAAAATGACCACATTGAAGAGTGAATAAAAAACTTAGTGGTGTAAAATCCTCCACCCATGAAAGTGCCACATACATGAAGAAGTTGTCTCAAAACATCTGTTCACTAAGTCAGTACTGGATGTCAACAATTACTTTACACATTGATATAACATGCACCAGACTGGATTAGAACACCTGCCTGTCTTACTCACATTCTTTTGACTTGTGTATGAGCTACTGATGTCACTGAACTTCTTATACAATAGTTGTTAGAAAACATACATTTGAAGGGAGTGTGACAACATTACAGGCAACTGACAAATCAGCATTGTGAAACTGACACCAGTAATTAGTAGATCATAAGCCTCAACATACCTCATTGACAATTTCCTCATGTCAGGAGTACACAGAAGCATAGAAGCTGGTAGAATTGAAATAATAAATGTCTACTCATGCCTATATTAGTATATCTTTCTTTCACACATTGAGGCTAAGCTCATATGCACGATAGTCAGTATATCAGTTTAGCTAATGGCATTTTCATTAGTTGTTGCTATAGGATGTGAACTGATACTTGCCATTCCTTAACTTTTAATAGCAAAACTGCTGTCTGTTAGCCATCACAATGAGAAATACAAAGAGTAAATAATAAGCTGGCCATATTTAAAAGGAGGCATAGCACCTTGGGGGATTAAAACCCTCCATCTGTCAAATACTAGTGCACCTTCCCATATGACATCCCATCTGTTCACTAAGCCATTCTTGCACATCACCAATTGCTTTTTACACATTGACAAAATGTATGCCATACTGAATACAAACTGATGCCACAAATAAGTTATGCAACAGTTGTCAGAAAGCACACATTTGGGGGGATACCATCACCAGTGTGTGTGAAAGTGTTACAACCAAGTAGAATTTCATCACATTGCATCTGCCCTCTAAGCCAGTCTTGTATGTCACCAATTGCTATTTGCACCCTGATAGAACTTATGCCACACTGGCTTTGAACTCCTGCTTAACAAACTCACTTTCTCTTGACTTGTGCACTAATACTGACACCACAGAAGTTATACAACCTTATATAACTTAATAACAACCTCTTCTCCTTTCAAGCTGTTTCCACTTCCTATATCAAAACTCTTCTTCTGAAACTAAAACCCTGCTCTTCCTCTACTGACAACCTCCCCTCTAGCTTCCTCAAACTAGCAGCTGAGTCTATAGCATATCCTATATCTATTCTCATCAACAGGTCAGTCCAAGAAGACACTGTACCTCTCATTTGGAAATCCTTTTTCACAATTCCCCTCCATAAAGGTGGAAACTCATCAGATCCATCTAACGTCCGACCCATCGCCATCCTGTCCCCTCTCTCTAAAATACTTGAGAAATGCATTCATTCACAACTTCTCAACTATCTCCTTCAGCATAACCTCTTTACTCCCACCCAGCATGGTTTTCTCTCTAACCATAGCACAACTACTGCTCTCCTATCATTTACTCATACTATTGCTGAAGCCTGTGACAACAACAAACTCATATCCTGTCTCTTCCTTGATTTATCCAAAGTTTTCAATACAGTATCTCACCCATTGCTGCCAACTAAACTGGCTAATCTCAACCTTTCAACTACCTCTCTATCCTGGTTCTCCAGCAATCTCTCTCACAGGCAGCAATCAGTAAAATGGCTGTCTTCCTGCTCTCCTTATATTCCATTCCCATTTGGTGTCCCACAGGGCTCCATCTTGGGTTCTCTCCTATTTAATGTATTTACTAATGAACTACATAAATCATGTCAACAAGTCTCCCTCATCCAATACGCTGATGACTTCACTCTTATCTCCACCTCTAGCAATGTCTCTGAACTTCTCACACTATCCCAAGATATCTTCGCATCTACTGAAAAATGGCTATCTGATAACTTACTTATTCTTAATCCTAAAAAGACTAAGCTCTTGCTCTTTCTCCCCCAGTCCCTCTCTCACCACAAGTCTACTTTTACCATTACATCGTTCGACAACACTATCATAAAACCTGAACCCCAAACAAAGCTCCTGGGAGTCATCATTGATGATGAACTTAAGTTTAACCCTCACATACTTCACTGTATCAAAAAAACCCACCAGAAACTAGGATTACTATATTGCAATAAAAAGTTCCTTAATGTAAATGCTAGACTCTCCCTGGCTCAAGCCTTCCTCCTTCCCTCCCTTTTTTATGCAGCCCCTATTCTAACTAACATCCAATCTACTACTATGCTCAAATTACAACAGACATACCACAAGATAGCTCGATTTGTTACAGACTCTCCTTACAGGTCTCACCACTGCATAGCCCTAAATGCCCTTCAATGGCTTGAACTCTCCCAAAAACTCCTACTACTGCAATTCCAAATATTACACACCATTATATACAAACCATCTTCTTGCCCTGCTCTATCCACCCTGATATCTCACTACTCCCCTTCCAGGACCCTACGTAGCTCTAACCAGCAACTTTTAGATCCTTACCATCCAAAAAGAAATGTTGGGAAACTTCTCTATAAATGCTCTGTTGTCTAAGCCTGGAACAAAATCCCTATACACATCTGCTCCATTTCCCACTCTATACTTTAAAAAAGAACTTAAGCAGTATCTTCTCAACACTAACACTTGCCCCTGCCATGACCCAACCTAGGTTAATAACCACTCCAATCTCCACTATATGTTAAAATGTACCAAATGATTTCTACCTGACTTTGGATAGTTTGTTTAATAGATTAGGCACTTTGCATTCAGTGTTAAATTTCAAGCTTACTTTACTCCCTTTTGTATACTCTGCCCTCTACTATACTGAAGTACAAATCTTTTAATTGTACAGTAATTTTTAATTAATATTCTTGTTTGAGATTCATGTTTATTGCATTATTTTTTTGTAACCTGGAGCTTTTCTCTTCGGGTCTCCACTGAAAATGGGCTATTAGCCCAGTTGGACTAACCCGATTAACAAATGTCAATAAAATAAAAATAAAATAAAATAAATACAACAATTGTAATGAAGCACACATTTGAGTGGGTACTATCTCTAGTGTATTGTATACAAATTAATATGGCCATATTAAAAGGGAATGTCACAATCAAGTGGGATTTCTAACATCACATCCGCTCACTAAGCCACAGAACAAGGCATACAGCACTCGTCAGGGAGCACTCATTTGAATGGTGTATATGAGCAATGTTAAAAAGATAGAAGCATTCAATGGACCATAACCCTCCACATACTTGACTGACAATTTGAACATCACATCAAAAGTACACAGAATGATGGAAGCTGTTACAATTTAAATAATAACTGTCTACTCATGCTTATATCAGATATTATTGTTTTCTATCGCACATTAAGGCTAAGCTAGATTGTGTGATTGTCAGCATATGATGTGTGGCAAACGGATTTTTCTTTTGCCATATGATTTAACTGTCACTTACCTCTGAGCAGCAATGCTGCTGCATGATGCCAAGCACTATGCAATGGTAAATGTAGAACAAGTTATTTGTTTTAATGGCAGACCTCTGCTGTCCACACGTGTGATGTGATACATGTGTTACTTCAGATGAAGTGTTGTGGTAGGGAATGATACATATGTGTCTAAAAGTAACAAAAAGTGCAAAGTAGGGGGGATGGGAATCATGAAGAAGTAAGGGATATACTCCAGAGCAGTGCTGTATCAGGTGAAGACACAGAGGAACTTGTACTGCCATGTGTCTGACAAATCACTGATGAAGGGAATGTTTTTATGAGAAGTCAAAAAGGTGATGGCATAGGGACTGAGCAGGATGGTTGTGGGTGATAGGGACATATGTAACACACTGGAGTATAACCCATGCGTCTCTGAGTGATATCCCCTATATCAGTGTAATATCCAGTGCTGCCAGTAAGTCCATGTGCATGTGTTCATCAGTCAGAAATAGTTAAATGTATAACAATTGCAGACGGATAACAGCACAAATGCAAATTATATCAATATTGCAGCCATTGATATTAGTCTGAAAATATGTTTTAAAGTTTACCTATAAAATAGCAGTTTCAGAATGAAAAGAAAAATACAGGTCAATCCCACCATCAGTGACATGCAACACTACTCTGAGTGCAGTGAAATGGGTTCCACATATCACGTATAATTTGAGTCATACAAGCATATACAAATAACAGGCAATTAACAATAATTTCAGTCTGTCAGAATAGCTTACTGATGTGCAATGTTGTCAATCTTAGCTGCCTGAGAAATGGGAAAGTCTTAGTGCATGCATAGGAATTGTCTTAGTTTTTGCTATAGAACAGGAACTTTTACTGCTCTCCGCTCATTGATGACAGATACGTTAACAAAATAAGAAAACGCCTACCAAGGCTACAGGTAGCTTTAACTTTAAACTCGTGTATAGCAACTATTGCCCTAACCTTCAAGGTAAACTCTGTACAAAATCCTCACTTTACCTATTAAGAATTAAAGATGACAAAACTTTCACATTTCACAAAGCCTATTTACCCTAGCAATAAATCAGAAAATCTTATCAAAAATTACTTGTGCTAACTAGAAGAATTTCCCTGCAGTACTCAGAAAAGTGAGTGAACACACCACCTTTAGAAATAAACTTCTTATATACCTTAAATACACCCACAAATGCAACTCATTCAGAGACACCATCTAATATCCTCTTTCTGCATGACTATTTCGTTAATTACTTCAAAAAATATGCAATTGCACATTGCATACCTGAATGAAACATGTCTGTGCATTTGTAACTATGTAAAATAGTAGATAATGTTTCCATTATACGTTGGTTCTTCATTATTGCATTATGTTTAAAATAACAGACTAGGAATATGGATAACTATTCAGAATGTTGGATCCTAGCCGCAACTAACTTGGCAAAGTTAGCAAAAATAAATAACGTCTTCTTTCCAGAGGAAAACAGTCCTGTTAAGGGTTTAAGAAGATCTTTATTCATCTGGTTGTCGATAGTTGAATAAAGATCTGCTTAAACTCTTAAATGGACTGTTTTTTTTTTCCCTCTGGAAAGAGAACTAACTTTATTTTTGCTAAATTTTATTAATTTAGCTGTGGCTAGGATCCGACATTCTGAACAATTATCCTTATTCCTAAACTTTTACTTTGTTCTGCAGACTGTTGAGGCCACAAGTTAGGATTCTAGATCGGAGCTTCGCAGCTTGCACTGTCTTTTTACAATGCTTAAAATGTCACCTCTCATGACTGTAAAAGATGACTTTCTTTACTACCTTCTGCCACATTCTGTCTGTAAACAATTTGCACTCGTGCTGTATGTGTATGTGAGTCATTCACCTGAAAATAAAAACTGTTGCTGTTGGTTAACTGCAAATTTGAAAGTATAAGCAGCTTTTGTCAGCCTATACATTGTACTTGTATCATGGCTGTAAAGGGTCCACAGACCATCACAACTATCCATTATCAAAGTAATAAATAAATAAAATAATAGATAACTAGAAAATAATCATTCAATGGTCTGGTAACCAGTGGGAGCACCAGCATGATGATATGAAGCACTCATGAAGACTTGCAGGAATATTGGCTGATATGCAAGGAGAGAACCCAGAGATTTACTTTAAGTGTGATGCTTTTAGCTTAAAGATTTTATTAGAGAGCATCAGGGGTGATGACCTTAAAAATAAGACTGATGCAGCAGAACAGAAATGGATTATTTATTTCAAAACATATAGACCACCTGGTATTAATGATGCTGTTGTGACTTTGAAGCCTTTTTTATGTGCATGCAAATTACCACATTGAAATTTACTGTTGATGTTTATATTTTACACATTTTTAAAAATGTCATGTTTATGTATGTTTTTTAGTACTTTTGTATGAGTGCTATGGCAGTCTGATAGAAGGTGTATACATGTCTCTTTAAGAATGTTAATTGTTAATTGGAGTAAGCTGCTGACTTGATGGGTTGTAGTAGCTTAAATATGTGTGTTAGGCATTTCTATCTGAAGAAGTGGTGTAATATCGCAAAAGTGCTTACTCTCTATTAATAAAATTTGTGTTTTCTGCAATACGGCTTGATATTTTGTTTTATTTTGACATTTGGACTTTTACTGATATCAAGTCTTTGTCCACATACTCTGCTTTGTTTCTTCTTGTGATCATCATCATCATCTTCTTTCAGCTGTTCCCGTTAGGGGTCGCCACAGCAAATCACCTGTTTCCATTTCTTCCTGTCTTCTGCATCTTGCTCTGTTACACCAACCACCTACATGTCCTCTCTCACCACATCCATAAACCTTATCTTAGGCCTTCCTCTTTTCCTGTTACCTGGTAGCTTCATCCTTAGCATCTTTTTCCCAATATACTCAGCATCCCTCCTCAGCACATGTCCAAACCAATGTAATCTTGCCTCTCTGGCTTTGTCTCCAAACCTTCCAACCTAGGCTGACCCTCTAATATACTTATTCCTAATCCTGTCCACCCTCATCACACCCAGTGCAAATCTTAACATCTTTAACTCTGCCACATCCAGCTCAAACTCCTGCCTTTTTGTCAATGCCACTGTCTCCAACCCATATAACATAGCTGGTCTCACTACCCTCTTGTAGACCTTCCCTTTCACTCTTACAGGTACTCGTCTGCCACAAATCACTCTTGACACTCTTCTCCACCCACTCCATCCTGCCTATACTCTCTTCTTCACCTCTCTTCCACAATCACCATTACTCTGAACTATTGACCCCAAGTATTTAAACTCATCCACCTTCGCCACCTCTACTCCTTGCATCCTCACCATTCCTCTGTCCTCCCTCTCATTCACACACATATATTCTGTCTTAGTCCTGCTGACCTTCATTCCTCTTCTCTCTAGAGCATGTCTCCATCTCTCCAGGGACTCCTCCACCTGTTCCCTACTCTCACTACAGATCACAATGTTATATGCAAACATCATAGTCCACAGGGACTCCTGTCTGATCTCATCTGTCAACCTGTCCATCACCATTGCAAATAAGAAAGGGCTCAGAGCTGATCCTTGATGTAACCCCACCTCCACCTTAAACGCATCCGTCACTCCCACCGCAGACCTCACTGCTGTCACACTGCATATCCTGTACCACTTTTACATACTTCTCTGACACTCCTGACTTCCTCATACAATACCACAACTCCTCTCTAGACACCCTGTCATATGCTTTCTCTAAGTCTACAAAAACACAATGCAACTCCTTCTGACAGTCTCTGTACTTCTCCATCAACACTCTCAGAGCAAACATTGCATCTGTAGTGCTCTTTCCTGGCATGAAACCATACTGCTGATCACTAATCATCATGTCCCTTCTTAAGCTAGCTTCCACTACTCTTTCCCATAACTTCATGCTGTGACTGATCAGTTTAATCCTTCTGTAGTTACTACAGCTCTACACATCACCCTTATTCTTAAAAATCAGTACCAGAACACTTTTTCTCCATTCCTCAGGCATCCTCTCACTTTCCAAGATTTCATTAAACAATCTGGTTAAAAACTCCACTGCCATTTCACCTAAACACCTCCATGTTTCCACAGTATGTCATCTGGGCCAACAGCCTTTCCATTCTTCATTCTCTTCATAGCTATCCTTACTTCCTCCTTGCTAATTCATTGTACTTCATGATTCACTATCCCTACATCATCCAACCTTCTCTCCCTCTCATTCTCTTCAACCCCTCAAAGTACTCTTTCCATCTCCTCAACACACTCTCCTCGCTTGTGAGTATGTTTCCCTCATTATCCTTTATCACCTTTACCTGCTACACATCTTTCCTAGCTCGGTCCCTCTGTCTAGCCAATCGGTACAGGTCCTTTTCTCCCTCCTTAGTGTCCAACCTTTCATACAACTCTTCATATGCCTTATCCTTAGCCTTCGCCACCTCTCTCTTTGCCATGCACCTCATCTCCTTATACTCCTGTCTACTTTCTTCATCTCTCTGACAATCCCACTTCTTCTTCACCAACCTCTTTCTCTGTATACTCTCCTGTATTTCCTCATTCCACCACCATGTCTCCTTGTCATCCTTCCTCTGTCCAGATGTGATACCAAGCACCTTTCTAGCCATCTCCCTTACTAGCTCTGCTGTAGTTACCCAGCTATTTGGTAACTCTTCACTGCCACCCAGTGCCTGTCTTAACTCATCCCTGAACTCCACCTCACAATTACCCTTTTTCAATTTCCACCATTTGATCCTTGGTGCTGCCCTCACAATCCTCCTCCTCTTCTTGATCACCAACATCATCCTACAAACCACCATCCTATGCTGCCTAACTACACTTTCTCCGGTCACCACTTTCTTTTATTTATTTATTTTTTTTTATTTATTTTACATTTGTTGACCGGGCTAGTCCAGCTGGATAATTTCCATTTTCAGTGGAGGCCCGGGGAGAAAAGCTCCATAGATTAAAATAAGGTTATAGAGATTAAACAATTACAATAAATGTGAGGAACTCAAACAGTGGGCAACAATGCATACATAATAGTTTAGATAAAGTAATACAAAACATAAATTACTATCTACGTATTTGAGAAAGGCATTAATTGTTTACAGTACTATTGTGTGAGAATAGGGTAATCTTCTTGTGATACAGATGATTATCTCCTTTTTTGAATGTTTGCTGTAACTAAACTGCTGTTAAAATAACATTAGTACTTAGATGGAGTGGCTACTGAAGCAATGATCATGGTACAAAAGGGACATACAGCTGTATTCTACTGCATTCTTGCACCTGTCCACATACATACTTAGCATGGGATGGCAAGTCACTGACACAATGCAGCCTGCCCTACTGCATTCTTGCACCTGTCCACATACATACTTAGCATGGGATGGCAAGTCACTGACATAATGCAGCCTGCCCCTCATCCAGATGTCTACAGTCTTTATGATACAGACATCTGTAACCATTACACCTAATGTACCTCTTCACTTACACACATCAGGAAAAGGCAGCCTACTGATATAGTACTGTCATACCCATGTCAGCCATGCAGACCTAGGTAGCAATCAAAGCATACATTGTAGCAGTCTGGAGTATCCAGCCATGTCCTCGTGTGAGACTACTTTCTCTGTGATATATCTATTACTGTACATCCACACATACCTTTCCCTCAATGACACGCTGTCCTCCTAGGTTTAAAAATGCCCCCCAAAGGTGATGGTGGGAAAAGTTGGACAGGTGCAGCCCTGCAGAGAATGACATTTTGTTACAGGCACTCAGGGCGCATGGGCTGTTGTTGTGTATGGGGAAACAGTGATGCACAATGTAATTTCTGTGAGTGTGAGGAAAGTAGAGTTGTGTAAGTCAACTTAGTATAACAATAGATGTTCTAACGATCATGGTTACAGTAGCATAAGCTGTTATAACCTGCTAGGATATAACAGCTTGCTACCTTCTAAAGCTTCAGAGCAACATTTACACACCCAGGTCATTAGACAGCCCGAGCTGACTAAAAGAAAGTTTGGACACCAAGCCCTTCAGTGCCTTCATCCCAACTGAGAAATGGAGGCTAAGTCATGGCAGGACATTACTAGGAAAAGAAAAATACAAGTCCACACCCTGATATAAAAACACACCAAAGACAAGGGGGAATAGAAGTAGGGAGCGGCTACTGATGCAATGATATTTCAAACATCTAATGTTATAGTAAGCTTATTTACAAAACAATACTATGATCTTCATATTGATCATTGTTGCAGTAGCCTAAGCTATATGGGTAGATGACCATAGCTAAGAACAACTGAAAGGTGGAAAGGGAAGGGTCCAGCAGCCCCTGGAAAATAGTCTTAGCAATGCCAGTCCTAGACTTAAGAAAGAAATGTAGTTTATAGTGTTTTGTAAAACTATGCACAGAGGACCAAGCTGCTGCTTCTAGAATACTTTGTTTTCTGCCCTTTCAAAAAACCTACAGATGAAGCCAAGGCACTGGTAGCATGTGCCTTAACCCACCCTGGAATAGTATTGCTGCTGTGGTGAAATGACAAAAGGCAATAGCCTCAGTCGTGTATTTGGGATAGTCTGCTTTGACACAGATTGTCCTTTCTTCTTACCTTTACAAGAGATAAACAACTGATCAGAAGTTCCGAAAGATTTTGTTCTGTCATGATAGTATCAGAGTTGTCTGTGAACAGCCAAGGTATGAAGTATCCTTTCACACTCAGTTTTAAGTTCTGAAAAGAAAATTGGGAAATGGATAGTCTGTCAAAGTAAATCCAGGTACCACTTTAAGCATACAAGGATTAGTTCTAAAAGAAAGCCTGTTTCAGTGGAAAATGAGATAAGGTTGACCCACAATAAAATCTTACAGCTCAGATACTCTTCTTGCAGAAGTCAGCACAATCAGCAAAACTATTTTCCATTTAAGTATCTCAAGTAAGCCAGATGCGCTTGTTCAAATGGAACAAGTGTTGGCTTCTCTAACACAAAATTAACACCCCAAGGAGGAGCCAATGGTTTTCTGGAAGCCTTCTTATGTGGTGATCCTTTCAAAAACATGTTCACATGAGAATGCATTGAAAGAGGGGGATTTATGGCCCAACATCCTAAAATGGCCAACAGATGAACCTTGACAAGTGGGTAAGACAGGCAATAGAATAGTAACTCACAGAGATGCTGTTAAACCAGAGAAATACTAACCCTGAATGGGTGCTGGTTGTTTTGCTGTCACTAACTAGAAAACCTTTTGTGTTTGCTTATACATGATTTTTTGTACTGAGCTTTCTTGTCTCCATTAGTACCTAATGCACATCTTTAGAAAACAGGTGCTTAAAGTGTATCAAGGCCCCAATCACTTAGGTAGTTGGTTGTTGTTTCTTTAGGGTTAGGATGTATCAAACACCCCTGTTTCTGTGTGAGCACATGTAGTCTATGAGGAAGTTTGTGTTAATTACCTTTGGCCAATTCCAAAAGAAGGGGAGATGCAGTGTTGCCTGGGTAAGAAGGGAGTCACAATGATCTTTGAGGATTCCTTCTGAATTTTCAGAATTACCCTGGATATCAGTAGAAAGGGTGTAAAAGCATAAAGGAACATTCCTGACCAAGGAAACGAAAAGATATTTGTCTTCCAGGTTTTCTTGCAGGGAGTCAGGGAACAGAATCTTGCCAGTTCATTGTTTATAGAGCAGACAAAAAGATCTACTTGAGGAATTCCTGAGAGGTGAGACAGATCTTGGATGAACCCTGATATAGTTTCCATTAGTAAGGGTATGTCTTCGTCTTGCTCAAATTGTCTGCCACCCAATTTTGCTCTGCTGGAAAGCAGGATGCCTGTAGAGTGAGATTGTGCTGTAAAGCTATATCCCATGCACACACAGCTAGTCTACACAGGGGATAAGATCTGGTACCCCCTTGCTTGCTAATATAACACATCAGTGTGGTATTGTCTGTAATTACTTGAAGAGGTCCTGGGGACCTTAGGTGATTCAGATTTGAGAGTCTTTATAAGACCTAGCATCTCTTTACGTTTTTGTGCTTTGGTTTGTCTTGTCCCAGAGACCTTGTACTTTCATCCCCCTTGACACTTTCCCCAGGCAAAGTCCAAGGCTCTGTTGTGACTGCTTTGAAGCTGGAGGTGAGAAGGGAAGACTAGGATTCAGGGATACCTGATGTCTCCACCACCTGATTTCTCTTTTCAAACATAGCAGAACTGGCATTTGAAAAGACAAGAGGTATTGATGCTGGGAGCAAAGATGCCACTGTATCTTTCACACATGGAGCCTTGCAAGAGGTATCATAAAAACCATGGATGACCAAAAGATGCAGAATCCTGTGGTATTCCCTCACAGTGACAGAAATCTGAATGCCTCCCCGCCCCCCAGAACAGATCTAAATATAGATCTGTTTTGTTTTTCCCCTGTATGTGCCCTTTGTACTGAGTTACATAACAGGCACCCAACACAGTCCTGTATGATAGAGTCAAAAAAGACTTTTGAATGCTCTTTTGGAATCCTAGCCTCTGTAGAAGATCTCTTACCCAAGTGAGAGATTCCTGACACTTTCAAAAATATTCAGCAAAGATAAGCAAGTTATCTAAATGTGGAAAATATAGATACCCTGTAGCCTGCAATGGGTTATGACAGGAGCTAGACACTTTGAAAACATTCTTAGAGCAGTAGATGGCCAAAGGATAAGGCAGAGAACTAATAATGTGATCCAGACACTCAAACCCTTAAGAAATGCCTGATCTGGATGAACAGAAATGAGATGCTATGCATCTTTTAAATCTAAGGTCATTAAAAACTCAAATTAGCAAGAAGGGGTAACAGGTTGGGAAGTAAAAGCACATTGAACTTGGGCACTATCACAAACTAATTCAGGAAAGAATGGTCCAGAACTGCTCTCCAGGAATTTTCTTTTTTTGCCACTAAAAAAAAATACTGAATAAAATCTGTCTCTCAACTGTGAAGGAGGAACTGCTTCTATTAGCCCCTGAGACAATATGTTATGTAGGACAGGAGTGAAGAGAAGGGTTTGGTCTGGTGGAAGAGGAGGAACCCCTGGAAAGGAGGAATTTTCTCCCACTGCCACATGTTAGCTAGCTGGATCAGCTTCAGAACCAAGTTGCCTGATACAATCTGTTGCCAAAGACAGAGATGGAGATTCAGACTTTCTGGAAGGGATAAGGGACTACCAGGGCGAGGGTGGGGGGATAAGGTCCCTTAAATACTTATTTGATCATCTTTTGTTCTGGAAGGTTCTTGCTTTCTTCTTGGATCTCTCTGCCATTGCTTTTTAAAGGTCTGCTAACCAGCATTCTGCTGAAACCGCTTATTTTGTCTCTTGCCAAAACTGGACAAGGGAGCAGAAAATACTTGGAAAATCCAGAGAATGAGGGCTGTAAAATCTGAGAGATTCCCACAAATCAGCTTACCACTCTCATCTCACGTTTTGATGACCTCTGCAGCAGATGGTGCAAAAATTAAATCTCTCTCCAAAGCACAATTCGAAATTTCATTTTTGACATTTTTTGTGAGGTTCTGAGAATACAGTCAGGCAACCCTCCTCAAAACAGTTTCAGTGGCAACAGCCCAGGAAGTAGTATCTACAGAGTCATAAACAGACTTCAGATAATGAGTAGTGACCTGAGAATCAGAAGAAACTAACCTACATACAGCAGATTTTTCCTCAAAAGAGAACATTCCTTGTACTTTCACAGTTTCCAGTATAAACTTTAATATATGAGCTTGACAATACAGAATTGTAAAAATCAAAGTTACAGAAGCACACTCTTTTTTCCATGACTTAGCAGTAGCTTTACCATCTTTGTGTGAAGGAGAATTAGAATTAACAAAATGTTTAGCAGCATCTTGCTTAACTAAAACTATAGCTGCTGGGTCAGGCCTGAGATTAGACTCAGGAACTATGTACAATCTACCTGCTTTCTTAGGGACAGAAGGTTGGGTGTCAGGAAAAGAATATGCTGTGATAAACACCCCCTTCAATGCTGATAGCAGTAGGCTGAGGTGGACATGGGTGAAGGATCTGGGAATTCCAATTGTAGCAATTCTTAGTATCTTCTAAGGGACTGAGAAACCTCAATGTCCTTCCAATGAAAGCACTGACACATAGTCTCAGAGAAACTGAATCCTTCACAGGTTGATTCAGGTAAAATATAGTCCTCAGAATCTGAATCAGAAATGTAAAGAGAAAAGCCTACATGTGTCCCTTCACATTCCCCATATAGAGCCCATATCCTGAATCTCTTCAGGGACAGAGGAATCCCTTTTCCTTTCACCATAAACCACTGTATAAGAAGAGTCAATAGCCTGCACAAGACCTCAAGCCATGCCCAAAAAGTTACTCTTATCCAGGGAAACTGACACAAGAAAAGTTAAATGTTTTCTTTTCTGTCCCTTTTTAACATAAATGTTAGGGCAAACAGACCTTGTATTGCTAAAAGCATCTTTCCAAAGAATAGGCACAACATTCTGGCTAAGCAGGAGTACATTCTCTGATCCTTCTCCCATGACCAACAAAAATGGCTCTCCCTTGCCCATTGAGGGGACCCCAACAGCTGCAGAGGATGTAGTGAACTCCCAGTCCATTGCAGGTGTATGGACAAAACTAGAAGGATTCAAGAAAATGATGAGTGGTCTGAGGAACCAACTTTGGCCATATTAGAGTCACTCACCTGTAGATAAATTACCAGACTGCTTTGATGGTAAAGGCTACTTAACTTTTTCTTCATGTGGCTGGAAGAAAGCCTGATTGACAGAGTGACAGTTTGTTCCTTGTGCAAACAGAAAATGGTGCTTGTTTCCTGATGAAGCTTGGAAGCAATAGTTGGTGAAAGCAGTCACCCCCCAAAAAAGCACAGTAAATACAGTAAATATTACTTTTGATAATTTGTCTTGTCCCAAAAAGTAAAATACACATAGTTTTTCAAAGATAAAGGCATTTTCTAACAACTTTTAACTTCTTTTTAACACTAAAGTAAAAAAAAAAGTATGCTACCATTTAAACGTATATACAAGTAATGTGACAGTGAATAACATTATTTTTTCATACCTTTAAAGTAGTTGTTTTCACAAAAAAACTAAGTTTAAACAACTAAAAAGTAACATGGAAGGTTTTCCCTGAAGGGAACTTATTTGCCAAAAATGGGACAGCATTAGCTGAAAGACCTCCAAAAGCCATCAGAGAAGCCCTTTTCTATGCAGCAGGAAAGCTCTGAAGGGCATGGTACCCAAACCTGTCTAAGCTGTCTAGTGGTTAGGACACATGGAAGTTGCCCTGAAGCTTTGGGAGCTGGTCGGCTGTTATAGCCTATGTAGGATATAACCCATACAGCTTAGGCTACTGCGGCAGTAATCAATATGAAGATCATTTGCATAACACCTCGGTGTCAGAAACATATAAACAACATATGAAGGGCTTCAAAAAATGTATGCAACATAGGAGTGGAACATATAGTGGCAGGGGGGTGATCCTCATCCAAGCTCTGCACTCACTGATGAAGGATTGTTTCTAGCATTCAGGCATGCTGGTGCTGATGGGATAGCCATTATAGCAATGCATCAACACAAGTTCTACAGGTGCCCAGATATCTCATATCTCACAAAGAAACGAGACCAATATGCATCCAGAATGCAAAAGGTATACTGGCATTGTGAGTGCACCAATGCACAATTGCATGGAGTAATTGCATCTTGTGTCCTTCAAGGGTACCTTAGGCATACATACAAAAGGAGATACTGGAATGTGTAAGTGTTTAGTATTTGGCTGTACAACTGTAGCTGTCATTATCCTGTTCACAATGGGGTATGGAGCAGGTGGACTGATGATAATCACATGCTTTGTCATGATTTGTATTTGTGTTGCAGAGGTTGAGCACCAATAATAACAGGTTGTGGCTGATCCCCAGATGGGGTCTGGTGATGAAGCCAGCATGCATGTTATGTCACAGTCTCTTGACACCTTGGCACTGACTGTCTTACTCCTGCTTGGGCACACACTCATTGACCAGGATAATAATGTATCCCCCCTCCCCCATATACCATGCAAACTGCAGAGTGTGGTATACAGATCAGCAACACTAGGGGGACCTATGCTTTCACCAGTTGTAACCCAGGAGGGGTAGAGAAGCTCACTGCATCTGACACTCTGATACATGCTGTACGGTGGGCTATCATTGTAATACAGCATCATCCACCACCCCAGCCAGGCCAAGACATGCATGCAGCAATCAGCCTCAACCAACATATGTGCAGGGCTATAATCTTGACTCTGCTTACAGCTACACATGCAGAACTGGAAATGATAGGTGCTGTATGTAACCTATGGGAGACAGTGTAGAAGGAGTACAGTGCTATGAACAGTCATGTGTGCTCCATGGTGGGATGTATTGTTACAACAGCCTTCTCACTGAGAACATTAGCCAGTGTCACCACTGGGGTCCTGCAGTATAGTACAGTCAGTGGCTGCAGCCAAATGGATAATCTCAGTGGACACACAGGATAATCTTCACAAGGTGCACAGTCCACATCTGCCATGGTTGAGATATCATCATACTCAAAGCAATGGCAATGTTGGCCATGCTGCAGGGCTAATCAGAACTAATCAGGAAGGGCTGCTTCATATATGAGTACCATACATTGTCCTGTTCCTCCAGTTTCACCACATCTGTGGCCAGGGGACATCTCTTCCCACATGGCCTTCACAGTACTGGGACCATGCTGTGGGGTACTGTAGTGTGTGATCCACAGCCCCTGTGGCAGTCACCCTATTGAATGGTCCCATAGTGGTACTCCCACACATACCATTGAGAAGATATTTTGACACATATACTATCCCTTTTCATGACTTCCATATCTGCCTAGAGTAACGTGGTCCTCTACCTCCTGGTTATGTTGATTTCCATGTGTCCCCAGACACCTCTGTAAGTGATGACAGCTGTGAACATCACTTCCTTATTTATGCAGTGTAAGTCGAGATGTCTGATGCACATTGTGACTCAACAATGTGCTGTCCAACAGAGTCATTATATAACACATCCATCATTTTGTTTTGTGTGGTACTGCACTGCCTCTGTGTACATGTCAGGGCTCACAGACTTGGACTTGTTTAAACTTTGTCTACATTACCATTTACTGTGCATGACTCCATCTGGAGGAGTGTGGTGCAGCTGAAGATGGTGGTTCTCTGCCATCTGTGTTGTGGATGGAAGATGACAAAGTGGTCAAGTTCTATTGTCACACTGTTGAGGGTCCTGAGAATACTGCCTGATCTGCCTGCTAATGATGTATCACAGTGTGCAGCATTCAGCATGTCAGGAATATATGGTAAGCTATGGCAAGTGCATACTACAGTGACCACAGATGTGTCTAGACATCACAAAGATTATTTCAGCAGGTAGAACTCATACTAGTCCATACTCTGATTTGAATGTGGGTGATACTGATTGGCCATGTCTTGTTGGCTTTGCACCAGAATCATCAGCCAGGGATCAAGGGGATAACCTGTGTTACCTTTAATGTATTAGGGTCAGGGAAATATATGCAGGTGCACAAGTATGCCAGATGTTACCTGCTAGGTGGCCCTGTGGGATGTATTCATGTATGAAGAAATGACACTAATGATGTGTATCCCATATATGGGAATCAAGTACACTACAAGTATGCAGTGTATGCTTATGGTTAATTAGTCCACATGGGTCACACACCATCTTCCATTTGATTAAACAGTAGCCCATTTGTACTGATGTGCAGCTGTCCACAGATGCAGGGTGGAATATTTATTGCCACATGGGTGCAATCTATGTCTCACAATGCTTCTGAGATGTAAGCAATATCATTCAAGCCACACATGGTCATGGCCATCTTTCTCTGCTGTACTGGGCTTGCAGATACACTTATACAAATATATAGCAATGGACTGAGAAATATTCTGAGTACTCATTGGGCTGATGCCTATGAAATATTTAAGGTGTCCCCAGTTTGTCTCTGAAAAGCTCATGTAACCAGTTTGGCAAGTACTGCACATACTGTAGTATCTATGGAGATATGAATCCAGTTTGTGGGCCATGCATTACAGTCAATGGCCATGTTTTGTTATTGTCAATATACTGCCTTTTCCATAAGCATACCCCTCAGCATCTAAGTGCAAGAAATCTGGAGAAATCCAAAAATAATTGGGGAACAAGGGCTCAAAATCTGGAACTGATTTTAAATATTGCTATTACAAGTTTAGACAGATGTTAGAATAACAGATTTTGCATTAGCATGCTTTTTCCAGAGGATATGAAGCCTGAAACTCAAATGTATGCCATAATTCAACTATTTCCAATCCTCAATGATTTGTCAGAAATCCACAAATTTTTACAAGGAACAGACCAAAAGTATGAGGCAAAAATGTGGACATTCTGAGTAAATCTGGAGAGTTGAGAGATATATACCAGACTTGTATGCCTGTCAGCTGGTGTGAGGTTATTCTCTGTCACTAACACTTTCTAGTATATGAGCTGTCATACCATGTAAAAGAGTGAAACTGTCACCTGAGCTAAGCAAATTCTGTGTTGTGTATGGAATTGCTGCTGCCAGCAATTCTTCAAAATAGGATACCAAGAGGAAATGTACATGTGTGTGCATGACTAAAACTGTATATAAAGATCTGTATTAATCCAGTTATGTTAGGGGTATTGGTAGGGACACATTTGTCCTGAGGTAAATGTTATATCTCTCACATCATCTGTATTATATGATAAGTAAAGTGGAACAGTACTTGAAGCTGCAACGTTAGTCCATGTGGTTTATTATAAAAAGTTATTTGTTACTGTTCTAAGTTGATGCTGCAAAGTATATTCTCTCATCAGTGTATATTCTGCAAGTTTCTGTATGCAACAGACTATGAATGCATATATAACTAGACTTTGATTTCAGCAGAAACCAGCCAGCAAGACTGAGTGTCTTAAGAAGACTTCAAATCCATCACAGTAAGCAGCACCATATAATTTTTCAATTTCTTACAGTCTATCATGAATATGTTGTTGGTATCCTAGACCTCTGGGAAGGCAGCCAGTTGTAGTCATTACATTTAAACAGCACTGTTAGTTCATTTTTCTAGTGCTAGGGCTATGTGCATTTGAAACTTGCAGAGGGTTCTTGGCTTTGTCAAAAGGTCTGTTGGAATGTCTAGTGGCACTGACATATATGTGTGTGTGAATTTATATATATATATATATATATATATATATATATATATATATATATATATATATATATATATATATATGTTTAGGTATATGTGGGTCTACTTCTAAATACCGTTATTTCAGAATCCCAAAGACCAAAATACTGAGATGAGAATCACAAAACTTAAAATGCTGAACCGCATAAGTATTCCCAGGGCAATTAAACACTTCTCAAGATGGCTAATTATGCCCTTTCTCCAGTGTAATGTGATCCTGGAGTTGGTATATATAGTTGGGGAATAAGAGATGCATCTCCCCCACATTGGTGTGGTTTTGGGGGGGTGTAGCCCAGCACCTAGGTGGGTTTCAGATAGTGCTGTGTGTTTTAATGTTGTGCTGGGCAAATGCTTACTTGACCTGGGAATACTTACACGGTTTGGCATTTTAAGTTTCGTGATTCTCATCTTGATACTTTGAAATTATGGTATTTAGAAGTAGACCATATAAATATATATATATATATATATATATATATATATATATATATATATATATGGGTTATCTTCAGTACATTAAAAGGCCACAACATCGAAATCCACTGCATTGACACCGTAGAAGATCGACACCTGGAGAGCCGAAGTTCACCACACAGTAGGGAACCATTTGGCCGTCTGGAACTCCGAATCTACCAATGAAACAAACACACAGATGTGGGGGGCTTTTCCCCCACACCCCCCTTACTTAATATTCCAACTCTGAGAACACACTACCACGGGGGTACGGGACAAAATTCACAGTGATGGCCAAATGGTTCCTTACCGTGTGGTGAACGTCGGCTCTCCGGGTGTCAATGTTATGCGGTATCGATGCAGTAGATTTCGATGTTGTGGCAGTTCGATGTACTGACAGTAAGCCATATATATATATATATATATATATATATATATATATATATATATATGTGTGTGTGTGTGTGTGTGTGTGTATACATATAAACTTTTCACATGATGAATTTGCTCATTTAGGTTAAAACTAGGATGGATTTCAACCAAAAAAAAAAGCTTGAGTTGATATTTTCCAAGCCTTCCCTACTTGTTATTGAAGGGATGTCTACATTTACGCATTGATTTCTTATCCAATTATTCAACTTGTTTTTGCTTTGGTAATTTCATAAGTATTACATTTAAGAGATAGTAACATTGTTTAAGGTACACTGAATATTGTGTCTAGCACAGTTGGAAAGTATTGGTAAATTTGAATCTTTCATCAAATGTTAAAAATTTTTCTTCAAACTTTATTTAATCAGGAATTACTGCTTAGATTTTCACATACTTTTTAATTTGTTTGGCGTATGATATTGTTAGGCTGAGTAAAGCAAGACACTAACATTTTCTTTTTTCAAGATAGGCTTTGATGTTAAACTGAGCATGGAATCACAATAAAATGTGTAGCACAATTTAAATTAGGAGTAGGGTTTGCTTCAATATCTACATAATCTACATCAAATTAGCCAGTAATAGGTGTTGTTCTACCTCCTCATTGTTCTGCAATTACAAATTTTCTTAAAGATGACCTCTGACTTTTGATAGATTAGCAGGGGTATACAAACACTTTTTTAGTATAGTCAGGCACACCATTGACATCGAGTCATCTATTAATGTGATGTCTGATGACATCTACTCCCTGAAGAAGGTAAATGCATATGTAAAGCACTATCCTCAGGTGTTAACTTGATTTCCACCTGATAGGTCTTCAAAATCATAAGAAGAAATTCTAGATTCATTTATCTTTAAATGATAAAATTTTCTAGAAGGTTTCTTTTTTCTTTTTTAGTCTGACATTTGGTGTAGAGAGTTACGGATATAATCTTAAGTTCCTGTGGGACAGGATTTGATTTGCTCAGCCTTCATTTGCATACTGTGTGATCTTGAGCAAGTGGCTTAACCAGGCATTGCTCCTGGGTTGCCCCTGCAAAGGGATTGTGTGTCCAGTGAACCCACCTGGTTAACAAATGGGTATTATTATTAAAATTACCAATGGGCAGGGAAATAAGATCATTCCTGCAGGCACATTCAGTGTTTAAATGTTAATTGTCATCAATTAATGCGTATATCATGCTGACACAGGTTTTTGCATATAACTGAAAATGAATACACATTTACTGACATTCCAGCACAGATAAAAAGGGATGTGACTGCATAAAATCTTCAGACTTGATTACCATTTATCTTGAATGGTTGATTTTTTTATACGTTTCAGCATTTCTACTTCTATTTCACAAACCTCTGAAATTGTCTGGGTCTGTCCTATTGATCTTTTTCCAGTCCCTTAGCCCATTTTTACTTTTTGCCCTAGCCCTGCATAGTCACCCAGCTCATAGTCTCATATCATTGGCTTTGGCTGCAGCTGTCTACTTTTTCCCCAACCCTATGTCACACATTGACAGGGCTACTGTTGGTTGGAGTACCTTCACCTCATTCAGCCTGCTTCACCTCTTCTGTCTTGGTTAGTACTACATCTAAGACTGTGATATTTGTGTTATATTCACCTACTAGCTATCTACATCCCTCTTTGTCCGAGATTCAAGGCCTCATTTATTATCTTCTATATTTCAAGCCTTGTGGTTCAGACCTCACAGTCTATATCTGGTAGATTCAAGTACCCCAATCACAATGAGACTCTTCCATCCATTCTAGTTATTTGTTCTTCCCTACAGTCATTCATCTTTCTCCCTGAACATCTCAGGAGGCCAATGTATTGTGTTTTCTCCAGTCTTAACTACAGTAGAGCTTATTTTTTTTAATTTTCTCTTGCTTCTCTTCCTATCACCTAATATTTTATATAATGCCTCATAGACTACCATATCAGCCCAGCTCTCCTCACACTTTTTTGTATTTTAGCACAGTACTGGAGACATATTTTTCCATTTCATTCTTTAGCGTTGTTGTCTGTTATGGTCTGAGATTCAATGTATCTGTAGTGTACCATTCATTCCTAAGCTAGACTACCCTGAAAGTCTGTCTTTCCATGGCCATTCTCCCTGTTACCTGTTTCAGACAATTTTTGTGCCCCTTAACATTCTATATTCCTTCAGAGAAAGGATTTTCTAATCCAGTGTCCTCACATCTCACAACTACTATTCCGGTCTTTCTTATTATTGCCTCCATTGAATCCACTAACAGTCAGTTGGTGCTCGCATGCACCACAATTGCCCACCCTTGATCACCTTGGAAGCTTTGTCCCATGTATATCTCTAAGGTAACCTCTATTAACAAACATCTGCACTAAAATATCAGCCTCTTCACTGAATGATAAATTGATAAATCATCACTAATTAATCTACTTAGCCTAATAACTTGCCCTCTAATATATTCCATTTCATAAAATTAGGGTACTGACTTCAAAATGCAGATAATTGTTCTTAAAAAAATCATTTTTCTATGTATGTTGGTTTGGAAACAACCCTGTTCAAGACTGATTGTGATATAAACATCCAAAAAATTGACTCTATTCCCTTTATCACTAATAATAAAGGACAGAAAATCAGTGCTTTGATTAATATCTTGCAAAAACAAGTTGAATTCCTCACTAGTACCTCATCAAATAAAAAACAAATCATCTGTGTATCTTCTATAAAAAAGTACATATTTAAATAACTCAAGTTTACCAACACAATACTTTCCCACCAACATAAAACTAAATTAGTAAATCCTGGAGCCATTTTGGGCCCCATGGCAATCCCTGATTTTTGTTGATACATACTATCCTCAAATAAAAAGAAGTTATTAGCTAAAAGAACATCTAATAATATACATATTGTGTTGATCTTGATGTTATTAAACTAAGTAAACTGACTTAAATAATTTCTTACATATTCACCCCCCCCCATATTCTGATCTAAAGAGGTATACAGTGAGACCACATCAATAGTAACTGGGCATTTCTCATTCTCTTGAAAATATATTTTTTTTAATAAATCCAAAAATACCCAAGAATATTTTAAATAAAAAACTAGTATTTTGGGTTACTGGATTCAACAGCCCATCTAAATAATGCACAATGGTTATCGTTTTACTCTACGGGGCAGACACAATCAGTTTAAATGGAGACCTAACAGAATCTTTATGGATTTCTGGAATACCAAAAATCTTGCCTAATTGAAGTTAAGCGACATATAAAAATTCATGCAAACTAAAATCAACATACCTCTGATTTAACAAATCCAGTAACAAAGTATCAACCTTTTAAAAACATTTACATACAAAATTTTTACTAACTTTAATTTATAATGTCAGCTAAAAGTCCAACCATTCAATTTTTATATTGCAAGCTGTCCATAATTACTAACCCATTCCCTTATCCACTTCCATAAATCTTTAATTATTAAGTTTACACAATTGAGAAAGTGCTTTGTGCTCTTGCACACTTAAACTGTAATATTTATAATTAGATTTATTCTTTAATAATGGATGAAAATTTTTCTCACAATGATCTGAAAAATATTCAAAGTTGAAGCCAAGGGTGGATTAACTATACTAGAGTTTCTAAATGTATTTGTTACCTCATAATCTGGTAAACCATGTAAAATGTATTTTAAGTTCAATTTTTCTAACAAAAAGGTTTAAATCGACGTTTGCTCTCGTTGCTGGCATGAATGTAAATCATTTAGCTAATACTTTTAAACTGAGTTTCAGAAGAACAACTGAGCTGAGAATACAAATTTGCCGCATAGGGACTACTGTTGATGTCCCCTTCCTCATTTCCTCTCTTTTTGTGGTCTCACATCACTGGAATTGTCTTTCATTTTGACTGATGGCAAGCAGGTCAAAAAAGGAGAATAACCATGACTGTTACCCACCTCTCCTTCCTTATTATATACACCACTTGCCATGGAACTCCCCCCTTATGAATTCAATCAGATGTGAGAAAATTATTGTTATCATGTAAGGGAGGAAAATCTTCTCTGGAAAACACAAGGGGATCTGGATATTGATGCATTGCCACTGGTGTTGAAGCAGATGGAACTGCTTTTTGATTGGTATTTTTAACTGGATAAGCGTTGTTTGTAGAATAAGCTAAACTATCTCTGTACAATTTTTTGCATTTTTTAGCAATAATAGTAGTGACATTACTTTGCATTTTGGCCCTTATACCATCATATAAGGAACTTAAAGACCCAAATGCCTCACTTCCACAAATGTGTCCGTTAAGCTCTTTGTCTTGTTTGCATGAACTGCCAATTTTATCTGAACTTAAGAACTTCAACCCCTGAATTGTTGCATAAATTGACCAACTCCTTGTAAATTTGGTCATTTGTAGTAATTCCATTTGGAAACTTGAAAATTTTAAGTTCTGAGGGAATATGCCTTAACTCTATACTTTGATGTAAATAAAAGTTATCTTATTCAAGAGATTTTTAACTTGAAAATGTCCATTCAAGTTCAAAAATGAGAGACTTACAGGTGAAAACACTAAGGAGGTTTGTCCTTCTTATCTGCGTTCACTGGTTGGTTGAATTCTCTGAGATGGATTTTTCAGCTGGTGTGTTAATAAAATCATCTTCCTTTATTCTGCGACCATCAGGGACCAAAGTCACATCACCATAGGACTCACTCCTCAGCCTGTTGAAACTATGTCTCACAGATGAACCAGAAGGATACCAGACTTCCTGAAATCTTTGAAGTAATGCCTGGGCTTGTCCAATCATGCTAGTTAAAGTCTGAGTGAAGTCGTCCAGAACTTTGTGCACATTTAATTCAAATTCTCATCCCCTTCACTAAAGTTAACACCTTGTGGGGAAGGAAAACCACAACCAGAGCTGGAAATAGGTGCTTGGGTGGCCATTCAGAATCCGCTGCTATTCACTCACAAAAACTAAGGAACAATAAAGTGGAAAAAGTGGAAAAGCAAAAAAAATATATATATATATATATATATATATATGTATATATATATATATATATATATATATATATATATATATATATATATATATATATATATAAATATATATATGTGGATCTACCTGAGAAGGATGAAAATGTAGAAGATTGACAACGGTATAACCGACATGACATGTACGAAAGTGCATAAACCCGAATATTCAGATACCTGACATATCATAACATCGACACATATACGAAAGTGCATAAACCCGAAACCTCAGATACCCGACATATTATAAGTTCGACAGCAATAGCATAAAGCAGTAAATACACATCCCACCTACATACTATTTCAAATTTTGTGTCCAGTAAAGTACATACACATCCTACATACAACATTATGTCTGTGAACATATACGAACTACACAGAAAACCTGTGAACACATTCTACTTAACACGTAAACCTCTATAGACATGTATGCCTAATTATTAATGACACACACACAGAAGCACTTAAATCCATATGTTAGTAGGTGTGTAGTGTGCTATGCACTGAAGACAATATGGCGGATGTCGAGATTAATGCTCCAGGAGTAGTTGGAAGTATGTATCAGACCGTGATGTCACAGAAGAATAAAGCGATGTTGGTGATTGACAGTTACCTGTACCACCTTGAACAGACCCAGCAAAGCAAAAGTTACTGGGCTTGTAAATATAAAATCACAGAGGGTTGTAAGGGTAGGGCTGTTACTGTTCTGTTGGCCGACGGCGATAAGCTTGTGAAATCCGTTGCTCACACCCATGCTGCAGACCCAGGAGAGCTAGAGCAATACGTTGTATGTAGTGACCTAAAAGCCAGAGCTGGTTTGAGTAGGGACACACCATGTCTCATAGTAGAGGATGCACTAGCTTCAACTTCCTTAGCTACAGTTCGCTGTGTTCCCCATAGAAGAGCTGTGCTGCAGCAAGTCAACCATATCAGATGGCAAAAATGTGGAGTAAGTCAAAAGGACGAGCTAACACTTCACAGCATAGATTTCAGCAAGTTCACACTTAAAACTGGTACATTTGTCAGTAAAGTCATGACAGACAATGCAACAGATTCAACAGTTGTAGTGTTCACTACAATAAACAATTTGTATGACTTAAGCCGAGCCAGCATATGGCTGATGGATGGTACATTCTTTGCTAAAGGGGTAACCGTCCAGCAATTATACAGCATCCATGCACTTAGGTTCATAGGTTCATAGGTGGGTACTAGGCTATCTGCCCGAAGGCATTTATAAGCCTAGCCAGAATGTGTTGGCTTTCGCCATCCCCTTAGATTAGTTCCCTGTGCCTCTGTCCAGCAGATCCATTGAAGTGATCCCCGAGATAAACATTCTGTTTCCCATCCACTCGTCAAGGTTTCTTTTGAAGAGTGTTAGCGAGGAGCTCTGCCTAATGTAGATTGGGATCTTGTTCCAAAGCATGGGAAGTCTCTGGAACAGGAATCTATCCCTCCAGCACGTCCTATTTATTGTTGTGGTGAGGTTTAGATCCCTAGAGCATGTGGCTCGAGGGGATAAGGTTTTCTTTAGGTGGAGCATGTCCATCAATTCTGGGTTGGAAATGGCCTTGTATGTCAGGCAGAGATCACATCTGAGTAGGCGGTATGCAACCGAGTACAACTGGAGTTTCTTCAGTCGAGCTGCATTGGGCATCTGTTTGAGGCCATTGATCCTCTTACTTCTGTGGTCTATCCAGCTGTTGCAGGTGTCTTATAAGGTACATCCCAAATGGGGCGTTGTACTCTAAGATGGGTCTGCTGAGTGATGAGTAGAGGGGCACAATGACCTCTTTTGATCTGGATGCGAACCCTTTTGTGATTAGGTGGGCCACGTAGAAGGATTTTCTAACCACTTTGGCAATGTGATTATCAAAGGTGAGATTACTATTTACTTGGGTCCCCAGATCCCTTATTAAGTCTTCCATATTTAGGGGACTACCACCTATGTGGTAGTTTGTGGGTACTTTGTTTTTTCCAAAGGGGATGACTATGCACTTTTTGGCATTTAGCTTGAGGCCATGATTTTTGACACCAGGCATCCGTCTCAGTGAGACCCTTTTGGAGGATGTCTTTGTCAGCAGGAGAGTCGGTTATAGCCCCTAGTTTGCAGTCGTCTGTGAACTTGGTCAGCCATAGTCCTCCTGTGCTTGCCTGTACCTCTGAGAAGTATATGCCGAACAAGAGGGGTCCTAGGACTAAGCCCTGGGGAACACCACTTGTAACCGGTTTAGAGACGGACCTAGCACCCACAACTCTCACCATGTGGGTTCTGTCCATGAGCCAGTTGGCAACTCATCTTGTGACATAGGGGTTTATGTTCAGGCTGGTGAGCTTGTCTATAATACCAGAATGGGGAATGGTGTCAAAGGCCTTTGTGAGGTCTAGATAGGCTGTGTGTACCACCTTTCCCTCATCTGTAGCCTTGATAACTGTCTCAAAGAAGTCCACCAGGTTTAGGAGGCATGATCTACCCTTAACAAAGCCAAACTGGGTAGGGTCCAGTGTTTGGAGGTTCCCAATGTCTCTGTTAATGAATTCCATGATGATGCACGCCATAGCCTTGCAGACCAAGCTAGTCAGGCTTATAGGGCAATATTTCCTGGGGTCTGTTGTGGCTCCACCTTTGTGGAGCAGAATAACCATTGCTGTGCGCCACTATATGGGTATGTAGCCTGTAGAGAGGCTGAGTTTGAACAGTGTGTTTAGGTGAGGGGTTAGTTCATCTTTGAGCTCATGTAGGATGCAGTCTGGGACACCGTACGGTCCCATTGATGCTGAGTTTTTGGCTTTGGAGAGGGCTGCTTTAACCTGAGTGTCTGTGATTTCAGGGACTCTACATTCTTTTGGTATGGTTATGGGCCCTTTTGGGGGTGAGAGGGGGGGTGAAGTTTGCGCTGAACCTGTCTGCCAGGATGTTGGCAATATCGGTTGGTTCAGTGTATTTTGTGCCATTCTGCACTAACTCCGAGCAAATCTGAGCATTGCCACTTAGATTCTTGACATAGCTAAAGAATGCCTTGTGGTTATCTTTGGAGTCCCTGGCAATTTTTCTTTCAAAGCTCGCCTTGGATGATTTTAGGATCGTAGTTTCTTGCTGATACTGATCAGGGATGTCTTCCCTTCTTGGGATTTACTTGGAGGAGTGAGTCTTGGTTTTGCTTGGGATGGCACGATCCATGCATTCTTGTAGCTGCCCATAGAATGCATTAGTAAAGGATTTTGCAGCTTGGACAGTGTTATCCTTCAGTATGGTGGCTTTGAAACTTTCCACCTTGGTCTTAAGTAACGTGAGGTTTGCTTTCGAAAAGTTTTTCATGGTGGCTTTCTTGTCCGGGGGTGGGGGCGGAATATGGATATCCAAAGTGATTTGTTTATGGTCAGATCTAACCAGAGAGGGGTTGACCTCTGGTGTGGAACACTGGTCGCCCATGTTGGTAATGACCAGGTCCAGTATGTTGTCACCTCTGGTGGGAGTGTTGACCAGTTGAACCAGGGTGTTTGAGTTTATAAATTCTCGGAAAAGTTGGGCAAGGGAGTTAGTACTTGAGTAGTTCTCCCAGTTAATGTTTGGGTAATTGAAATCACCCAATATTAGGGTGTTTGGTAGTACCTTTATGTTTCCCAGTGTTTCCAGAAATGCGGAATGGGGGTCCTGGGACATGGCGGGTGATCTGTAGCAAGCTACAATTTGAATTGCAGTTTTGCTCATTGTTAGTTGCACGTAGATGATCTCTGAAGCATCGTGCTGTGACATTAACCTGGAGGAGTGGGTATCCTTGATGAATATGGATACGCCCCCGCCTTTTGTATTTCGGTTTGGGTTCTGTGGCTGAAATGTATGGTATGAGTTGTAGCCTGGTAGTGCTGGGGTGCTCTATGGAGCCTTAAACCAGGTTTCTGTTACTGCACATATATCGATTTTCTCCATACTGAGGAGTGCCTCGAGTGCGTGCATCTTGAGGTTTAGACTTCTTGCATTGAGTAGCATTACCCTCAGTTTTTTGTTACTTGTGCTATTTACGGCAGTGGGTTTGTCTTTTGAGCCTTGCCTAAAAAAGGCACTATGGGGGTGGCAAGAGCCTTGGCAAGTATTCGAAAGCCTAAGGGTGACAGGTGCAAGCCCTCTCTAGTGAAGCAGCGTGGCTTGTCGAGCATGTCATCCCAGGTGGACAAACACTGGATCCCCTTTGAATGACACCAGAAACTTAGCCAATTATTGAAATCGAGAATTTTTTCTTTATACCTTGGTATCATTCTTGGTGAGGGCAGGATGCTACTCAGGGTCAGGGTCATATCGGCCTGGGCTACATGATCAGAGAGCTCTTGTGAAATGAGAACTTGTGAAATATGGGACATATAACAAATCTATCCCTCTACTGTATGCACTGATGTCTAAGAAATCATTTAAAGCATACAACTATTTATGGCACAGTATATTCTTCCTGCTCACAAGCAATAGGTTTAAAGTGCAACTCAAATTCGTGTTGTGTGACTTTGAAATCACTGCCTTAAAGAGTTTTAGGGAAAACATTCCTGGTGTGCGGTCTAAAGGGTGTCTCTTTCACTTCGGCCAAAATACCTGGCGAAAGGTAACAGTCATTAGGTTTGGCATCCACATAAAACAATTCACAGGAATTCCAACTTGCTGTGAAATCACAGTAGCCCTAGCATTCCTGCCTGAAGATAAGGTTACGCTAACATTTGAGGAACTTAGGTCTGTATTTCGTTCAGATGGAAAGGATATTCTGCAGTGCTTTTCAGACTGGTACATGTATGGGAAAAGGTGTACGTTCCATACTAGGTTTACCTCTACAATGCGATTCCCGCCATTGTTCCCGATAATATTTTGGAATGTTTCTAACCTCAATGAACTATGTCTACCTCAGACGCAAAACACAGGCTCAAGGGTTGCTAAGGGGCTGTGACAGTGTTATGCGTGATAGCTAGGAATTAGTAGGCACTGCCATGGAAATGAGAGGATTAATAGTGAATCACAGATTCCCCTCTGGTGTAAGGATGCACCTCACAGCATAGCGTTATAACACCGAGGTGTGCCCTTGAGATAAAGATGACATCAAGAGAGGGGTGTGTCACCTTTGCTGTAAGCACATTGGAGCATTGCTAATCTGGTTTGCCCATAGCTAAGCAAAGCTGCAGGATAGGGGTGTGTTGAACTGGCTATAGCTTTGTTTCGCTGAGAGTACATAAAGTAACCAAGTATGCATGTAAACAGAGATGAAAATGTGCTTTAACCCAGTAAATGGGTTTGCACGGTGCGCACTGGAGCTGAAACAGGAAGGATATAGGAAAGAAATAAGGAAATGCTGCAGCAGGGAAATTGGAGTACAAATGACTAATTAACACCTATGAACCTACAGTGGGCCATTGACAACAGCTAACAAGGCTGCAAGCAGCTACCTGCAGAACAGGAAAGGGGAGGGGCTGTACTGCAAAGAAAACAGTAAAGTGTCACAGCAGAACAAAGCGGATTTGCAGTATATCAGCTACAAGACACATTTTGCAACACATGACTGGGTAGGGAAAGTACAAAACAAAAAAGATGGCAGGTGGATGCATGCCTGATAATGGGAGGGGATCCAGGTTTAAAAGTGAATTAAAGGGCAACAGATTAATCAAGACAGGCAAGCATAACTCCATACCAAAGGCCCCACACTTACAGTACTCACTGTAAAACCCATAATTATGATACCCTGAAGCTGGAATTGCTGATACACACCCAATGACATCAACAGCATCCATAGCAAAATAGTATAAAGTGTGAAAGCACCTCACACACACTTGTCTATTCCCATACACTCTGCACCATTGGTGTATACAGACGGGGAACTTTTAGTATGTACATGTTAGGGGCTGCCATAGCTTTGATCCACCAGCATGTGTTGGAGACTGAAGGTGGTGTGGAGGATGATGCACACAACCAACTCAGGCACCAGAGGAGAAGAGTGTTCAGACCCAGGGTAACCTACCAGGGGCTACATGATCTTGAGATAGTAGAGCATTACAGGGTGGACAGGGACACCCTACAACAACTTGTGGAGCTGTGCCAGCCACACCTCAGAGCCAGAACAAACAGAGGGGAACCCATCCCAGTGGATACAAAAGTATGTGTAAGCCTGAAAATACTAGCTACAGGTACCTTTCAAAGGCCAACTGGGGATATAATGGGGATCTCACAGGCATCAGCATCTAGGGTACTTCACCAGTTCCTGGATGCCATGTTACCACATGCCAATGAGCACATATACTTCCCCTGAACGCAGGAGAAGTTGGCCAGCAATATGCATCTCTTCCATCGTGTGGCAGAATACCCGGAGGTACTGGGTGCAATAGACTGCATGCACATACACATCAAGTCACCACCCGGTGAGCAGGGTAGGCACTACATAAAGCGCAAGGGATACCCCTCCATCAACTGCCAGGTTGTGTGCAATGCCCAGGGCATTATCATGGATGTGTGTAATGGCAGCCCTGGAAGCTATCACAACTCCCACATCTGGCATGCCTCACAGCTGTATCAGGTATTTGCCAGGGGGGACATCCCATATGGCCACCTGGTGGGGGATGCTGGCTATGCACCGGAACCATGGATGATGACTCCCATCAGAAATGCACACACACACCTATGCAGAAATGCCATAATGAGGCACACGCACAAACCAGAATCATCATAGAGCATGTGTTTGGGATGCTTAAATCATGGTTCCATTGCTTGGACATATCTGGTAGAGCCTTGCAGTACTCTCCAGGCACATGTGCCCACATCTTCATAGTATGTGCCATGCTACACAATATGATCCTGCGGAAACAGCTGCAGCAGGGACAGAATGGTGAAGGCCCTCACAGCCCACCACCACTGCCAAGGGCCCCACAGGCACAGAGGTACTTAGACCATGAACACCCTGAGCCAGCCCCAGTAGGCAGATGGAGGCGTGCCCAGTATGCCCATGTCTTGGCAAGGAGGGAACGTATAGCACACACACTGACAGTGTAGGCACCTAGGGACTGACACCTTTCTCCACCTGCACACACAGTAAAAATGGATGGCACACTCACAAAACTACCTGTAAATTGTCATGTATAGGCAGTCTACTGTGTGCATCCAACATAGGCAGCCCTTACCTATTGCACACACAACTGCTATTGGCACAAGGTAAGTCAGCACCTGAACAGTAAATTAAGCTATCAGCATGTGCTGATACTGTGTGTATAGGTTCATAGGTTCATAGGTAGGTACTTGGCTAACTGCCTGAGGGCATTCATAAGCCTAGCCAAAATATGCCAGCTTTTGCCACCCCATTGATTCATTAACTGTCCCTCTGTGGAACACAGCCAATGTTGGGATCCCTGGGGTATATCTACTCTTTCCCATCCACTCTTCAAGGTTTATCTTGAAGAGTGTTAGTGAGGGGCTCTGTATAATGTAATTAGAGATGTTGTTCTAAAGTATGGGGAATTTCTGTGACAGGAATCCATCCCTCCAGCATGTTCCAGTTATTGTTGTGGCAAGGTTCAGCTCACTACAGTGTGTGGCTCACTGTGACATGGATTCCCATAGGTGGAGCATATCCATTAAGCCTGAGTTCGACATGGCTTTGTTGGCCAGCAGAGATCATCTCTGAGTAAACAAGATACCATTGAGTAATGTAGGAGTTTATTCAGTCTGGCTGCTTAGGACATATGTTTGAGGGCAGTAATCCTCTCGGCGAGGTACATTCGTGGACCTTCCAGCTGTTGGATGTGTCTTCTGAGGTACATCCCAAATGGGTTATTATACTCTATGATGGGACTAATGAGTGATGATTAAAGGGGCACTATAACCTCAGTATGTCTAGATGTGAACCCTTTAGTAATCTAATGGCCTACATAGAAGGATGTCCTAACTACTTTGGAGATATGATTGTCAAAGGAGAGATTACTGTCTACCTTAGTCCCCAGATACTCTATTACCTCATCTGTATTAAAGTGGCTGCCATTTATCTGTTAATATGTGGGTGCTTAATATTCCACAATGGAATGACCATGCAGTTTGTGGCACTTAGCTGGAGGCCATGACTTTGACACCCTGTGTTGGTCTCTGTGAGGCCCCTTGAAGGATGTCTGTGTCAGCTGGACTGTCAATTATGGCTCCCAGTTTGCAGTCATTGCCAAACATGGTCTGCCATAGTCCACCTGTGTTTGCCTGTACCTCTGAGAAGTATATGCCAAACAGTAGGGGTCCCAGGACTGAGTCCTGTGGGACACCAGTCATGACTGGTTAAGAGTTGGACCTGGAGGCCACTAGTTGTACCAAGTGGGTTCTGTGTGTAAGCCCGTTGGCAACCCATCCTGTGATGTATGGGTGTATGTACAGACTGGTGAGTTTATCAATAATACCTGAGTGGGGAATTGTGTCAAAAACCTTGGCGAGGTCCAGGTAGTATGTGTGAACCACCTCTCCCTCATCATCTAACGTCTTGGTGGCTGTCTGTAAGACGTCAAACAGGTTCAGTAGGCATGAACTGCACTCAACCAAGCTGACCTGGGTTGGGTCAAGTGTTTAGAGGTTACCAATGTCTTTGTTAATGAGTGCCATGAGGCTGCACTTCATAGCTTTGCAGACCAGGCTAGTCAGGCTTATGGGGTGGTAGTTACCAGGGTCAGCTGTGTTTCCACCATGGTGGAGTGGAATAACCGTAGCCATGTGCCACTGTATGGGCATGTAGCCTGTGGAGAGGCTGAGGTTGAAAAGCTTAATTAGGTGGGGGGGTCAGTTTGTCTTGTAGTGTTTGCAAGATGCAGTCTGGGACACCATCTGCCTCCATTGTCGCTGTGTATTGCTGTTAGAGAGGGCCATTTCCACCTGTGTGTCTCTGATGTCTGGGATACTGTACTTTTCGGGTATTGTTGTGGGCTCTTTAGGGGGTGAAGTTTGCACTGAATGTATCTGCAAGGATGTTGACGATATCAGTAGGGTCAGTATATTTTGTGCTATATTGCACAGGCACAGTGCAAATCTGTGTGTTACCACTTAGATCCTTGAGATAGCCAAAGAAGGCTTTGTGGTTATCTTTCGAATCCTTGCCTATTTTCCTGTTGATGTTAGCCTTGGATGATTTCATGAGGGACCTACATTTCTTACTAATACTGGTCACATATGTCTGCCTTTCTTGGAATTTGCTGTTTTTCTGGACTACTGTCCTACTTCTGTTGTATAGCCTGTTTATTGCAGGGGTCCACCAGACTGGTGTCCTTGTCTAGGAGGAGTGAGTCTTGGTTTACCAGTGATGGCATGATCCATACATCCTTGTAGGTGCTTATAGAGTGCATTTGTAAATCTGTCTGTATCTTGAGCAGTGTTTTCCCTTAGCATGGGGGCTGTGAAACCCCCCACCCCTGTCTATAGTAGTGTGAATTTAGCTGTAGGAAAGGTATACACTGTGGTTTCCATGGGTGGGGGAGATGGTTGGGTGCGGAAACAGTGAATAGTTCATGGTCAGATCTAACCAGTGACCAGTTTACCTCTCCTGGAATTCATAAACTCAAATGCCATGGAACAACTAGTCACCATCCCCACAAGAGGAGATAACATACTTGATCTCATCATCACGAACATGGGAGCACAATGTTCAACACCGGAAGTATACCCCTCACTGGTGAGATCAGATCACAAACTAATCTCGCTGGAGGTCCTCATCCCACCCCCACCTGAAATAAAAAAGACCACAGTAAATAACTTCTCAAAAGCCGACTTCACACTTCTAAAGACTAGTGTGGTCTCCTTTCAGGCCCCGAGCGGCGGAAAACAATACTCAAGCCGCTGAATCACTTACAAACGCCTTCTACCAGCACCTGCAGGACTGCATGGATAAGGCAATCCCAAGCAAAACAAAGACTCTTTGTACCAAAGGCAAGCATCCAGTCTGGTGGACCCCAGCCATAAACAAACTCTACAACAAAAGGAGGAAGCTACTACAAGATAGAGCAAAATCCTTAAAAGGTAAGACACCCTTGATCACTATAAGTAAAAAACTAAGAGCTCTCATAAAATCATCCAAAGCAAATTTCGAGAGAAAAATAGCTAAAGACTCAAAAGACAATCATAAGGCCTTCTTTAGCTATGTTAGAAACCTAGGAGGAAACTCCCAGATATGCTCAGAACTAGTTCAAAATGATGTGAAGATTACTGATCCTACAGACATTGCCAACATACTGGCTGACAGGTTCAGTGCAAACTTCTCCCCCCATCCCCGCGAAAAGGAGAGATATCTATACCAAATGAGTGCAGCCCCCCAAACATCTCCAGCCCAAGTGAGAACTGCTCTCTCCAAAGCAAAAACACAGCATCCATGGGACCCGATGGTGTCCCTGGCTGTGTGCTCCACGAACTCAATGAGGAATTAAACCCACAGCTAGGACAGCTGTTTAATCAAAGTCTTACCTCTGGATACGTACCCAGGAGTGGTGCACTGCAACTGTGGTCCCACTTCACAAAGGCAGTGCCTCCACAGACCCTGGAAATTACCGCCCATTAGCTTGACAAGCCTTATCTGCAAAGCCATGGAGAGGATCATAATGGACCTCATAAATAAAGACATAGGAATTTGCAGACTTTGGATCCAACCCAGTTTGGCTTTGTCAAAGGCAGATCATGCCTTTAAACTTGGTTGACTTTTTCAAACAGTCACCAAAGCCATTGATGAGGGAAAGGCAGTCCATACAGCCTACCTCGATCTGGCTAAGGCCTTGATACAATACCCCACTCGGGTATCATTGAAAAACTCATCAGCTTAAATGTTAACCCATACATCACAAGATGGGTTGCAAACTGGCTGAGTGACAGAACCCACAGGGTCAGAGTTGCTGGCGCCATGTCAGACTCAAAGCCTGTCACAAGTGGTGTCCCACAGGGCTCAGTCCTGGGCCCACTCTTGTTTGGCATCTACTTTTCAAGTACAAGCAAACACAGGAGGGTTATGGCTGACAAAGTTTGCAGATGACTGCAAACTGGGCGCCATAGTAGAAAACACATCTGACACAGATATCCTTCAGAAGGGTCTCACAGAAACGGATAACTGGTGCCAGAGCCACGGCCTAAAGTTAAATGCCAAAAATGCATAGTCATACCCTTCGGGAAAAACAAGGTTACCCTAGCTACCAAATAGGTGGCAATCCACTGAGCACAGAAGAAGTTATCAGGGACCTGGGGACCCAGGTTGATAGTAGTCTGTCATTCGACACCCATGTAGCTAAAGTAGTTAGGAAGTCCTTCTACATTGCCCACCTTATCATGAAGGGATTCTCATCTAGATCAAGGAGGTCATAGTCTCCCTTTACTCATCACTCATCAGACCAATGATTGAGTACAATGCCCCATTCGGAATGTATCTGACCCGACACTTGCAGCAGCTGGAGAGGCCACAAAAGTTCCTCACCAAAAGGATAAAGGGTCTCAAAAATCTGTCCTATGCTGCCCGACTGAAAGAACTCCAGCTCTATTCAGTCGCCACGCTGCTCAGAGGTGACCTTTGCCTAACATACAAGGCCATGTCAAACCCAGATTTGATGAATATGCTTCACCTCAAAAATCTAGATCCATCAGAGCCACAAGGGGAGACTTAAACCTCGACATGGCTATTAATAGAACGTGCTGGAGGGATAGATTCATCACCCAAAGACTCCCTATGCTGTGGAACAAAATCCCGGTACATGTGAGGCAGAGCACCTCGCTGGCCTTGTTCAAGAGAAATCTTGACCAATGGATGGGAGATCGCAGATATACCCCAGGAATTACCTCAGTGTCACTGCTCGACAGAGGCACAGCAAAATAATGGGTATAGTTCCCCATACTAAAGGGGTGGCGTAAGCCACAAAACAATGGGCTAGGCTTATAAATGCCCTCGGACAGATAGCCTAGTATGAACCTATGAACCTATGAACCTATGAACCTGTCGCCCATGTTGGTGATTACCACTTCTAGTATGTTTCCACCCCTCATTAGGGAGTTTACCATTTGATACAGGGCATATGAGGTGATAAATTCCAGGAAGTGCTGGGCCTGGAAGTGAGTACTTGAGTAAGTTTCACAGTTAATGGTAGGGTAGTTGACATCAGCCAATACCAGGGTGTGTGGTAGGACTGTCATGTTTTCCACTGTCTCCAGGTAGGTGGAGTGATGGTCCTGGGTCATGTGGAGGGTGATCTGTAGCAGGCCACAGTTTGCATTGCAGTTGTGGCTGATGTTAGCTGCACATGGATGATCTCAGTGGTATCATGCTGCCCCACTAACCTGGAGGTGTAGGTATCCCTGATGAATATGGATACACCCCTTCCATGTCTGTGTCAGTCCATGTTCTGTGGCCAAAATGTGTGGAATGGGTTGTAGTCTGGTAGTGCTGGTGTGCTCTCAGGAGCCTTAAAACAGGTCTCGGTTATTGCACATATGTTGACGTCCATACTGAAGAGTGCTGTATGTGCGTGCATGTTGTGATCACAACCCCTGGTGTTGAGGAGCATAACCCTCAATGATTCTGCTATTGTGCTGTTTACGGAGGTGGGATTCACTTTTGAGACTTTCCAAAAAAAGGCACCATGGGGGCACCAATAGCCTTGGCCAGTATTCCAAAGCCTAAGGCTGACACATAAGCCAGTATGGTATTGCTGCATGCATGTTTCCCATCTGTGCTTGTTTCTCATCTTTCCTGTAGGTAACCTACTGGTAAACAATAGAAAGCCTTAAACATACAAGTCTTCTAGCCTCCAAGATAGGCTTTTGGAGTGATTAAGTATCAGTGTTCTGTATGTTCTTGCTGTACTTAACTGTTTTCTGATTACATGATAATTTTTCACTGTATATTGTGATCTGAAAGCTCTGCTTATTCACATATTATGGCTGTGATGGCCTGCACTTTAGAGGTTCACAGATAGGTAGTAGGCTATCTGCCCAAGGGCAATTAGAAGCATACCTACAGTGTGTTGGCTTTCTCCGCACCATTGATGAAGTAACTGAGTCTCTGTCAAGCATAGCCAATGAAGTGATTCCAGACGGAGTTGCCGGAAGCTGTTGAAGGCTGGGCTGGTGGAGGGTGATAGGGGCACTCAGTGATCTAAAGAGGGCATGTTAATGTGAAAAATCAACACCATTCAATTTCCCCAACAGGTCTTGCAGCTATAAAACTAGAGGGTCTCCCCCACCCCTTGGCTGTATGGTTCTGGGACACATGATCCCAGGGGTGTATATTCTGTTACCCATTCACACATCAAGGTTTCCCTTGAAGTGTGTCAGTGAGGGGCTATGCCTAATGTAGTTAGGAATGTAATTTATAGTCTGTCATTTCATTTGTTATATGTTTTTATTTCAAGAGTAAGTGAAGCTCAGTGGGTTTGGGTGCCTCTACCCTTTGCTTAGCCTAGCTTACACAAAGAAATCATCTAAATAGGAAGTAGGCGGAAGCAACGTTAATATCAATAGTGTAATGGTTTCAGCATTTGCATAGTATCTGTACATTCGAGGTTCAAATCCCAATAAAGTCAGGGATGTTTAACATGTTAAAAAGTATACCTTAACCACAGCTTGCATATATAGGTAGTAATCGTCTGTATAATAAACATTTGAAACACCCATATAAACCCATGTGTGCTGGAGAGTAAAGTCAACAGAGAATGTAATGTTATATAAGCACATAGTGAGATGTTACTTCACTGAAATGTATATATCCTGAGTAGTTAGCAGATGTGGCAGTGTTTGCATGCACAGGTTATATGTTTTTAAGTTTGTTTAACTGTTTAACTGATGCTTTAATGTCACACAAACACTTTTAAACATAAAATTGCTTAAATGAGCCTTATTCTGGAGTAAAAAACATTTTTAAAGCATTGCAGGTATTGAACCCTGGACCATGCACACTATAGTCATGGGACTTATCACTAAGCCATCTGAGCTGTATACATGTTTCAGGGTCTTTAGACTACACCTTATACTATAGGCATTCCACAGCACTGACCACAAATGGGACAGTCACTTTGTGTACTTATGTACAGTGCACTGTAATGTACTGTAGTTTGTGAATCAACATATACAAGTCTACATATGTATAACTGTTACAAATTAATACTAAATATATATATATATATATATGCATGTCAGTAATGTCTGCACACACACACACACACACACACACACACACACACATATATATATATATATATATATATATATATATACAGTTACATCTATAGCCATATATATAAACATCTATGAACACACTTTGTGACACAGAAGCAATCCAAAGGAAATGAAGTGTACACAAAACACATGCAGCTCTGGTATTATAACTATGAATATTAACCTAATTCACCATAGAAAAGATGGTTGTTGTGTATGTGGAGATTGTGGTGGGGAGGAATGATGGGTAATGAAATCATGCAGCAAGGAGAGCCTAGGTTGCATGTTCAATAAGTGAACTGGAGGGGTATACATGGAGTATGGGGACAATATAAAAAGGACACAAAACAAGAACCATTCTCATCCATAATACACCCTGTCATGTCACATTGCAACACCTAATTCCACAAACATATGAACATTAACATGTATCATACATATGTACACCAACTGACTGTCACATTTGTTTTCAGTAGTGAGGAATGCCTGTAGTAAAATGTATATTCTAAACACCATAACATTTGTACATATCTCAGATGCCTTATTGGTAAAGTCAGTGACTGTGGTGTTCATGGTCCTGGGTTCAAGGGCTGTTAATTTATTTTGAGGGCCAGAATAAGGGCTGTTGGATGCAGGTGAATTAAAGCACTTTTAAGCAGTTGTAAGCAGGTTTGCGTGGGTTTGCTTCGCTTCACAGGTTTAACCTTTGCTTAACGTCGCACAGTCCACGGGCAAACCTGCTTACAACTGCTTAAATGTGCGTTATTCACACTTTCCCTACCAGTGCCTACTCTGAGAGGTAAAATAATAACCCCTCCCAAGATTAGAACTCGCAACCATATACACCATCCTCAGAGTAACCTACCACTAAGCTGCCTGAGATGTACCCATGCCAGTTGTGTATTCAGACAGGTTAAAACACAAAAACAGAACAGGGAGGATTGTGTGGAAATAGGACAAACCGCCGTGTATCCAATGAAAGGTGTATGCTATATATATATATATATATATATATATATATATATAGAGAGAGAGAGAGAGAGAGAGAGATACATAGATACATGTTGCTATATAGAGATATACATATATATGTAGATATATAGATAGGTTAAAAACATGTACACATCTATGGAGGTACAGATAAACGTATGCGATAATATATATTATATATCTATATACATATATAGATATATATATATATATATATATATATATACATACATACATACATGTGTGTATACAGCATCTGAAGTGTTCATATGTGAGTATAACATGGACCATAGCAATCACACATTCTGCCTCCCCCAAACAATATGAACATAACATATGAAGAGTATATGCCAATGCACTATTACAAATATGTTCTATGGACACAGTCACCAACACAACTACAATGACTGCAAATATCCATGACAGAAATACACAGACAGCTTTCATTTAGCAAAACTTTATTACATTCTGATGTATTGCCAAAAGGATTCAAGGACTAACAGTACCTGCATGCTTTACAGGAAGCATTTAACAGTGCCTTAATGAATCAGCCTGCAATTACCATAGTATTAGTCCACTAAGGGATAGGTGTTCACATAGGGAATGAACCCCCACACACATATAGAAGATGTATAAAAGGGGTTCCTACACACCTGCATCTGCTATGTACACCCACCATCTCCCCCACACCCAAACTAATTACAGCAATACATACTTTCATCCCATAGCCAATTATTCACCCACTGTATGACATTTGCTGAAACCTTAACATACCTGGACACAGACACACTAACATGGCCCTATGTGAAATAGTTGCTGTTATACAATGGAACAGCTGCTGATGTTACAGGGTTTGTTTGAACTAATCCCGTTTCAGAGGGTTGAAAAGTAATTACACCAGGAAGTGTTACCGATTACTGATTATCAGCACAGTATGATACACATTAATACCAAACTAAAGATATCTGTTAAGTACACTGTAAACCCCCTAACATTATATGCATAGCCATGCAGCCTTGAGCTGGTCAAACATCCTGGCCAGACTGAAACATATGCAGAAGTATTAGGTGCAGACAAACCCTGCACATGTAGCAATGTTCAGAAATATAACAGCAGTACACATATTTAGACCAAATCCTCTAGGCATTACACACAATATATTAGTGTTTGTCTCCATACAGCTGTTGCAATAGATTTCAAACACTTCCAAGTTGTCTTCCTCACAAGTAAGACAAAGGGGCAACGCCCAAGTGGAGTACTCAGTTATACTCCACTGTTGCCATGGTATTGGCTAAGGCAGTAGCTGCACAGCTGATGTGCATGTAATTACCTACTTAGGAACACCAATTGGTTATCAGGATAGCACATGTTACTGATCTTTAACTATAAAAGGATGCCTTGTCACACATTCAAACCATCTGTATCTACCTGTAGAACAGTGCAAAATGCTGAATCACCGAAAACGAGTAACATACCAGTCAATAACACCTCCAATTACTAAGAAGGTATGTATAACATTTAGTATGCCTGTGTATGTAGTACCTGTTCTGTAAGAATTACAGTGTAATCAACTCATATAGTGGAAATGGCTATCTTGTAGCGATGTATTGTTGAGCAGTAGTAATGCTTTTAGTATTCTATGTGTGTACTGCTGTAGGTCACAAGGCAAACTCCTCATACACCACAAGGGATGATATATATGGGCTAGGAACTCACCAATTCTCTTCCAGACACTGTCAGTGTCAGGGTTGGTCCAACAAGTATGTGCTATAACAGGGGAGAGTATATGTCGATATATTGTAACAGTAGACATATGTATGGGTGTATAAGTAATATGAACATGTCAAAGGTGGGCTTACTGTGCAAATATGGTTTGCATTGTGAGATATTGTGCCAATAATTGTGTAATGTACAGCATTTTAGGCAGATCTATATTCCATTTTACATAGCATTTCTGTTATGTTATGCAAACATTAGTTATGTCTATTGGCATTACAATACTCAATAACAGGATACATATGACTTGTATTCATCTGACAGTTTAGCAGCATGTTAGCTAAGATAATTGGAAGAGCTACATAACTATCCATGCAAATAACACATGTAATATCAACCTCTCTAGTATTGTTTGCAAGCAATAACAGCTGTGCATGTGTACATGTTATGCAAATGTGTAGTGACCCTTGTTACAGGGCTGGGCCAAATGGCTATGTGCACACCTACATAGAATGGATATTGAGAGTAGAAACACACTGGTTGAACTTTCAGGTTTGTGTAGCCTAACCTCTCATTGCCAACCTAACAGCCACTTGCAAATAGGTAGTGCACAGCACTGGTAATGGAACAGGTTGCATATCATCTATAACTCCAGTGTAACATCTGCAGTAAGAATGTAAGATGTAGGAGACTGCTGCCCATGTGTAATAGCTGCTTCATAGGTGATGGCTTACATTATCTGATTATATCCTGATCATGTTGATAGTGGCAGCAGAGTCTATTGATATATGACTCTGTTTGGTGAGTGGGTGTCTGTGCCCAACAGAGCTCATGGTTCTGGTGGATATGTGAGTATATACCCAGAAAATGAAACAAATCTGTAGACACTTGCATCATTTGTAATCAACTATCAGGATGTGATGTGCTCCTCAGAGGAGGACTGCTGCTAAAAGTAGCTACTATGTTGCTGTAATAGCCAGTGGTGTCACGCCCATAACACAAATAATTGTGAGCATCACTGTCTAAAACATCTTCATAAGCAATAAGTAAACTAAATACAGTACTTGGTACTTGTAGTACTGAATGCTCATACAGGCATGTCCACTAGTCAGCTACTGGTGTTTAATAATGTCAGCTTTGTGTGTGGCCATCCTGGGGGAGTGTAATCTCTACGCCATGTACACTGCCAAACCCACCTAACACCACACCCCACACATTGTCTGGGATGCAGCTACATGGCTAAGCTGGAAGGCAGTCCAGTCTACAGCTATGACTGGACTGGACAGTCATAAGGTGTAGGTTAATACATGCATCTCATCATCACAACCAACACATACCCTTACCAGAACACAGTAAGGACACCCACACATACTACCAGAAATCACACACATTCACAGAGGCTTTTAAGTATCTGGCCAAGCAAGTGACCTCCCAAGCTGGAATAGACAGACAACAAAATACACAAACTGTATGACATAGTTTGCATAGTGCCACACCTCAGAACACGTGGCTGGAAACATGCCCAACAGTACTCATTTGTGAATGCAAACTCTAGCACTATGTTACACACCAAGCTATACAAGGGCAAACATACTGCCAGCTGCCTGTCTGCCATGATTAGCCACATACCCATACACTCAGACCACCTTTTGAACTATAAACATGGCCCTGGCATATTCCATGTTGTTGTGCAGGACCTGTGATGCAGTAGTCTGGACTGCATGGAAACACACATGTAGGAACTGTCAGGTCTTGTACCCCATGCAGGTATGTCCCAAGGCCTGGGTAGCATTCTGCCATTGGCCAGAATAATACTGCAGTACAGGGACAAAAGGACTGTATTCCACAATTGTCTAATGTACTGGTGCAATTGAAAGGGTATCCAGTATCTCTCTGCCTGGGATAACATGGTTGACAGACCATGATGCTTTACCAGACAGGGCCTGCACCTGTCACCCCTAGGAATCTGGATACTGGCTAGGGTTCATGCTTCCCCTATAGTGCCTTCATCATGCAAAGTTCAAGTGAAAGTCCCCTGCTGTTACAGGGACAGCCAAGCAATAAACTGTGGGTCTCGCTACTCAGTGATACATTTCAGAAACTCAATATGGACTCACTTATGTCAATCCTTAACATGGAGAACATATCTGTGCAGTGACTGAGATATGGTTCAACACTCCGGAGAGCACACCTGCATGACCATGTTATAACACATACCTCACCTCTTGCCCATTATCCTTTATTGGAACACACGGGCCACAGGTGTGTCCATATTCCTGAAGGATATGTACAACCACACACTAGTTGCACTTGCATAACATCAGATGCATTATGCTGAGCAACTACCTTTGTGCCAAAGTGGAATCCAAATTGCACCTTGCGAGAATTCACCCACCATGCCTCAGAATTTCCAACTGTTATATTGTGCTGTAATGGGGAATATTAGGTTTGAGACAGAAAACCATAATAATGGCTACTCTCAACTATTCCATTATGAACTGGGAAGACTCCTCATGTACCAATACCTGCGCTCAATGCATGTTGGATTTCATCAACCCCAATGACCTGGCTCACCATAGTCACACAAACAGGGCTAACAGTATGCTACACATAGTCTGTCTCCAAAGCCAATGTTATGCTTCTTAAGAGTGAAGTGGTGACTGTCATGGCACACATGCAGATGGACAAGGCATGTGCAAATGCTGAATCCTATACAAATGAACTTTAAACACTCACATAAGTGCAGTAATTGTGCCATTGAAACAGAACCAAGATTCAACCAAACACAAACAAGAAGGCAAACTGGTGGTACCCTGCCTTAAACTGTACCACAGAAGGTAGTAACTGTTGCAAGAGTGAACACACATGAGTGGAGGTGATCCCTGGTCAGCCTCAGTAAGATGTAGACACACTATATAAAACCACACAAAGCTACTGTGAAACTAATCAGCCACATATTATGAGGCCAAGCACAGAGTATTCTATAGCTGTGTCATTAATCGTAATGGCAAAGACAAGACCTGCCTTGCTGCACAGCACTATGGCATGGGAAGTACGGCACCTACAGAAATAGCACCTGTTCATCCAGATAGGGTCTTGGAGAACTTAAACCCACTCCCACACCCCCCAACAGGTACACATAGTTATATATCCATGTACAATACAGAGCCCCCTTAATAACAACTATGCAGGTACAAGCTGCACTCTCTAAAGCCATACATACAGCTTTCATGGGACTTGTCAACATCCCAGGGTGTATCCTACAGAAATGTCAGAACAATTTGCTCTCCACATACACATCATGTTCAATCATAGCTTCATGTCAGGCTGTGTACACACTGAATTGTGCACAGCAACAGTTATCACACCCCACAAAGGGGGAGACACCACTGATAATAGGAAATAGTGCACTACTACCCTGCTGAGTCTGATCTGTATGGCCAGGAACCGTGATCAACTTATTTGATGTAGTCAGTGCAGATGTAGATGACAGTAAGATTTATTCACACAGCATATCATGACCTTGCCAGGTCTTAGAACACCATCACCCATACTGTGTTCCAGCTACACTCAGTAAACTAGCTGTATATTCCTATGTCACAGGATTGGTTGGCAACTGGACCGCTGGAAGAACCAACACTACAGAAGGTGTCTGACTAATATACACACATCAAACCTGTGCCAGCTACAGTAATACAGGGTTAATTCCTGATACTCCCCCTCTTTGTTATCTATACCACACAGACTAACACAGAAGGCATCTGCCTTTTGATGTTTGCAAATGACTATGAACTAGGAGCAATAGTTGACTCAATGTGTGCTGTAGTCAACATACAGCAAGGCCTTTGTGGGTTGATGTGTGGTGTGTGACGTATGGCCACAATCTGACAGCTAAGTATTGCACTGTCATCCCCTATGTTAAAAACCCTGTACCAATGAACTACCACCTAGGCAGCAGATAACATAATGGAAACTGTGTGTGTATGGGATGCAGCTGGACAGTAGTCTGTCCTTTGATAGTTACTTCACCACACCAGTCAGGTAGTCATACGTGGCAGCCCTAATCATGACAGGGTGCCATCCATGAATATAGAGATCATTGTTCAGCCATACTCAACACTCAAGTGACCCATAATAGATCACATATCTCCTTTAAGGGTTATTGGCCATGTTCAGATGGCCCACACTGGCCTTCCCAATCCCTAGCTCCACTATGTAGCATGATGTCTACCCTGAATAAAGCCATGTCCAACCCAGAGATGTTGGACATACTACACTTACACATCCTGATTTAAATAAACACATATTTCATGGACATCCACATTTCTAATACAAGGATCACAACATGCCTGACAGATCTCTGTCCCATGCTATCTGCCTTGTGGCCATTTAACACACGCATACATAATGTACGGTGGTCCTGTTAATATACACTGGTCAGACCTGCAATGCATCACAGTGGTTACCCATGTGGAATAATTGAAGACTTTATGAAACACCTACACTAAACCTTACAAACTGTCACTGCCAGATGTGTAGACAGCTGTGAATACAATGGTTCATAGGTTCATAGGTAAGTACTAGGCTATCTGCCCAGGGGCATTTATAAGCCTAGCCACTGAGTGATGGCTTTCACCTCCCCATTAGATTAGTAACCTGGGCCTCTGTCTAACAGGGCTCCTGAAGTGATCCCAGGGTAGAACTTATGATTACCCATCCACTCATCAAGATTTCTCTTGAAGAGGGTCAGAGAGGAGCTCTGTCGAATATGGATTGGGATTCTATTCCAGAGTGAGGGGAGTCGCTGGGACAGGAATCTATCCCTCCAGTATGCCCTGTTTATTGTTGTGCATAGGTTCAAGTCGCTAGAACGAGTGGTTCTGAGGGATCTCGTTTTTTTTTGAGGTGAAGCATGTCCATTAGTTCAGGGTTTGACATGGCCCTATAGGTCAGGCATAGGTCACCTCTGAGCAGACGGTAAGCGACTGAGAAGAGCTGGAGCTCTTTTAGTTGTGCTTCATAGGGTAATTGTTTAAGGCCCTTAATCCTCTTAGTGAGGTACTTCTGTGGTCTTTCTAGTTGTTGGAGGTGTCTAGTGAGGTACATCCCAAATGGGGCATTTTACTCTATTATGGGCCTAATGAGTGAGGAGTAAAGGGGCACAATCACCTCCTTGGATCTGGATGAGAAACCCTTTGTGATCAGGTGTGCCACATAGAAGGATTTCCTGACCATTTTGGCTATGTGGTTCTCAAAGGAGAGCATGCTATCTACTTGGGTACCCAGGCCCCTAATTACTTCTTCTGTACTTAGTGGATTCCCATCTATGTGGTAGTTTGTAGGTACTTTGTTTTTCCCAAATGGGATTACTATGCATTTTTTAGCATTTAGCTTGAGGCCATGACTTTGACACCAGGTGTTTGTCTCTGAGAGACCCTTTTACAGGATGTCTGTGTCAGCCGGAGAGTCAATTATTGCACCCAATTTACAGTCATTTGCGAATTTGGTTAGCCACAGTCCCTCCGCATTTGCCTGTACTTCGGAGAAATATATACCGAACAGGAGGGGTCCCAGAACTGACCCCTGTGGGACTCCGCTTGTGACTGGTTTAGAGTCAGACATGGCGCCTGCCACTCTTACCATGTGGGTTCTGTCTGAGAGCCAATTGGCAACCCATCTCGTGACATGGGGGTTGATATTTAAGCTGGTGAGTTTGTCTATGATTCCTGAGTGTGGGATGGTGTCAAATGCCTTAGCGAGGTCCAGATATGCTGTGTGGACCACCTTCCCTTTATCTATGGCCTTGGTGACTGTTTCAAAGAAGTCAACCAAGTTCAGGAGGCAAGATCTGCCTTTAACAAAGCCGAACTGGGTGGGGTCCAGTATGTGGAGGTTCCCAATGTCCCTGTTAATGAGCTCCATGACAATGCATTCCATGGCTTTGCAGACTAAGCTAGTCAAGCTTATAGGGTGATAGTTCCCAGGGTCAGTTGTGACACCACCTTTGTGGAGTGGTACGACTGTTGCTGTACGCCATTATTTGGGTACATAGCCTGTAGAGAGGCTGAGTTTGAACAGTGTTTTGAGATGGGGGGGTTAGTTCATTTTGAAGCTCATGTAAGACACAACCTGGGATACCATCTGGTCTCATTGATGCTGTGTTTTTGGCCTTTGCAAGGGCTGTCTTTACTTGTGTGTCTGAGATATCTGGAGCGCTACATTCTACTGGGATGGGTGCTAGCCCCTTTGGTGGAGGGGGGGGTGAAGTTTGCACTGAACTTGTCAGCCAGGATGTTGGCAATGTTGATTGGTTCAGTGTATTTATGGCCATTATGCACTAGCTTGGAGCATATCTGAGAGTTTGCCCCTAGACTCTTGACATAGTTAAAGAAGGCCTTGTGGTTATCCTTAGAGTCATTGGCTATTTTTCTTTCAAAGTTGGCCTTGGATGATTTAATGAGGGAGCGCAGTTTTTTACTGATGTTAATCAGAGATGACTTCTTATTTTGGGATTTTGTTCTATCTTGCAGGAGTTTCCTCCTTCTGTTGTAAACTTTATTTATGGCCGGGGTCCACCAGACTGGCTTCCTCTTTTTTGAGGAGATGGTTTTGTTTTTACTTGGGATGGCTTGGTCCATGCATTCTTGAAGGTGTTCATAGAATGCGCTTGTAAAGGATTCTGCCGATGGGTCATCATTTTCCATTTGGTTTGGAGCTTTGAAACTTCCCACCTCGGTCTTGAGGAGTGTGAAATTGGCTTTAGAGATGTTTTTTACCTTGATTTCCTTGACTGTGGGGGGGGGGGGGTTTGGGATGTGGATGTCCAGTGTGATTATTTTGTGATCTGATCTTACCAATGACGAGTTTACCTCAGGTGTGGAACATAGGTTCCCCATGTTGGTGATGACCAGGTCCAGTATGTTATCACCTCTTGTGGGAGTGGTGACCAGCTGTTCCAGGGCGTTTGAGTTTATAAACTCAAGGAAGCATTGGGCTAGGGCGTTTGAGCTTGAATAGTTTTCCCAGACAATGTTTGGATAGTTGAAGTCACCCAGTAGCATGGTGTTGGGTAGAGTCTTCATACTTTCTAATGTTCTCAGGAATGTTGCGTGAGGGTCCTGAGACAAGGTGGAAGATCTGTAGCAAGCTATAAATTGAACAGTCAATTTACCCGCTGTCAATTTCACTTGGATGGTCTCAGATTCCGCGTGCTGTGCTACTAACCTGGAGGTGTGGGTGTTCTTGATGAATATGGACACACCCCCTCCTTTTGTGTTCCTGTCCTGGTTTTGGGACCTAAAGGTATGGTAGGAGTTATAGCCTGGTAGTGCTGGGGTGCTCTCTGGAGCCTTGAACCAGGTTTCTGTCACTGCACATATGTCGATTTCTTCCATACTAAGGAGAGCCTCGAGTGTGTGCATTTTGAGGTTTAGACTTCTGGCGTTGAGCAGCATTACCCTCAGTGTTTGTTTATTATTGTTGTTTATGAAGGTGGGTTTGTCTTTGGAGCCTTGCCTAAAAAAGGCAGTATTGGGGCGGCAAGAGTCTTGGCCAGTAATCAAAAGCCCAGGGGCGATAGGTGCAAGCCATCTCTGGTGACGCAACGTGGCTTGTCAAGCATGTCGTCCCAGGCTGACAAGTACTGGATCCCCTTTGAATGACAGCAGTAGTTTAACCAATTGTTGAAATTGATCATTTTTTCTTTGTATGCTGGCATAATTTTGGGTGAGGGCAGGATGCCACTCAGAGTCAGAGTCGTACCAGCCTGGGCTACATGGTCAGTGAGCTCCTCAATGTCTCTTTTCATGTAGTCCAGGGAGGTATGTCTCAGGTCATTTACGCCAACATGTACAATGACAGAGTCATATCTGTACTTGTTGTGGAGTGACCTGAGTGCATGTGTTATGTGGCAGATTCTGGCACCCGACAGGAAGCTTACAGTAACCTTCTCCTTGTTCAGTCTAGTGAGTGGGACGTCTGTGTGCCTGATGATAGAATCACCATGTGGTTCACTGTAGGGACAGGTACTACAGATCAGTATTACACATGTGGGGAATACAAACAGTACTATACAGAGAGCATATGTGTACACACACTCTAAATGTTTTGGAGCTGGAGTATGACCAGCCCACAGGATTCACCCTTGTGGATTATACCCTTGCTATGAATGTCACACAATGTCATGTGCTATCTGACATGTCCATGACATGTAGTGGGCTGACTGCAACACTGCTCAACTATCCTGCAAAACATGATATCTCACATCCCAAACATACCACCCTTTGTCTGCATACCCCTGTCCTCAGTGGAGCATATGACATCTATGGGTGTATGTCATATGGGATAACAGTGACATGTGACATAGATGCCCATCACAACCATTGGACAAAACATGTGTACACATGGCCATGGAGGATGGCCAAAGTCATGAAGCAACACACACAGTAGAAGTGATGTACATGTGTGTACACCCTGTTGTACACTGGCTTGACACAATACAACTATGGCCTTTGTGTAATGGTGACAGTGCAGATGTGACACACTAAACATCATACAGGCCTGTGCACAGCTTGTGTAGACATGACATCAAAACCATCACATAACATGTCTTGAACATCTTGAGTGTGTCACGACATGAAAGCATTCACCTATACAGTATCCAAATACATACATGTGTTGAACAACATGCACATACAACCACAGCAAGCCACAGATACAGTACATTCACCTTGCTGGTGTCAGACATCACTGTCATGCTTGCTCCTCAAGTGTGTGAGGTACACAGATGGCATGCGGGACATGGAGTACTGCTAAGTTAGCCATGTCTGGGCATAGTTGCCAGGCATCAGTAATATGGTTGCAGATGTGCAGAGGTGTCATCTTTATACCCTACAGTGACCTGTGTCACACATTCCACATTAGGATTTAGTGTGTATACACCTCAGTGACATGGGTCACATTCCACATTAGATATGTATTGTATCTGAACACAGTCATGGCTATGAAATGTGTCTGTAACTCACACTGTATAGCAACAGTGAAGCCACATGATGCCCTGCAATGGCTATGCACATCAGCTTGATGTGAAGTATGTCACTGCATATTTGTAGGGTGGACTGACAACATTGGGTCAGCTGAAGGGCCATGTTAGTATAACATGTCCCTGCATTGGGACACCATTACCTTGCTGTATATTTGAAAGGACACTATTGTGTTGCACATGTATGCATGTCATTCAACACGTCAGCAGAAGACATGTCATACTACATGTGATTGGCAAGGTCATATGCCACACATCAGGCTGGTGTACTGTTAACCTGTGCTGGTCTGTGGCACCATTGCAAAGTAGGGACAGCCATGTCAAACATATTTGTACAGCCACATGCACATTGTCTGTAGACTTAGCTCAGGGGTAGGCAGAATAATGTTGAACAGACATGCACTACTTTGGGGGGGTGCAAGCTAGGGCTCAGGCAAACATAGTATTCACTCACCATACCCTTCTGCACATGTCCTTCTCACACATAGGAGCAGTGGCTATCACAAAGCATCAGTGGCAGATGTACAAAGGTCAGCGATGGTCTGTTAACATGTGGGGTATGTTTCACAACACATGGCAGTGCGGTGCAACAGTGCATAGTGCATGCATTGTGTTGCAGGTATGGGGCATAAGCTACTAACACAAATGGTGTAACACAGGGATGTATGCTAACTACTACTATAAATGTGTAAGGTGCTATAACACATGCATGCTGTTGTGTGCAACTCAGAGATGTATGATAACTACCATTATAATTGCCTAAGCTGAATGCCATCTGCCATATCACATGCATGTTGCATGCCGTTGGGTGCCATAGCATGTGTCTGTGTGTGTCTGTGTGTGTCTGTCTGTGTGTGTGCCTGTCTGTGTGTGTGTGTGTCTGTGTGTGTGCTGTATAACTTGTAATGTACAGTTCTTGTCTGCTCCTCACAGGTGTTGATGTAGGTGTGTTGCCCTCCTGTGGTCCACCTGATGTTAGTGTCCCCACAGACTCTAGTAATGATGATGAAAGTATGACTGAGGCACAGGCAGGGTTGTCAGGGGCTGAATCTGTGCCATTGGTTGCCATTCCACCTGTATCCCCCTCATCCCCACACACAGTTCTCCTGCCTACACATACCTCATCACCAGTGGCCATAGAGGAAGGACATTTGGTGGATGGTAGCATGGAACAGGGAAGTGTGGAGACTATGGAAGGTGTGCCTGCACACCATGATCCCAGCCAACTGACTAGTGATGTCCCACACATGCATGTGCCCAGTGCTGCCCGTAGGAGGACCACTGGCCAACATGCCCCTGCAAGGCAAAGCACATCAGCTGGTGTCACCAGACGCATGTTTCAGGCTGTAATAGAGGCACAGGCACGTGCTGAATGGCACAACATAGAAGGTCTGAGGCTTCAGAGGGCTGCTGTTTGTTCTTTAACTGACAACATCCAGGCAATTGCAAATACTCACCATCATCTTGCAGATGTCTTGGATAGACCATTGGGTGACATGGTGGGAGTCCTTGACTGTGGCATGTCAATCCTCAAGCATGGAATGTCTGTGCTGGAACATCTGGTGGGAGTGAGGCATTGGGCATGTGGACGTAGGCCAGCTACATCATCTGTTGAAGGTCTATGTGAACATGCTACTTCACATGCCCGCTCCCATAGTGGCGGTAGCAGCAGCTGGTGCTGTGCTGTTCACACCCACACCAGGACATAGCAGGCCGCATGCATGTGGTCCTGGATGGTCCCAATAGGGACATGGTTCCAGTGGACATGTGTCATCAGACAGTACCCAATCTAGACCTCTGCTTGGTAGTGCCCGTGCAACCCCTGGCAGGTGCAGGTCACGTGGCCATGGCCAGACACCATGAACTGTGAAACCTGCGCTGTACAGTCTGTAGCTGTCAATAATACCCCAGTGTGGGCCAGCCACATGCCAGACCTGTGTGCATACATACACACACCAGAAACAAATGTAGGGCACCTCAACACACACACACACATAACATCCACACACGCCCAATGATATCAAAGGTCTTAACCCACACACATGATGTCATCCAATGGTGCAGCCTAGGCCTCTGACAAACATTATCAACCTGTGCATATGATGATGTCTGTGCCACATCCCTGTCATCCACATCATCGGTGCAGGGACATGATCATATGGTCGATGCACAGGGTGAACAAACTAGGAAGACAACTGTAGATTAATATTGTTGAGTAGCGTTTGACAGGCAACAGACATACCATGTATTACAGTTTTAGAATGCATTTGGTATGTTTAACAATATGTATCATGTGTAACAGTAACTGCATGTTGATCTTGATGTTCTGTCTTCCTCTTTCAGGTGTAATTGCATGTGTCGGGGGATGTCAGTGTTTGCGATTAGTGTCCCATATGTAAATGTTGACTACTCACAGGTCTGTATGACAATACCTGCATGCACTTTGTAGCTTCCACATCACAGTTTTAATCTCCCAAGTTTCAATTATGTTTACTGATCTAATGATCCAAGAGCATGATAGCTGTGTAGTAAGCTACTGTGTTCAGAGCTGTCACATCCATAGTGGGTGACATCACAGGTATAGTTACCTGGAGCGGGGAGAAGGTAATAGAGTGGTATAGCAGATGACAAGGGTAAAGGCCAGTGTAAAAAATGGCTTCTCATTGGGAAGCAGTAATACCTGCTCTCATGACAGGATGCAAACACAGACACACCCACACATTCAGGGATTCACAGACACAGTAACACACCCACACACTCAGGGATTCATAGACACAGTAACACACCCACACACTCAGGGATTCACAGACAGCAACATACACTCTGATACACACACACAAACACACAGTTGCCAGTGTTGGGATGAGAACCCCTGCCTATGTGCAATTCATCATTATAGTACTACGCAATTACAAGGCACTCCACAGAGATTACATATGTACAGGTAATCGGAATAGCCTAAGATCGAGAACATCAACAGGGATACTAGATTGCAGTGAGTGAATGTGGGGTGGGGGGTTCATCGGTCGGCTATGTAACAACAAGCCTCACCCTAGGGTGTACATGCTTACAGGCGGTTAGAATGCCCTTCTAAGATTGATGACATCAACAGGGATACTAAATTGCATTGAGTGGATGGGTAGAGGGGGCCTTAACATTTCACTATGGTAAAATACAGCCTCACACCAGGGACTGGACAGTCATACATACACACACACACACACACACACACACACACACACACACACACACACACTGTGGCATTCACAAAGATATACATCTATGTCACACACATACAGACACTTGACATGTGTGAGATTCAATCAACTGCCTATGCCTTTCTTTCTACACTTCACTCTGTACTGATGTCTACCACAGTGTCCAGGAGAGTGAAAAACATTTGGGATGTATTCCCCACCATACGTGACATATATGGACACACATGTGCCAGTACTGTGAATCAAACACCCGCCTATCTCATGATAGGTATTACAGAGTTACAGCACTATTGCATGTGCTACAAAGTGTACTGACTCTTTCCTTTGCCACCTGTGCTGATATATGCACAATATATGCACAGGGGAGGTGTTACTGTTACAGGTGTCAAGAGATTTGCCTTCAGTGTCACCCTTACTGCATTCTACGTCGTGTGTCTTCCACTTCAATTAACAGAACCATAGCTTAGCAGTTACACAGGTTATTGTAGGAATGGTTGTAACACACCTGTGAGCTGTCCTCAGTAATCATTCATCTGCAAAGTAGCCCCACCACTTAGTAGTCATGTCCAAACATCTATCCATACCTAAAGTACAGCTTACTGTACTTTGAGCATTTCACCATATACAGTTGGCAATGTTGAGGCTGCATTGCAACAGCATGATTTACTAAGACAACAGTCACCTTCAAACATCAGACACTGCACACGTATGGATTCTAAACACACATCAATACAAGTACACATATGCAGTCTCCATCAGAAAGTGGACTAGCAGGTCAAGAAGATACATTCCACACCTTCCCCACACCATGTGTGAAACCTAACCGAGCATTACACCATAATGGATGTTGTATCCATGTACTAGTAGGACACACAACTACCTTCACTGAGTAGCCAAGTGTACATTCATGCCAACAGATATCAGCAAGACACACACACAGCAATATTCCATGTCATGATCCCACAAACTGTTACTTGACAGTTCCAATGTGAAGCCAGGGCACTGTAATGGTCAACAGTGAGCACTTCATATATGCCACACACACCTCATGATTACTGGAAGAGTGCCAGCAATGTGCTCTGTTTGAGCTAGGCATTACACTCATTCAGGCATGTGTGATGTCTATGGCTTGTAAACATCTCACCCCAGCATGTTCTGGCTATTGTGGTAATAAGGTTAATATCCAGACAGCACACAGCATGCATGGCTTGCAATTGTTGACATGGGGTATATGTAAGGGCTGTGGGCACACATGGCTTTACATGTCATGGACATATCACCTGTTAACTACTCAGGAACATACAGATCATATCTGTATTTCCCTGAGTCTGTCAATACAGGCCATGTGTATAGGTCCTATGATCCTGTTATTTGGGTATGTTTGTAGGCATTGCATTAGGTGGACATGTCTAATGACATACATGCCACATGGGTTGTTGTATGATATGATTGGTGTTATGGGTGACCAGTAGAGAGGGAATATTACCTCTGTCAACATAGATATCAAACCTTATGTACTGTTATCATTCAGCAGCCATGGACCTATCTGCCATGTGCATGTGTGTAATGAATGTAGCCACCTGTATGTAGAAAGGACAATAACAGCTATGGTATTTTCATTTATGTTGTATGAGTGTGGGATGTACATATCCAGGGCAGGTACATTTAGGTCATATCCAACTATGAGGGTGTTGTTTACTGGTGTACAGCAACAGTCAACTGTGTTAATGCTGACAACATCCTAGGGACCCTGGTATGTGTACAACTGACCTGGTTACAAACAGTGGTATAATTGCAATGCATAACACATTATGCAACTGTGGCAGTACATAGGTACTTTGCACAGTTGATGTAGGGCTAGGTACAGTCCACCAATCGAAGGTTATTTGGTGTTCTACCATACTATGTCATACCACATGTATGGATGTGTGTTGGTAGTCTGAGGACATGGTGGTGGCTGTATGAGAATACACCCTATAATGCAGCTTTTGCCATGGTCACCTGTACCTGACTCATCTGTGAGTAGCCTTTATGAATATGTGGACACCACTGCCTGGAATGGTCCATACCAGTGTTATGGCCCACATGTCTGGATATGCGTTATATGGTGGTAGTGCAATTGTGGGGTCTATATTGCAACATCGAACCTAAAAACAGCGAACAAGGTTTCATCAACACATTTTTAGCAAAAGCTGAAAATGTCGAATCCACAGAACAGCAATTTCTTTCCTAGGGAAATAAATCACTGTTCCAACCCCCGCAAAAAAAAAAAAAAACATTAAACACTTCCAAACACATACACACATACCCTAATCCTAATTATACCCCCTAAAAACAAGTAAACAACTAAATACACATATGCACATAACCCAACCATACATTTAACGAAAAAAAAACAGTAAACATTTTAAACCATATGCACTTACCTTAACCTGCACCCTAACCCTAAGGTCAGTAACTCTCGCACATTTACATAAACAGTTCCAAACACATACACACTTACCTTAACCCTAATTCTACTCCCTCAAAACAAAAGTAAACAGCTGAAAACACATACACACATAACTCAAACAGACATCTAACATAAAATATAAAACAGTAAACACTTTCATACATATGCACTTACCTTAACCCGCACCCTAACCCTAAGGTTAGTAACTGTTGCACAATCACACTCGGGAGCTATACCGGACAAGGGACCACACTACACTTCAGAACATGGCAAAATAACAAAGCAGTCAAGCGACTTCTTTCCCAAGGAAAGAATTCGCTGAACAGCCGCTTCGCTGTTTTGCCTGTTCGCTCTACGTGTCGACGAAAACGCATTTGACAAAATGTGTTTTCGTTGTACTCATAGCAACCCCAATTATGCACTACAGAGCCTTCAGCCAGGTGTTCCTCACTGCACAGATGTCAGTATTCCCCATTGTAGGTTCTACATTGAGCAAATGGATTACGAAAGCCACACATCTAGCACTGGTTAGCATAAGCATACAATGCAATTGTCTTGTAGGTGTCAGAGTGTTACTTCTGTGTTTAGGACTTTTGCCTTGGAATGCCAGTATATGGGTAAATGCGACCTAGGTATTATCCACACTCCCTTGAATCATGGATGCATGTGCTCTGTAACAAAGGCTTGTCTTTCAGTCATGACATCCCGGAATGACAGACACTGGACAACCTCATAATTACAGCAGGACATTGGCTCATTATTTTGGTCAAGCAGTTGTCACTCATACCATGACATCACTGCGAGTGGCAGTAATGTGCTTGGTATCAAATGCTACATCTAAGGTGATGGACACCAGCAGACATTGTGTATATGGCCAATGTCAGATATACTTAGTGTAGCAGTCCTGCTAATAATGACAACTACTAACACAGCTGGGAGAGGTCATCTTGACACCTGCACTTCACTACCATTAGACAATGGAGCTGACATATTATACTTGCACATGCCACTGTCCCAAGTATAATGCCACTGTTCACAACCTGCTATCAATGTATGTCTTTCAGGGCAGCAATGTGTGTGACACATGCTGTAGTTAGCATCCACCTGTGTGTCCCAGTTAACCTATTGTCTGTCACTTCCACACATGCATGATTGTGTATATTTCACATATATATGTCAGTACTTCATGTACATGTATGCATGTGTATCACACAGTACAGACACAGATATATCATTTACGGGTGACATACAGGTATCTGGTAGTAAACCTGTATGATGTGCATATATACTGACAGTTAAAATGTACATAGCTGTAAACCTGCGTGTTTACAATAGGGGTCCATTACAACGTGTTCTGTATATGTAAGTGTATGAGCATGCACACTGTGGCCTTCCGTGGTTAGAATCAGACTGCATCCCAAACAGCCCTGTGCTACTGAGTGTATGAGCATAACCACTGCCACCTTGTGTAATTTGAGTCAGTGCATCCGAGAAAGCCCTTGGTTTCTAAGTGTATGAGCATGCCCAGTATAACCATGTATAATTGTAGTCATAGTGCATCCCAAATGACCCTGTGCTACTAAGTGTATGAGCATGCCCACTGTCACCTTGTGTAATTGGAGTCAATGCGTCCAAACAAATCCTGTGATTCTATGTGTATGAGCATGACCACTGTAACCCTGTATAGTGATAGTAGTTGTCCATTCCACAAATGGGCATACTCCAATTCAGGGCTTGTTGTGCTACAACTATACCTCTCAGGCCTACCTATGTCTTACCTGCAGATGATGTGTCATGTTTGTGCATACAGGTTGTAATGGACTCCTACTTTAAACACTCAGGTTTACAGCTATGTACATCTTAACTGTCAGTATCTCTGTTGTTGTCCTCACTCTTAGAAGGGCATTCTGACTGCCTTGAAATGTGTAATCTCTATGGTTCATCTCATAACTGCGTAGTACTGTAATAGTGATCTGCAGATAAGCAGGAGTTCTGATCCCACCACTGGCAACTCTGTGTGTGTGTCAGCAAATGGCTAAGTGTGGTTGTGTGTGTATTTGTGTCAGCATCCTGTCATGACAGTGGGTTTTGCTGCTTTTCATAGAGAAACCACCTTTTGCTCTGGCCTTTATTCTTGTCATTTGCTAAACCATCCTTTTCCCCCCTCCCCACTGCAAGTAATCAGTCATGTGATGTCACCTAGCTCAGAAGCAGAATCAGAGTAAGTGTAATTGTATGGTGTCTGTGGCACATACCCCGATTGCATACCACTCTACTATTTACCTTTACATAGGCAAGACATGTATGCACAATACTGGCAAGTGTGTATGCGTTTGTGTGTGTGTGACTACCCTGTAGCCAGGCATACATGTGTTATGTCTTTTAACATGCTGCACACCATGGTAGTCATCTGTGGTGAGTGGAGTCTACATATTATAACATAGTTAGGAATACAAAAGAATAGACAGTCAAGAACGACTACAGTTGGGTATGTTGTTTTCCTGTGCCACTGTCGAGCAGTGACACAAAAGTGGTCACCGGGGTGTATGTCTATACCCATCATTCCCCCACCTAAGCCCCACAATTCTTGGGGTATATTTCCTTAGCCATCATTCCCCACCCCAACCTCCACATACACAAAAAACATCCCTTCTCTGGTGAACTGATTAAGATTTAAATGTTATAAAACAAGAGATGCCTCTGTTTTGTGTACACATCAGTTCCTTTGGATCCCTTCTGTGTCACAAAAGGTGTTCAGACATGTGTGTGTGTGTGTGTATATATATATATATATATATATATATATATATATATATATATATATATATATATATATATAGCTATAGCTGTGTCTGTGTATATGCGTGTGTGTGTGTATATATATATATATATATATATATATATATATATATATATATATGTGTGTGTGTGTGTGTGTGTGTGTATACACATCCCGTAGATACATATATGTATTTAGTTATGACAGTTGCACAGATGTAGACTTGTCTATGTTGTTTCACAGAGTACAGTACATTCAAGGGTACTGTACTTATGTACACAATGTGACTGTCCCATTTGTTTACAGTACTATGGAATACCTGTAGTAAGATGTGTATTATAAAAACCATGAAACATGTATACAACCCAGATGGCTTAGTGGTAACTCCAGTGACATCTGTGTGCATGGTCCAGGGTTCAAGACCTGCAAGGCTTGTTTATAATGTCATTTAGGACTGAATAAGACACTTTTATTCAGTTGTAAATGGGTGTAAATGTGTTTTTGTGACAGTAAGCAGCGGGTACACACAGGTATAAGACATGTACAACTCGCAGTACACTTGAAATGCCCTTCTTTGGCAATCCTGCTGATGTTACCCACCTAGAACTACACCTCTGGGAGTACTGTAACCCAGTAATCTCTGTAGCACGTCCTGTAACTGTGTAATGCTGTAGTGTGATAAACAAGTTTGGTAGGTGTTCTAATCCCAGACATGCTGTGTGTGTGTGTCTATTTACCTGAGAAGGGAACATGCTTTTTAGAGTACACACACTCCTTATGATTCACATACTCACCTTTGGCAATCCTGCTGATGTCAGCCACCTAGAAATGCACCTCTGGGAGTGTTGTAACCCAGTAATCTCTGTAGCACATCCTGTAACTGTGTAATGCTGTAGTGTGATAAACAAGTTTGGTAGGTGTTCTAATCCCAGACATGCTAACTGTGTGTGTGTGTGTCTATTTACCTGAGAAGGGAACATGCTTTTTAGAGTACACACACTCCTTATGATTCACATACTCACCTTTGGCAATCCTGCTGATGTCAGCCACCTAGAAATACACCTCTGGGAATGTTGTAACCCAGTAATCTCTGTAGCACGTCATGTAACTGTGTAATGCTGTAGTGTGATAAACTAATTTGGTGTGTAATGCTGTAGAGTGATAAACTAGTTTGGTAGGATTTCTAATCCCAGACATGCCAACTGTGTGTGTGTCTGCCTGAGAAGGGAACAATGCTTTATAGAGTATGCACACTCCTTACGATTCACATACTCACCTTTGGCAACCCCGCTGATGTCACCCACCTAGATATACACCTCTAGGAGTACTGTAACCCAGTAATCTCTGTAGTACATCCTGTAACTGTGTACCGCTGGAGTGTGATTTAGAACTGTGGTATGAATCCATCCACAATCATGGCAGTTATGTATTTCTTCTGTGTGTTTCAATGTCTGTGTAGGGAGCAATGCATTATACCTTGCTCACTTGCAGGACATTTACAATGCCCTACTTTGGTACTCCTGCTGATGTCATACCTTGTAAAATACACATCTGGGGAATGAGTTCCCTAGTAATCCTTGTGGTGTGTCCTATAACATCTCCATGCAGAAGAGTGATATAGATCTTGGTCACGGGTTCTATACCCACACATGTTAGTTGTGTGTGTGTCTCTGTTTTGTGAGCAATGCATTTTGGGCTACTCACTTGCAGGAAATCTGAAATGCCCTACTTTGATAAATCTGCTGATGTCATTCCTTGTGAAATACACCACTGGGGATAGAGTAGCCCAGTAATCTCCATAGCACGTGCTATAACTGTGTAATGCTGTAGTGTGATAAACTAGTTAGACAGGAGCTCTATTCCAAGACATGGCAGGTGTTTGACAGTCAGAGCCTGTGTGGAGGTGGCTGTGAATGTCTAACCACTGGACATGTTGAGGAGCGGGTTTTGTAGTTTTCCTATATGGTGGCCATATTATATGTCACAATGTCCACCTCACGAGGTTTACAGATTTCAATCAGCCAAGAGACTGGGTTGGCAAGCCATACCCCTACATCTGGCAAAAGGCCTGGTGAACACAGTAAGCAACCCTACTATTACCCAGAATATGGTCTGAACCCATGTGTCATACACAAACACACTGGCCTAGAATATCCCGCTATGTTGCTAGTACCCTGCACATTGTTGCCAGAAAGTAGGCATGATGTGATTGCAGTGGGCCACAGAGGGCATGGCACCCTGTCCAACAGTACAATAGGCACATAATTGCGGACAATGCACCTTCACTATGTTCCTCACTGGACGCCTGCAACATATGTGGTGCCATCAAATCTAATCCACAAAGGAAATACAATGCCTTATACACATGCCCTGTATGGACAGATGCCACTGACACCAGGGAATACCTGTATCATGCTATCATTGCAGGTGCAGGGTCAACCTGCTGTCTATTAGCAGGTCCTGCCACACCCGGCCAGTATTGGCACATCTGATGATAACAGTCAATGTACACAACATGTGCCAGGCAAACCAGGTACACTTAAACATGTCACTGTACATTATTGTGGGACGTGCACATCCCAGGCATTATCCATGTCAAGGACCATCAAACACAGACATGGCATGCATTGTAAAGCAATGGCCACACGCAATGGTAACCAGGATGACAGGACAGGTCATACAGTACCCATCTGTGTGGGACATTGCAGACACTACACCCCTGAACCACACTGAAGACCATTGTCAGGTGGCCTGATGCCAAGGATTACCCCTCACCCAGCCTTGTACAGCCATCTTGCACAGCCAACCACTACACACCCATGAAGCAATGCACACATGCATGTCAGTACTGGCACCTTGTGTCTGCGTGTGGGGTATGATGTTTCCAACCACAGTCACACCCAGTATAACTCCCATAGGCATACTGACTGATGTCAGACACATTCACATGCCCTAGCCCACGGAACCTCAGGATATATCCTGTGGTGCATGTAATACCTGTGCATTACTGCAGTGTGGCAAACTTAATAGTTAGGAAGTATATTTGTGAGCCTGCTAAACTGTGCCAATGTGTCTGAGTCCCTTAGAGAGTGTGGTTGTGTTGACAATGACATCTGTTAATGTGGACAGCCATGTGTGCTACACCTAATGTATGTCTACTATATCTCTGTTGCAGATGTCGCTCACCAGCAGACATATATGTTCTTACAGCACACCAACATGTCAGCTATGTGGCACATGGAGTAACTGCATGCACTTGTAACAGTAATGGCTAGTCAGTCAGGGGTTTGAACCCCTGTACTGGTAGGTGTGTGACAGACGATGCTTAGGTTTTAGTCTTCCAGTCCTTCTCTGATGTACTTTGCCTCTGTCTGTCCCTCCCACACACTTTCTGGTGGATGTGGAGTTGTACATCTGCTCAGCAGCAGCTTGTGTTTTGTAAGTGATGGTCATGATCAGGTGATGGTCTCTGCACCTATTGCAGTCCTCCTCTAGCTGAATGCATGTGGAACAGCTGTGGTGACATTCCCATAGCCAACTGCATGGAAACAAAGAACAATATCTAGGAACATCATGTCGGTGTTTGCCCATGACAGTTGCTGTGAGTGGAACCTGGATCTGGAGTTTGGTAAACAGCATCAGAGATGATATCTGGATATTCCTCAAACAACATACACAGTGGAAAATAGCCTAAAGACAGGAGGGTGATGTGTTAGACATGACTACAGCATGGAAGTGTAGCTATGCTTCATTGAGACTACTGCCAATTTAACAGGTTGTGTGTGGTAATGTCTAGTCTGCATGTTTTAATAACTGACAAGACAGTGCTCTGTTAGTGAGGAAACCCACATCTGTAGGGTCATCTGTGGACTGGTCAGTGTGTGAAACCATTTGTTTCTTGTGTTACTCACAGAACACACATCTGTGAACTGCAGAAGCATAGTGTGAGGATTGCAGTCAGTACATGGTGATAGTGATGAGAGTTACTGCCATCGCATCCCTGACTGGACATACATCACATGAAACAGTGGTATGACAGTCACTGTCTGAGGTTATCACAGTGACATGCCAATAATGGGCCACTGTTCATAACTACAGTCAGAAGTCATCTACGCTTTGTACAGATGTCATGCAGTATATATGCATGTGTTGTGCTTCCTCTGCAAATGTATGACATCTGTTGTGTTGATGGTCATAACTATGCATGCTGTTATAAGTAATCCTGAATGCTGTTGACTATTACTAAGCCATATCTGTGTTAAAACTGCAACACCATAGGCTGTATGGGATTGGAGGTCCCGGCGGAACCACCTGTCCCACTTCAACTGGCCATGGCACCAGACATCAGCATGTCTGGGGCCCAGCCTTGGACCTCCACCTCTGTTGGCTCTGCACCACCTTCTGGTGGAACTGCCACTGAGGATGGGGCTTGTCTCCCCTGGGTGCAGGTCCAAACAGGAACTTGTCAGCCATCGTACAGTCCAGGACGTGGTGTGTAGGGGGCTCAATACGGGGTTTTGAGGCCAAATACGCCAGCTCAAGGGCAGAGTGTCACATTTAAAGGGTGAGCCTGCCCCTCCCAGACAGCCCCCAGCACAGCCACCTTTGCAGCTGTGAAGGTGCAGTGGTGGCTGGCCATGGGTGGGGACTTCCGTCCCACTGTTTCTATTTGGGGGCTCATGGGCTTGTGACTGTCAAACACCCCTCCCCATCCAAGGTGTATCCCCCCACATGTGTCATATACCACTCCTGTATGCTGTTTTGTCTGTCATCCTACCCAACCTATCCTCCACAAACTTACCTACTCTCCTTCCCCAACATCCCACTCTCACCTTACAAAAACGGAAACAAAAAGCCAATCTGCTCCCAGAACAACATTTGCCCTATACATAGCTGTCCATTTCACACGTGTCCACTGGACACATGTAACCTTTTTAATTTGCATCACAACATACTACTGTTGTCCTCACCCCTCTCTCAGGCAAACGATCCTGGTATGCACATGACTCCTAAAGTTTCCAGGTACACGTGATGCAGACAACCCCATTGTACACATGACACTACTGGTCCTTCTATGGTTACCCCACTTAACTTTTTAATGATGATGATGTCACACACAGCACCATGCAAGAGTATGGTTCTCACATCATGATTGGACAGGAACTGTTTTGTTAATGTAAATAAAATGCACAAAGTAATGTATTTGGCCAATGTACAAATGTTTGTATGTATTAATGACACAAGTCTGTCTGATGGAGTCTTGATATTACATAGGACAACACCACTACATAATATAGGAGTTGCAGGTGTTTCCCTTTTCATTCTTTTTTAATGCTTTGTTGTCACACGGTATGTTCTTGACATATCTTTATATATTTATATATATGTATGTATCTATATCTGGACATAAACACACACACATCATCTACATGATGAAATACATTTCCTATACTGTTGAATGACTGTGCTGGATGATATGTTTGTGATAACATCCTATGTCTGTATACATTGTTTACACCTATAAAAAGAAGTTGAGTCTGTGGATTCACCCACGTTAGTACAATAGGTGGATTTTTTAAAAAACAATTCAGACACAGACAAGATTAGGAATCACCGTACAATACCAACACTTACATTATGCACAGTTCGTATTGGTGGACAGTAAAGCGTAAAGAGATAGGCATGTGGTCTGCTTCTAGCAGGGACTGCCTATTGTTGGCTGTACAGTACCCTTTGACACTGTCTTTTAGATATATCCTTTTTTTAAAAATTGTTTTTTCTTAAAAATTCATTGCTAATGGTTTAACATTTTTAAACATTAGTAATCTGTAGAACGAGGGACGCCTTCTTTTTATAGGTGTAAACACACTATAAGTTATATTACACACTGGACTAGCACACATTCTACATTTACTTATTGTAATATTTCCTATTTTTCATTGTGACATTTTCTCACACTGTTATAATACATATAATCTTAGTGTAATATATACTTGAACATATCGGTTTTTAAAAGTTTTTTCAAAGTTTTTTATTGTTGGGGCTTAAATGTATAAGCATTTACCAGGTAAATGTTTTGCATGGTCTGTTTTTTTAAAAAAGCTGTATCAGATATTTGTCTTTGTTAATGGTTCATAATGAGGCTTACAGGTTTATTAAATGTATTAATTTGTTTTAATTGATGGGTGTTTAAATGTAAGCCCATTTGAGAGTTTCACTGTTTGGCTTTTGAAGAAGTATAGTATTTACTTGTCGAAAAGTGTATGTTACTGAATGCACTTCAGTTCTTTATTCAATAAAAGACAGCTAATTACAGCAACTTCGTTGATAGCGTCCTGCTTCCTACAGTTTTGGTTTTTGGTTTCTTTTTCGTTTATTAGTGGTTACTTTTAGTTACAGTTCCTTACACTCAGTTACCTCCTTGATTGCTTAACCTATGTAGGCAGTGCTTATCCCTGCGCAAACAGACTGAAACCTGCTCACTGCTGCTTAAAAGTGCTTACTTCTGCACTAATTTCGTTAAAAGAAAAGAAAAAAGGGGTGATGCGAAAGTGGTGAAAAAGGGGCACAAAGAGGGAAAGACAGTAGGCAAGGTAGTTAGGGATGTGCAGGAAGGGTGTAGGGAAGGTCCATAGCTGTCCATTTCTTCTACAGCAACGGCTGTGCATATGCAATAAATTTGGCGGTACATTTGGACACTCACAACCCTGAGAGAGGGGTGAGGACAACAACAGTATGTTGTGATGCCAATTAGAAACGTTTACATGTGTCCAGTGGACACATGTGTGAAATGGACAGTTGTGTATGGGGTGTGCTTTTTGTTGCGAGAACAGATTGCCCTTTTTTTCTTTTATTTTACATGAGAGTGGCATGTTGGGGAAGGAGAGTAGGTATGATCAGGGAGGATAGGTTGGGTAGGATGACAGACAAGACAAACAAGATGCGTACAGGGGCAGTATATGACACATGTGGGGGGGAAACACCTTGGATGGGGAGGAGTGTTTGGAAGTCGCAAGCCCATGAGCCCACAAATGGATACAGTGGGACTGAGGTCCCCACCCATGGGCAGTCACCACTGCACCTTCACAGCCCAGAAGGTGGCTGTGCTTGGGGCTGTGTAGGAGGAGCAGGCTCACCCTCTAGTTGCACCACTCGGCCCTCAAGCTGGCATAGGCAGTCTCAAATCTCCCTGTTGAGCTCCCTACGCACCACTGCCCGGACTGTACCATGGGTGACAGGTTCCTGTCCACTCCCGCTCCCGGGGGGGGGCTGAGCCCCATCCCCTGTGGCAGTTCCACCCAAAGGTGGTGCAGGGCCAACGGACGAGGAGGTCCCAGGCTGGGCCCCAGATGTGCTGGTGCCTGGTGCCATGGCCAGCTGAGGTGGGACAGGTGGGTCAGCTGGGACCGGCCTTCCCATACGAGCTATGTTATAGCATGTTTAAGGCAGATATGGGTTAGTAATAGTCAACAGCATTCACAATTAGTTATAACAGCATGCATAGGTATTCCCATTACCCAGGGCACGAGATATAACATAGTTGCAGAGCAGGCAGAACACATGCATATATGGGTAAACAGTGGCCATTACAACAACATGCAGGTTTCATTGATGGCAACAGAACACCAATATGGGAGTATTTTAACATGGCACATGCATAGAAACAGATGTGAATATTTATAAACCAATAGGACATATGTCCCAACAAAGGTTAGGAGTACAGACATACCAAATGAGTTATGCAAATCAGTTATTTTTGCACCTATGGTAGGGGTGAGAGAGAGTTCAATTAACAACTAATAAATCCTTGTAGTTTTCACAACATTCATAGTCACTGCAGTGGTCTGTCCCTTACATGTATTATTACACTACCCAATGGCGTTATACTGCACAATGGTATGTTTGTAGATTAGTATGTACGGGACCTGTGTCTTATGTACAGGCTTGACAAGATGCAGGTGATAATGCAACATGTTTTGAGACTGCTGACTGCTGTCATACACTTTGGGTGAGATGCTGGGATGACAGATATGTTTGCATGTACAATCTCTGACTATGTACAAGTCTGACTATCAGTTATATGTCATTTACAGCTGCCTACATTTCTTGGATCATCACACTAATTTGTCAGAGGAACAGGGCAAAAGGCAGGTGATGTGGACCATTTATCAGGACATACTGGGCAGATTGGAACAGTTGTGGTGTATGAATATGAATGCCACTTTCTATTTGAGCATTCTAGCATAATCTGTACAGTTGTTAAGTGTATATATATGCATATGGCTTTCTCATTGAACATTCTAACAAACTGTGTGCAGTTGTGTGGAATGATTATACATAAAACTCACTGGCGCTCCTGGGATCCAAAGCCCTGCTGTGTGTGACAAAAGCATTACAGTTAAAATCACTGTACACTATGCTATCAGGCAATTGTTGTGAGGCTTTGCAATGTATTTTGTCTAATATGACTGACTTGTTTGCATTTCCGACATTGTTATACAGCACTTCATACACATTTTATCTGCATAACACAGTGTGGGTAACACTGCTTACTACAACAGTACTATTTAATAACTGCAACAGTACAACATATGACTGCAGAGTAAACAGAAGTAATGCTGGGGTTACACCTTTATTCACAGCATATTACACAATTCTGTATACTGGTACAACACTTTCTGAGGCTCTTACATTTATTTGTTATGACAGTACATGCAGGCTATTTACTAACCTGCCTCGCGACGCATCCGTTGCAGCCTAGCAGCACGCTCATCTGCAGCTGTCAGAGAAGTACAGTGATATTTAGCCATACCCATCCATAGTATACACAAGCTAGGCAATTATTAACTATGTAGTGGAAGGAGTACTTATTCAGTTCTGGGGCATTCTGCATCTGCCTTGCTTCCTGGATCCACTGTTCCAGGACATCCCCCTCCGCCGCTTCAGGTCTGCATGATGGTGCCTGATCTGCTCACCAGTCTGGGGGATACCTGTGGCGCTAGTGAGGTCATGGTCGAGACTGTCCCAAGCCTCCATTTTGTACTGCGAGCCCTGGTACTGGCCCTGCAGTAGTCTTCTGTCATGCTGCTTTACCATGAGCCATACCATGAATTTGGACTCCTGGATGCCCCAGCTCTGTGCTCTAAAGTGAGTTCCTTCTCCCACTCCAGCCATTCTGCCTGCAGGGGCATGCTACAACCAGTTATGAGCTGTATTCCCGCCTCTTCAGTTTAAGTAGGGCCAGATTCACGCACTTTTCCGTAATTGGCCGGTTTCAAAAAGGCTAAGCTATGGGCACACCTGCTTACTTCAGGTTGGCACTGCTTAAAGAGGTGCACCTGTGGGCATATTGTATTGGCTTCCCTACACATTTCTTCCAATTACTTAGTTGGGCTGTGCTGCGGTTAGCATTGCTTATTGGTTATCTAGCATTATATTCGCCTTTTGTCAAAGACGCCTTACTCATTACAGGTTATATATGTGTCTGGTATCCTTCATTCATGTGTACATACACTGTATGGGGTTCTGGGGACTTTATATCTTTATTACAGTGACACCTGAACTCTATGTTTACTGCAGTACTCCAATTCACATATTTATAGTCTGTGGCAGGTTATAGCACATTACACTATATATAGATTCAGTTCACATATTTGATTTGATTTCCCTGTTGTGAGGATTAGCTTGCCGATACCTCCTTTATATGTACTGCTATCATGGTGTAGTGGTTTACTATTATGACTATGATGTACAGGGTCCAGAGTTCTAGCCTTGCAGAGGCTGGTTATTTTGTTGCTGGCCAGAACACGAGCTGTTGGGTACAGAGTGATTAAGGCACTTTAAAGCAGTTGTGAGCGGGTGTGCATGGGTTTGCATGGAGCTAAGCAATGCTAACCTCCGGATACAGTTTCTTACACTCGGTTAGCCTCTACATTGGTTCACCAGTGTGATACTCGCATACCGGCACCCAAACAGGCTTACACTCGCTTGCTCCTGCACTTGCAAATGCACTGCATTTGCTGTTTGCATCTGACACTCACACCCCTGGGTGGGGGTGAGGACTACGATAATACCTTCTGATGCCCATTACATCGGCTTACATGCCTACAGTGGGGTGTTGTGACCGTGTGTTCGTAGGTGTTGTGTAGTGGGTTATGCAACGACACTTATTGTCTTACCGTACTTAGCCATTAAACTGGACTGTGCTGTGGTCTGACCCATATCGGGAATGGCTGCCCATTAGGCGTAAGCATGCCGGTCGACTTTACAGAATCCGCAGCCTGGCCAGAGTTTGCTTCATACTATTGGAGTGTTCCTCTTACAATCTACACTTGTCTGGCAAATACCTGGGAACTGACACCATTAAATACAGACAAGTAATTGGGTTTAGGACCCCACATCCTTCAGCCAAGTCATGCTACTGCATACCTATTATTCTGTCAGCTTTCTAAGGCTGTAAGTGGAATATGTGCTTTCTGTCCCTATCAGACCTCTCAAACAAGTGGGGACAAATTTCAACTGAATCAGGGAAAAGTCAAGAAACACTCAGGGACAATCAGGGACACTTTTAAAATATTAGTGCTATTAACTTGAAACATTGACAGAATCAGAGCATGTGAATTAATACACATTTTCTGAAGTAAAAGGAATTTATAACACTTAATTATTGCCATTATTCATTAAGTGTAATTCACCACCTTTCCTCCAAAAGTCACTAGTTTTAGGAGGGATTAAGAGGAACAGAGTTAAAATTTGAGTCAAAATCAGGGACGTCCCTGAAAATCATGGACAGTTGAGAGGTATGCTCCCTATTTGTTCCCCCAACGGTTTATGTCCTGTCCAGTGGATTTGCTCTTAGGGATTGAGAGGTATGGGCGTAAGCTCTGCCCATTTCGGAATATTACTTACATCCCTGGGGCGGTCCTAATACAACTGCACCAGCCAGCACCTACACACCTAGGCCCATAATTGCATACCCATAGTTCCCCCACCTGCCCCTCCTTCACAGCACTCATCCTTACTGTGGGTGCAGGTGGAATCTAACAACACCACTACACACTGCCCATTCTCTGCGGGTCAGGTCCCATGTCGTATATTGTGTCGACCCATGGGTTATCAGGCTTGCACAACCTACTGGTCCATGTACGTCTATAGCCTAGTTTGATGACTCATGACAGGAACTGACTCCAATGATCAGTAATTTTTGGGGTGTCCCACAAGGGACATTGATGTCTTTGTTTCAAGATTAGACCTGGCAGGTCTCTCCCACTGGTAGTATCCTGCCTGTGGTCTGGGAAGCAGTGGTCTGGTTACTTTTATTGTATTAAGAGTACATATCAAAAATGCTTTGCACAGTTTAGAGGAAGCCGGGGAAGAATTTTGAAATCCCACAAGAAAGTTAGAGATTGTTGTGAGTTGAACTTTAATAGCTGATGAGCTATCACTCTCATTAAACAAACCTGATAGAAATTCTAGAACAGAATGAACTGGAGCTGAGAAGGCATCTATCTGATTCTGTTCTGCCCAATAAACATCCTGTAGAGTATCCTAGTAGAAGGTTCATAGGTTAGTACTAGGCTAACTGCCCTTGCAAGCCATTTTAAGCCTAGCCGATTATCCCTTGTGAGACTCAAACTCTGCACCTTGTGTTTGAAAGGCAAACACCTTAACCATTAGGCCACCCTCCCATTTATGGGAAGATAAAAGTATGGAACGAACAGGGAAATAAAGCATTGGTTGCCTGGTTATTAAAGGAACTGGAGAAACCACACTTAGTTTGAGATTTGAGAAGTCCATGTGAACCATGCCTGTCAGGTGAGATAGGTCTGGAATTGGATCCAGAATCCAAGGTGGGTATAGTAGATGAGGCCAAAGAAAGGGGAACTAAATCTGCAGAGGCCAGTAAGGTGCAATGAGGATGACTTTGCTCTTCAACCAGACTTCTTTCTAAGGACTTTGGGAAATAGGGGAGTTGGAGGACAAGCTTACAGAAGACTGGATGGGAGCAATCATGGAGCAGAGCATCCCTTAATGATTCCCCCGGTAGGGGGATCAGGCCAAAGAAGCTGCTGCACTTATTGTTTAGGGGAGATGCAAAAAGAGTGCAGCAGGGCTGGCCTCACTGCCTCAAAATTATTTCCATCACTTTGTTGTTAACAGACCATTCATTAGATAGTAAAATAGACCTACTCAGTTTTTCTTCTATCACATTGGACTTCCCTGGAATGTGTGTTGCTATTAGAAAGATAGATAGAAGATATTACCCATTGCCACACTCTGAGGGGTTCTCTACACAGAGGATAAGATATGGTTCTCCTTGCTTGCTTGCTGCTATACCAGACTACTGACATACTGTCTGTCTGGACTGCAATTGTTCCATGAGGGAGAGCCCTGGAATGCCTACAATGCTAAGTGTACTGCTCTCATCTTCAGAACATTAATATGCAGTTTGGCCTCTACCAGGGACCAAGCAACTTGGACTGTTTTCCTCAGGAAGTGCTCCTCCTACCCAATCAGGGAAGCATCTGTGGTTACTATGGCCTTGGGCTGAGGGAGGATAAAAGGTCGACCTTGTAATAGCTGTTCTGACTGCATCCACCAGGAAAGGTATTGTTTGTATACCTAGGTTATTCTTATCTTCACAGACGTGGGCTGAGAAAGCACTGACCATTGTGTTGCTAGCATCCATTGAAGAATTCTCATGTGTAATCTTGCTAAAGGAACACAAATTAATGCCACTGACATTGATCCCAGGGCTTTCAGAATCAATTGTACTGAAATTCTGGTACGGCAAACTATTTTCCTGACCTGCATCTTTATTGTTTGCACTCTCAATAGAGGAAGAGAAGCTACCATAGATACTGTGTTGAACACTGTTTCTATAAATTCTAATGTATGGGTTGGTTGCAGATGAGACTTGTAATTTATGGTTATTCCAAGATGCAAACAGGTCTGTAACACCTGATTCCGAGCTTCCATCAGATGATGCATGGTCAGGGTGGTAATATGCCAGTTGTCTAAATATGGCAACACCCAGAATCCTTGCAGTGTTAAGTGAGCTGCAACCACTGCCATACATTTGGTAAACATTCTGTGGGCTGTGGTGAGGCCAAAGGGCAGTGGTCTGAACTGATACTGACTGGCTCCCAGCCAAAAGCATAAATACTTTCTGGATCATCTGTTTATCTTTATGTGATAGCACACAGAGGTGTAGCCAGAATTTCCAAATTTGTACTCAGAGTTCCCGGGATGATGCCCCCAATCAAGCCACACTCTCTCAGCATCTTGCTATCCACCCACCCCTGCATACTGCTTCACAACCACAAACCTTCACAAACTGCCCTCTCCTACCCAACTTGCAACAAATGTACACAACAAAACATAATTTCATGAAACAGCAAAATAAAAATGGACATTTCCATCCAAATGTACATCTTCCCTGTGTAGAAAAGCACATAAAGGTGCTGTACATTTACATTACTGTAGAATTTACCCTGCATCCAGATGGCCATTCATGAGTACATTTGTAGTGTTGTTGCCTCACAGCAAGAGGTTCTCCTGATCGATTAGCGGCTGGAGTACCTTCTGTGTGGAGTATGCATGCCTTCCCCTCAGTCGAGTGGCCTCCGAAAGACATGCGTGAATGGGCGTGCCTTCGCTGAAGGTTGGGCGTCTTGTTGGCAACTCGGCACTATAAAAATCGACTGCCAATCATTAGTGGACTGGAGTTCCGCTGTGGCGACCCCTAACCGGGAAAAGCAAAAAATACAAACATGCTATACCAAGCAGACATATGGATTGATTGTGCCTACATCAACATATCTTGGGTGGGAGATGTGCGACCCATGTCATCACAGGGTGATTATTCCTCCTCATGCATGTGCATGCTTCTGTGCACCTGCTGAGGAAGGTTACCATGTTTCCAGCTGGGTGAGCCAAATGCATGTTCAAGTTGCAACACTTGCCATTCCTTCTTCTGAGGAGAGACATGCCCATCTGTAAGTTTCATCATGTACCCATGTTGCTAACAGAACATAGATTGCCTGTTTCTGTGTGTGTGTGTGTGGGGGGGGGGGTTGTAATACTTTACAATGTATGCATTTAAAAATGATCTTGGGAGTTTTACACAGCAGTTAAGGTGTTTGCTTCAGAGATAAAAGGAACAGAGTTTGATTCTCACCTTTGATCACTGTCTGGTTATTGGCCAGGTATGTAATAGTAAAAAAAACTAGGTAACCAGGCAAGTTAAGTAAGCATTAAAATTTGCTTAAGTGCACCTTTGCAGTGTAACACCCCATAGAAGTGGGAATACTTCTGAGGTTTTTGAACTGAAGTTATTAACAGTTTAATGCCTCTATCTAATCAGATAAGGTCCGAAAAGGAAAGAAAAAAGAGAGTAATTGATGGGGCAGCAAGCCAAGATTAACCCCAGGAAGGAAAGGAAAGCTGAAATATGTATACTGGTCCATGCCACCCCACCACCAGGATGAGAAGACCATGCAGTTAGTAAGTAAAACTGAAATGTAATCCAGGCCAGGGGGTACTAGGATGTTCTGGAATATGTTACTGAAAGATAGGTATCCATTCTTACCTCGACCAAAAGCATGAAATTGCCACTCCTTTGTCAATTACCTCCCTCCCTCCCTCCCTCTCTGTGACATTACGGTCAGTCCGTTATATATCATGTTTATTTAAATCAGTCACAAGTATCCTGTCATGTTCTTTTTCTGATTCCCTTAGAAGAAAAAGAGAATAGTAGAAGTGTTCCTTATAATTTTTCTGTGCCACGTGGACTATCTATTTCTATCTATCTATATCTCTCTCTCTCTCTCTCTATATATATATATATATATTTTTTTTTCCTTTTCATTCAGCTGTGTATTAGTTTATGGCTCCTTTGGGCAAAACTGATGTTGAGGGTGCAAACAATTTATTGCAGCATGTTTAGCACAATATACTGTATTTTAAATAATCTCACTTAATTTGAAAACTTAGCTAAATTAGCTTGTACCCTGTGCAAAGTTATCTCTTCAATTCAAATATGAGGAGCAAAAAATAAATAAATACAAATAAATAAAAATAAATGAGCTCTTCAGAAATGCACAAACTAGTTGCTACAAATGTAACTGATGCAGTTAAAATACCACACAGTAAACATTTTGGCAGTTTAAAACTTTAGCCGTTACCACAAATGCTGTTGGGTTACCGCACCACTGATATTTGCTGATCCTATTTTCTAACAGCCAATACCTTATTATGATGTCCTCATTAAGAATATGCTTCTTGCCAACCTGTTGTGCTATTATGAATGGGTATTGCAGTGCTCCTACAAATTCAGGCTACGTGAATATGAGTGAAGCAGCAGCAGTTTGGATCTAGTGATACTGTTGTCTCGGGCTTTTCTCGAGAGTTGCAAGTCTGGTTAAGCAACACCTGCCTGTTGAACTTTTTTCATTCATACACTGCTTTCCTATATTTCACAGTTCCACTTCCATGCATTCATTTTCTGACTGACTTTTTTTTTACTTACCATTTATTTTCCTGCTCACTCACAGGGCGGTTCTATTGCCATCTCATTCATCCTTGTACATTGTTGACTCGATGAGGCTCACTGGCGGTATATGATATTTCAAACAACTGGGAAGTAAAACTGGAAGTGAAATATAAATTGTAATTTAAAGGGGCCAAGCAGAACTTTGTGACACCCTCTAACTTTCATCCCCCAGATGGCATTTTTCTGCACAGTACTTGAGGGTTATGTGTTGTGTGCCTGCTCATTGGCTCCCTTTGCATTTGTAGAGGTTATCGACTGGCTCATATACTGCAATGCCAATTGTCTGTAATTGCAGTATATGACCAATCAAAAACTGCAAATCAGAGCCACCACTTTTCAATTTGGAACAGCAGAACAATAGTCTTGGGCAATATTAAATGTGCAGCATTCCCTACAGTTCAGAAGTTTCCTGCAGTATATAACCATTTTTTTTTATTATTAAAGCTAGAGTGGCTTATCCTGCGTCCTAGGGCTTGCTCTCTGTTGCTACCCCACATCACATATCTTGTACAGGAATGCGTACAGTGCGTATGCCTCCTGACATCCTTGATAGCACACATCCTGAAGATCTGTTCAGCAAATCCAGTCATCCTTGCCCAGAAAGGGCAAAATGGACTGAACCATGACCATCCAGAACTTTGTCGAACTGACTTGTTCAATACACTTAGACCCAAAATTGGTCTCCAGCCCCGTTTTCTTTCACAATAAATTTGAATTCTATCCGATCTGCTGGGACCTCTTGGATGACTCTTTTTTTAGCAGCTTTTGGATTTCTAGTACAGCTGCTTTCCTCTGACTGGGTGTAACATTGGGAATTTTTTCTGGATAATGGATGAGGTAGGGAAAAGGGAATTATATAACCTCTGGAAATAATTCTCTGCACCCAACTGTCTTTTGTTATCCTTAGCCAGGATCTCTGGTGCAGAGATAAGTGACATCTGACTGCTTCCAGATGTAGGCAAATGGGCCTCCATTCAGAAGTGCTGAAAGGTTCAGTCAGAAAAGGAATCTCTAGACCCCTGGTTTGTGGGCCTCTTCTGCCATGGGGGTGTTCCTTTATATTATCTCTCCCCTTTCTGCATCTGGGGGAACTAACTCCATTTGCATCCTAGAAAAAATCCTGAGATTTTCTGAACCACATTTTTTGACCTCCACTTGATTCCTGGAAAAGGTCTTTTGAGTGGTTAAAACACACCCACTGTTGAGAGGTTCTCTCACAGCAGGAGAGAGTGTCTTTTATTGTGCGGCCAAATAAAGAAGTGCTGTCAAAGGGAGAATTGATGAACAATGACTTGAAGGGCTCTGCAAAATCACACAGGTGCATCCAGGCATTTCCCCTAATGGAAATGCCTGAACCCACAGCCTTTGAGGTGCCTTCTGCAGCATGTGAGACAAGCCTCATGGACAAATTGGATGTAGCCTGTAGGGTAGCCAACTGAGAGACTACTGAAGATTGAGCCTCAGCAGTTTTGGTTCTAGAAAGAGATTTGGACAACTCTTTAATCAAATCTCTTTGTAGCCTAGTAAAATGTGCTAAACAGTTAAGCAATCTAAGTGCAAATGTTGAAGCATAAACATGCTTCCCAAATGTGTCTATCGCCTTTAACTTTCTATTAGGAGAATGGACAGTGGAACTCTGTTCAGCAAGTTCCTTTTCTGTAGCCACTGCCACAACCATGGCATCTACTGGAACCCCTTTACTCCAATATTGTCAGCCTAAGTTCACTGGCTGGTAGAGTAACCTAGGAGGTAGACTGAACAGTACCAAATGCTTCCACAAATACTGATTCTTCATAAGAAGGGTCTTGGGAAGACAAGCAACCATTTTACATCAGGACTTCAAGAATGTCTCCAAATAAGATGTTCATCTGGTGGTGATTTTGGGATTACTCCCCTTCACAGAAATCAGAATAATGAGTTACTGACTGCTGAGGAGAGTCCAAGTATTTTGCACTTTCTCTTTCTAGAGACTTCCTTGGTGGGATGGTCTGGAAAAGTATCAGAAGAGATCAAAATACCCTACTGGGTAGACTGGAAGCTTTGGGCTGGCTTTCCCAATGGGAAAGAATGTTGAGGATCATGGTGCAAAGTCATCTGAGAAGCACAGGGTGGATCCGAGGGGGAAGGACTCGTCTGACCAGCCAAGTAGAGAACACCCTCTTCACTACCTCACAGGCAGACTTCTCTGGCAGAGAAGGAAGCCAACAGAGCCAAGAAAGTGAGTTTCTGGCTTGTCACCTCCCTCTGCCCAAAGAGCAATCCACCTGAGGTGGAATTTGGAGCAAAGCTGTCCAGTGCCAAAGCTCCGAGAGGAAGAGACAGCTCAAAAAACTCGAAGTCAAACCAATCCTCTCAGATCTGACAGGGAAGCTTTGGCTTTTCTCATAGCAATAATCAGATCTGAAAAAGGTGGTCTGTTTGGATCCAAACCAAATGGACTTGGTAGGCTCAGATCCAAGGGCTCTAAAACTACAGGTTTAATTATAGAAAGAGCTGTAATCATTGAAGTGATAGATGGATGGACATCTGGACCCAAAAGGGTAGGAAGCATGAGAATTCCTTTCTGAATCTGCTCGATGAAAAATTTCCTCATCATCCTCTCTATACCTGTTTCTCTAAGACTCCTGGAGAGGATACCAAGGACTGTGATTTTCAGTGCCTCTCTAAAAAGGAGGAGGGCACCCTGGAAGGAACCAAATGTACACTTGGTGAATAGGTAGTTCTTGGTAAGGGCTTTGGATCTCAATATGTAGGAAATGAAGTATGTCTGGTCGGATCCGATGTTTTAGAATCTGAAATATGTGTGGTCAGATCTGATGATGGTCGTTTCAGATATAGCTTTGGCTAGAATAGCTTTTCTTTCTTTCTTCTTGGTTCAGAAGAAGTAGAGGCTTGAAAATCCAAGTATTTTGCACTTTCTATTTCTGTATATGTATAAATATATATATATATATATATATATATATATATATATATATATATACATACATACATATAAAATGAAAATAGGAGATACCAGACCACGGCTGATAAAATCATCAAACAATTTAATCCAAATAAAAAGGTGAGGGCTTTCACAGCCAAAGCTGCTTCATCAGACAATACAATACATCATTTCCCCATTTTTTATACAAAGCTCCAACCAATCACAATATTTCCTGATAAGAATCACTTCACTAGTGCGTATAAACTCTTTCATGTATAAAAACGAAAAACACATTATATAGCTTCACACAGTTAAAAAAACATGGTTGAAAAACATAATATATAAACAATTAACTATCTAATTAATGATTTATTCAGCAGAATGGGCTTAATACTGATTTTGTCATTTAAACCTTTACCCATATTTGCACGCATCCTGATAATCCATTCTAGTTCTTTTGCCTCAATTCTATTCCTGATTGCCCCTCCTCTAGTACCTATCCAGACTTTCTCCATCACCATGAACTTAAAGGTATGTGATGCTCCCATGTCCATAGTATGCCTAGCTAGGGCATTAGTGTCCGCCTTTCTATATATATATATATATATATATATATATATATATATATATATATATATATATATATATATATATCATATGCATGCTCTCTGACCCTGTCTCTTAATCTGCGTGTGGTCATTCCTACATAAAAAAAGGAACAAAGGGTGCAGTGTGCCAAATACACTATATTGGTGGTACTGCAATCAGCTGAAAGCTTGAACTGTAATGTCTTACCTGTATCAGGATGTCTGAATGTCCCTGTCCTTTTAATATAATGACAGTAGCATGAATTACAGGGAAATGTACCCAAGATTTGTGATGAGTACTACTCACAGACCCATTCCTAGTGCCACATAAGAGTCTTTTCAAGGATTTCTTATTTTTATATGCATATTTTGGAGTCTCCCCTCCACTATATTAATAACTCGATCATCTGAACAAAGTATATTCCAGTTCTTAGAAAATATATCCTGTAGTAATTTAATATTATTAGCATAGGTTACTGAAATCCTCAGGGGATTATGTTTAGGAACTCTCTCTTCACTTATTTCATAAGAATTTGAAAAGTATGGTTGACCTTTATTTCTTCTTAGTGTGGCCATGTGTAGTCCAAAAAATAACTTTATAAGTTTCTTTCTTGTGGACAGTAGAAAACAGGGATCCTGAAGGTAGAATAGCAATTTTGGTACCTAGAAAATTAATAGATTGCCCATAATAAGATACAATAAAATTAAGGAAACCAATGCTTTTTTCATGTCAGTAATAAAAGCATATAAGCTGTCAGTGTTACTGTCCCATGCAAAAAATATAGTCAATGTAACATTTATAGAGTAGAATATTACTAAATCCAACATTTTTAATAAGATATTCTTGTCCCCATGCAGAGACAACCAAGTTGGCACACACAGGTGCCAATTTGGAACCCATGGCTACACCTTTGGTTTGATGGTAAATTTTATTGCTAAAGTAAAAATAGTTATTAGTAAGAACAATGTCAACAAGGGTGCAAACAGTGTTAACTTTCTGTTGAGATAACTGTGCAAACTTAGAAAGAAATAACCTAAGTAATTCAAGACCTTTACCGTGAGGGATATTCATGTACAATGCTTCAATGCCCATAGTTACTAAAATCCACTGTGGTAAATCATTTCTATTCAGAAAAAGCTCCCCTAGGATTCATGAAGCTTGCGCCAGGTGCAGGCGTAGCATAGGTGGTATAACACCAAATATAGCCACCGAGCGATTCAGGTACGATCCAATTCCACGTGCACTACCAGCGTACGCCAGATCTGCGCAGCTCCCGGCGTAGGTATGCAAATCACCCCATGCGCAGTACTGCAGCATGCAAATGAAGGTACATAGCGATTCATGAAGTGGCGTAGGCGTAGCATAAGCCTACAGAAATGTAAACCAAAAAAATGGTTTACATGTTCACAAAGAGAACATCGGAGCCTTGGAAGCAGACCAGACTCATGTATTACAAAGTTAACATATGCCAATGGCTAAATATACAGCCAATGGCATAAGAAAAGATGCACAACACATAAAAAAATAACATTTAATGTCATGGCCACAGTAACGCAAAGTACAACCATAGGGCATGTCTGCGCAAACGGGAACACAAGGAAAATATATACAAATGTCATAAAATAGCAATGTAACACAAATCATGATTTCACCATAATAGTCAATGGTATGCATGCTACACCACAACCAAGCTGTAAGGGTTGCTAAGGGCCTGTGACAGTGTTCGGCGCGGCAACTATGAATTAGTAGTCAATGCCATGCAAATGAGGCAAGTAATAGTGAATCACAAACGTTCCACCGGCCTAAGGATGTACAATATGGTGCAGCGCTACAACACAGAGGAGTGGTCTGGAGGAATACATGACATCAGCAGTGGGGTGTGCCACTGTAGCTGTAAGCACATTGGTGCAATGCAAATCCGGGCTGCAGGACAGGGGAGTGGATGTAGGTATAGCTTTGCTCAGCTGAGAGCACACATGGTGCCCGAAAGCACATGTGTACGTGGATGAAAACGTGCCCGAAACCCGGTAAGCGGACTCACGTGCCGTGCACCACAGCCCAAAAAGGAAGTTTAAGGGAAGACAATAAGGAAATGCTACAGTAGGGTAACTGGAGTACAACTGAGCAATTAACACCTACTAACTCACAGTGGGCAATTGACGCCAGCTAACAAGGCTGCTAGCAGCAACCTGCAGAACAGGATAGTGGAGGTGTCGGATTGCAAAGAAAAGAGAACTGTAACCACCGAGCAAAGCAAACCTGCAGTAGATTGGCAATAGAACACATTTCACAAGACAATCCTGGTTCGGGAAAGTACAAAACAAGAAAGCAGGCTGCTGGATGCATGCCAGACAATGGAAGGGGAATTGTTAAGAAAATTGGAGGCAAGGGCAAGAGGTAATCCACGGCAGCTAAATATAATTCAACACCAAAGGCAGCACTATAGCAGTATCTGTGGTAAAACACAAGATACCCTGCAGCTCCGAATGTACATACACACCCTATGACATCATCAATGTTCAAAGCACAATAGTATAAATTGTGAAGGCACCTCACACACACTTGTGCATTCTCAAACACTGCACCATCGGTGTAAACAGATGGGGAACTTTTACAATGTACTTGTTGGGAGCTGCCATAGCTGTGATTCATCAGCATGTGTTGGAGACTGAAGGTGTTGTGGAGGACGATGCTGACAACCACCTCAGGCCCCGGAGGAGGAGAAGAGCGTTCAGACCAAGGATAACCTACCAGGGGCTACATGATCTGGAGATAGTAGAGCATTACAGGGTGGACAGGGACATTATACAGCAAATAGTTGAGCTGTGCCGGCCATGCCTGAGAGCCAGAAACAACAGAGGGGAACCCATCCCAGTGGACATGAAGGTATGTGTAAGCCTGAGAATACTAGCCACAGGTACCTTTCAAAGGCCAACTGGAGATATCATGGGGATCTCACAGGCATCAGCATCCAGGGTACTCCACCAGTTCTTGGATGCCATGTTACCACATGCCAGTGAGCATATATACTTCCCCCGAACTCAGGAGGAGTTGGCCAGCAATATGCGTCTCTTCCACCATGTGGCACACTACCCAGAGGTACTGGGTGCAATAGACTGCACGCACATACATATCAAGTCACCACCCGGAGACCATGGTAAGCGCTACATAAACCGCAAGGGATACCACTCTATCAACTGCCAGGTTGTGTGCAATGCCCAGGGCATTATCATGAATGTGTGTAATGGCAGCCCTGGAAGCTATCACGACTCCCACATCTGGCATGCCTCACAGCTGTATCAGGTATTTATCAGGGGGGACATCCCATATGGCCACCTTGTGGGGGATGCTGGCTATGCACTGGAGCCGTGGATGATGACTCCCATCAGAAATGCACACACACCCATGCAAGAACGCCATAATGAGGCACACGCACAAACCAGAATCATCATAGAGTGTGTGTTTGGGATGCTGAAATCATGGTTCTGTTGCTTGGACATATCTGGTGGAGCCTTGCAGTACTCTCCAGGCACATGTGCCCACATCTTCATAGTATGTGCCATGCTACAAAATATGATCCTGTGGAAATAGCTGCAGCACGGACATAATGGTAAAGGCCCTCACAGCCCACCGCAATTGCCAAGGCCATCACAGGCACAGAGGGATTCAGACCACGAACAACCTGTGCCAGCCCCAGTAGTCAGATGGAGGTGTACCCAATATGCCCACGCCTTGGCAAAGAGGGAACGTATAGCACATACACTGACAGTGTAAGCCCCTATGGACTGACACACTTCTCCACCTGCACACACAGTAAAACGGATGGCACACACACACACACGACCACCTGCAAATTGTAATGTATAGGTGGCCTACTGTGTGAATCCTACATAGGCAGCCCTCAACTATTGCACACACAACAGCTATTGGAACAAGGAAAGTCAACACCTGAACAGTAAACGAAGCTAACAGCATATGTTGATACTGTATGTATAGGTTCTTAGGTACATCGGTAGGTACATGCCCGATTGTCAGAGGCCATTCAGCAGCCTAGGCAAAATGTGTCTGCTATCGCCACCCCATCGATCAACCAACTGTCCCTCTGTGGAGCAGAGCCACGTGTGGGATCCATGTGTGTAACCATTGTTCCCCACCTACTCTGCGTGGATTCCCCGGTGTGCTAATGAGGGCCTCCATATAATGTAATTAGGGATGTAGTGCCAAAGCATGGGGAGTACCCATGACAGATATCTGCCAACACAGCATTCTCCAGTTATGGCTGTGTCAAGGTGTAGCACTTTACAGTGTGTGGCTCACTCTGACATAGATTCCCAATGCTGGAGTACATCCATTAAACATCACTTGGACATACCATGAAGTGGTATCATCCATATGTAAACTAACTGAGTTACACATCTGACTGCAGTATGGAGGAACAGCCGTAGTACAGTCCACATACAAAACACCATTAACACCTGTACAAACACCAGATGACCAAGTGGTAAAACCACTGACTGTGTCGTGTAAGTACCCGGTTCCACGTCCTGCAAGGTCCGTTACATAATCCCGATGGCACAAATAATGGATGTTGGATGTAGGTCAATACAGCACGTGTAAGCACATGTTAGCGGGTTTATGTGGCGGCAAGTGACGGTAAGCATCGTTTAAACAGGACTACACGGATATGTGCAAAACAGGTCTAAGCTTTGCCGAATTCTGCGCAGATCATGGTCAAAGATGTCCAGAACAGGTGAAACCAGCATTATTCACCCTTGTACTAACAGTGCCTGCTCTGAGAGGTAAAACGACCACTGTCAGCAGTAGAACACGCAACCATGTACACAATCACCTACCACTAAGCTACCCGAGATGTACCAATGGCAGTTGTGTATTGTGACAGGTTAAAACACAAAAGGGTGGCATTCAGCAAACAGAATACACCGCCATGTACCTAACGAAAGGTGTGTACACTCTCTCTCCTTCTCCCTGTCTATATATATATATATATATATATAATAGGGATAGAAAGGGTGATAGAGAGATGTATGTCGATATATAGGGAAATACATATATCTGTGAATATATAGACAGGTTAACAACCCGTACACAACCATGGAGGTACAAATGAATAGGATACTGCCAACTACCGAATGCTTTACATACCGACACACATAATCACGAGGCTTAAAGACCGAAAGACCACAGTACCGGAACAGTATAACTGCGAGTAATATTATCACGATGTTAAGGGAATTTAGTTATTGCTGCCGGTGCTGCGGTCCAGGTAGGTACTGTGTTTAAGTGTGGTTCCGATTGCTGTAGTGTGTGTAAGTGCGTGTTGAGAGTGCGGTGTGTGTTTCCGTGGGACTGTAATGTGTGTGTGTGTGTGTTTGTTTGCATCGTGGGTCTGTTCGTGCTAACTCGGAGGTAGATTATTACAGTAGTTGTGGTCATAGCCGGCCTTAGGCATACGGTTACCACCTGTCCCACTTTGAGAGGGACAGTCCCTCTTTGGCCAGTTGTGTCCTGACAACAAATATTAAAAAGGGCAAATGTACCGAGATTGTAGGACATAATGATGTTCCATATATTAAGTAATAGTTGCATGAAATAGTTATTTCTGTCTCTCAAATACATAAATTGTACAAGAAACATAATAAGCAGCTAAAGTGCTACAAGAATAAGGCTTAATTTAGGGCAAAAGTAAGTTCTATCCTTTGTACTGACAGTGGGTTTGTGTCGGCCTCTAAACCCTGATGTGTGCCCTGCAAATGTCCCAATATGGCCAATTGAAAAGGTGGCAACCCAAGCCAAAGAGTACGAGTCACCAACACAACTGCAATGAGTGCAAATATTTGTGACAGAAATACACGAGACAGCTTTCATGTAGCAACAGTTCAGTACATATCGATGTATTTCGGAGGGATAGAAGGATCAACATCACCTGCATGCTATATAGGAACCAATTAACAATGGTTTAATGAATACGCCTGCAATAACCATAGTATTAGTCTACTAAATGACAGGTCTTCAATTAGGGAAGGGGACCCCACACACATATGGAATATGTATAAATGCAGTCCCCACAAACCTTTATCCTGCTATGTACACCCATCTACATCTCCCCCACACCCGAAACAATTGCAAAACAGACTGTAATAACATCACAAACATCCACTCACTAAATGACACCTGCAAAAGTGTTAACATGCCTTGTGAGAGACACACTTGTAATGGCGCCATGTGAAATCATTGCTGTTGTACAATGGAACAGATGCCGATGTTACAGGTTTTGTTTGCAACAGTCTCGTATCAGACGGTTGAGATAACAGCTACACTCACATGTAGAACTATTTACTCTAGCCGTCACACACAATCCACGGGGGACATGAATTCAAAGTATCTGTGTCTCTCCATATAGCTGTTTCAGTTCATCACAATACAATACATCCAGACCGTCTCCCTTGAAGGTAGGGCAAAAGGACAACGCCCAAGTGGAGTATTCAATTATACACCACTGTTGCCATGTAATTGGCCAATGGAGTAGCTGCACAGCTGATGTGCATGTAATAATTTACTCCGGAACACCAATTGGTGGCAGGATACCACATGTTACAGGTATCCACGTATAAAACGATGGCTTGCCATACATTCAAACCGTATGCTCATACCATTGAATCGTTTAAAGAGGAAAGGAGTAACACAGATATTATCGTATACTCAGACCACTAAGAAGGTATGTAGAACACTCAGTATGTTAGTGTATGTAGTGACTGTTCTGTATTAATGAAAGTGTAGGCAATGCAGACAGTGGGAAAAAGTATTATGTAGTGATGTCTTGTTGAGCATAGTAACAGTTGTAGAAATTGTGTGTACTGCTGTGGGCCACAAGCTAAACACCTCAGACACCACAAGGGATGCTACATAAGGGCTTTAAACATAACAATTCCACTCCAGCCGCTGTTGGTGGTAGGGTTTGTCCAACAAGTACGTGCCATAACAGGGGATAATTTATGTTGATATACTGTAACAGTAGGCATATGTATGGGCGTATAATGGGAATAACATGCCTAAGGTGGTCCTGCTGTGCAATTATGCTTTGCATTATGGGATATGGTTTCAAAAATGTGAAAAGTACAGTATTGTAGGTAGATAAGTCAAATATTTTATATAGCATGACTGGTATATTATGCAAACATAAGGTATGTGTATTGGACTGTACAATACACAATAACAGGATACATATGTCTTGTGGTCACCAGACAGTGTAACAGCATGATAGTTAATTGAAATGGAAGCGCTACTCAATTATCCATGCACAAAGGACATGTAATAGCTTCATAGGTTCATAGTTAGGTACTATGCTGTCTGACCAAGTCCATTTGTAAGCCCTAATACAGTGTTTTCACTGGCGGCACCTCCCTAGGTTTGTGTCCTGTGCCTGTGAACAGCACAGCCATTTGTTTCCTGCACCTGTGTACAGTACAGCCACTGCAGTGATCCCTGGCGTACATGTCTGTTCCCCATCCACCCATCGAGGTATCTCATGAAGAGTGCTAGTGAGGGTCCCTGCCTGATGTACATAGGAATCATGTTCCAAAGCATGGTGAGTGTCCGTTTCAGGAATGTATCCCTCCAGCACGTGCTACTCATCATTGCGTTTGGGTACATATCCCAGAGCATGTCGCTCTCAGTGGCTTTTGCTTATGTTGCTTATGTGGAGCATATCCATCAATATTGGTGTGGACATGGGCCTTGTATGTTCAGCAGAGGTCACCTCTGAGTATGCAGTATGCAAATGACTACAGTTGGGGTTTCAGTAGTTGTGCTGCATACGTCATCCTTTGGAGGTGAGTAATACTGTTGGTACGTTAATGTTGTGGTATTTAAAGCCATTGCTGTCCCATAAGGTACACCCCAAAGGGGGTGTTGTACCCCTGAATGTGTTTCATAAGTCAGGAGTATAGAGGTACAATGGCAGCCTTTGTTCCGGCTACAAACCATTACAGATTAGGGTGGCCATGTAGAAGGATACTCACGCCCCCTTGGCAATAAGGTTATCAAAGGAGCGGGTGCTATCTACGTGTGTACTAAGATCCCTTATAATGTCTTATGTATGTAGGGGACTACCACCTATGTGACAGTCACAGGGTGATTGTTGTAATCCAAAGGGGATGTCTATGCACCTTCTGCCATGTTGCTTGAGGCCATGTTAGCGACACCAGGTATCCGTCACCGTGATATCCCTATGGAGGGTGTGTATATTAGCTGGTGAATCAATCATGGCCCCTAGTTTGCAGTCTTCTGGAAACCTATTCAGGGAAAGTCTTTCTGTGTTAGACTGTACCTCAGGGAAGCATATAACGAACATGAGGGTCCCTATGACCGAGGACTGGGGTATGCCAATTGTAGCTGATGTACAGTAGGAACTGCGGTATGCTACCCTCACCGCCTGTGTCCTGTCCGTGAGCCAATTTGCATAACATCTCAAGACGTATGGGTCGCTGTGCAGGTGGATGTATATATTGACAATACCAGAATGGTGAATGGTGTTGAAAGCCAATGAGAGGACAAGGTAGGCTGTGTGGACCCCCTTACCATCATCTACTACATTGGTAACTGTCTCAAAGGACTCCACCAGGTGTAGGAGCCATGGTGTGGCCCTAACAAATCCAACCTGGGTGGTATCAAAGGTTTGGAGGCCAACAATGTCTCTATGAATGACTTCCATGATGATGTTCTCAATAGCCTTGCAGAACAGTCTAGTCAGGTGTATAGGGCAATAGTTCCTCTGGTCCATTGTGGTGCCACCTCTGTGGAGTGTGATAACTGTTGCTGTGCATCATTCAGGGTCCACAATGCCGGATACAAGGATATTAGTGAATCTGGTGCCCAAGTGGGGAGCCATGTCATTCTGAGGTTTGTGTAAATCGCAGCCTGGGATGTTGGATGGTCACATGGAGTGTGTGTTCCAGGCTTTAGAGAGAGCAGGTCTGAACTGCGTAGTTGTGACCATAGGGACTCTGCATTGATCCTGTATAGATGTTGGCCCTTTAGGGTGTGAGAGGGGCGTAAAGTTAGCTGCCAGGGTGTTGCCAATATCAGTTGGTTCTGTAATGTTTCTGCCTAACTGTTATATGTCAGAACAGATGTGGGTATTGCCATCGAGAGTAGTGACATACCTCCATAACGCTTAGTGGTAGTCCTTTGAATGTGTCGCAGTAATGTTTACGTAGCTAGTGTTGGAGGATGTAAGAAGGGATCCCAGAATCCTACTGAGGCTGACTAGGGAGCTACCCCACCCATGGGAGTGTACCCTACTTTGCAACTGTCTCCTTCTGTCGTGTAGTATGTCCATGGCAGTGGACCCCCAGAGGGGCGTCCGTTATGTGTTGGCTACTGTCATGGCTCTGTTTGGGATAGCATGATCCATGCAGTCGTGTAAGTGCTAATGAAGTGCAGTTGGGAATGTTTCTGCGTTTGTAACTATATTGTCCATCTGCACAGGTGTCATGGCATTTACTACTTCTGTCATACAAAGCGTGAAGTTGGCTTTGTAGAAATATTGTACTGTGTTTTCCATGAAGGGTGTGGTGCCGGGATGTGGATAATAGGGTGATTAGCATACGTTCGAAACTGACCAAGGAGGGGATACCCCAAGTGTGTAACACCAGTCACACATGTTGGTAATGTCCAGGTCTACGATATTGTTGGCCTTGGTGGTGGTGTGTATAGGTTGATCCAGCCGAATGGAGTTTATTAACCCACAAAAATATTGGCTTAATGTGTCGGCACATGAGTAGGTATCACAATGTGTGTGGGGCCGAATGGAGTTTATTAACCCACGAAAGTATTGGCTTAATGTGTCGGTACATGAGTAGGTATCACAATGTGTGTGGGGTAGTGTCAGTGTCACATCAGTAGTTCCTGTTTGAACCCTACTTTCCAATACACCAAGAAATGAGGGCCGTTAACCGTGGGGTATGGTGTGGAATCCGTAGCAAGCTACAATTTGTATAGCAGTTCTGGCCACAGTTAGTTGCACTTGGATTGCCTCTGATGCATCATGCTAAGCAACCAGCATGGAGGTGTGTACATCCCTGTGAAATATGGACACACCTCTGCCGTGGGTGTTCCGGTCCTAGTTACATGACTGAAAGGTGTGGTCTGTGTAATAGCCTGTCAGTGCAGGGGTGCTCTCCAGAGTCTAGAAGCAGGTCACAGTCACTGCAGAGACATCGAAGTGGTCCATTATAAGGAGTGCCTCGGATGAGTGCGTTTGAGATGAAGATGTCAAGCATTGAGTAACAATACCCTCAGGTTTTGCTTGGCTGTACCTGTTCTGGTGGTGAATATGTTTCTGAAATGTGTCTAAAATAGGCAGTATAGGAGCAGCAAGAGCCTGAGATGTTACCCATAATCTGAGGGCTGACAGGTGCAGGCCATCTGTGGCAAAGCATTGTGGTTTGTCGACCATGTCATTCAAAGCAGACAGATACTGGATACCCTTGGAATGACACCAGAAGCATAGGCAACTGTTGACGTGAATAATTCTGTTGTTCTACTGTGCCATCAGTCTGGACTAAGGCAGCATGCTTCTCAGGGCTAGGGCGATACCTGCCTGGGCTACAAGATCGGAGAGCTATTGCATGTCCCTGTACACGTAGTCCAGGAAGTTACATCTTAGGGCATTCACACTAACGTGGAGAATGACAGTCATATTGTACCTGTTGAGGAGTGACATGAGTGCATAGGTAATGTTGTGGGTCCTGTTACCCGACAGCCAGATGACAGTGACTATCGCCTTGTGTGGCCTGCTGAGTGGGACATCAGTGTGACCGCCTACAGAGTCACCTATGACTAGTGTGTTGGGTATGTTATAACACCCTATTGGCTGTAGTTGACAGGCATACATGAGTCTGTGAGCTATAAGTAATTGCTGTTGTGTTTGGTGATGGGGCTGCCTCTGTTGCCTACATAGAGTAGTATGGAGAGGCTCCGCAAATGTACTCTTACTATGTGTGGCCTGTGGTGGTGGAGATCTACTGAGACTATGTGATGAGTGGGGTGTGCTGCAAATGTTTAACATCCCCACATGATTGTCAGGGGAAGTCTGGGTTGGAGAAAGCATTACCTCCAGCATGGCTACATATGTGCATCTCCTACAGGCTGTAGTGTCGTATGTTAGGAGGTGAGCATTGACTGTGTATGAGATGATTGCTATATTGCCTCATGTTGCCCACATTCATCATATAGACAGGCAATAACACTGGTAATTGACATTTGGACATGCCTGTCTAGTCAACCATTACTCACAAGATATGTGAGGTAAGTGTGTACAACAGCTGTTGTACTGTAAGCATGCTGGAAATGTAAGGACAAACAGTGTTTACCTGTAGGAAATGAGTAGGATTGAGTGATATAGTAATTAGTAGCTCATGAAGTGTGTACATGTTCTGAATAAGTGCTGAGCATGAATAAGCAATACAGATAGGGTGTTGGATAATTGAAACTCACTGCCCCCCCCAAAAGGTACACAATCACATATCCATGAACACGACAGAGCCCCTGTAACCATAACTATGATGGTACAAGGTACACTCCGGCTGCATGTGACCTGTTCAAATCCCTGGTTGTATAATACACATATGGCAAAACAGTTGGCTCTACACATACACTGCCATGTAAAACATAGGTTCATGGCAATCTGTGAAAATAGGGAATGGATCACACTAACAGTTATCACAACCCATAAAGTGGAGACGCCACTCATAATGGGAGGCACAGCACTATTACCCTGCTGAGTATGGTCTGAAAGCCTAAGAACCTTAATCAACGTAGATGTTGTTAGCAGTACAGATGCAGATGACAGTACCGATGAATACACACTGCATAGCATACCTGTGACAGGTCAGAGGACATCATCACCCATACTGTGTTCCACCTACACTCAGTATACTACATGTACCATCGTATGTCACAGGAGTGTTCTACCAGTGGCCTGTTCACAGAAGCAACACTACAAAAGGTGTCTGAGTGACATGTGCATAGCACACCAGTGGCAGCTACAGTAAAACAGGGTTAATGTTTTGTACTCCCCTGTCATTGTAGCCCATACCACACAGACAAATGGGTGGCATCTGCATATGTGAGAATGTGAATGGCCATGACCGAGGAGCAATAGCTGACTCAGTGTTGTGGACAACATACAGCATGGGCTTTGTGGGTGAGGTGTGTGACATATGTGCACAATCTGACAGCTGCTTATTGCATTGTCACCGCTATGTTAATAACCCTGTACCCATTAACTACCACCTCGGCAGTGGTCAACATTATGGACACTGTGTGTAAGGGATAGTGCTGTGCAGTTTACCTCCCTGAGCTAGGGACATCACCAGGCCTATCAGGTAGTCATAAGAGGCAACCCAAGTCATGACAGGGTGCCATCCATGAGCATGGAGATCATTGGACAGCCATACTCAGCACTCACGTGACCAATATCAGATCACATATCACCTTTAAGGGGTATTGGCCATGCTTGGATGGGCGTCACCAGCCTTCACAATCCTCATCTCCACTATGCAGCATGCTGCCTACCCTGCATAAAGACATGTGCAACACTGTGATGTTGGACATGCTACACGTACATATCCTGATCTGAAAGACATACATCATGGACAGCCACCGTCCTAGTACAAGGGTCGCCACATGCTGGACAGATCCCTGTGCCACACATGTGACATACTCCTGCTATACCATACAACCCTGTCCAGCAAAGCTGCACATGTAATCTCTGTCATACATGGTGCGATGACCGCATGGTAGATGCATCAGTGACTGTCTGGATCAGTAATGTGGCACTGATTTGCCTGTCGGTGGAAACATGGCTGTTGGATACAGCTAGAAAACCTGACATCCTATGCCCATACATGACCCAGGGCATACACACTACTACATGATCTTGGCCGTACATGCTATAGTTGATAACCATCCCTGCGAATGCCATCCAGCTAGCCATTGTCCCATGTGTATCACATGTGCAACACCGGCGATACGTGGCAGGATGTTGAACTGTTGTACAGTGCTGTGTAGATGTATATGGCAAAACACATGCTTGTAAAGGTTTCCATGCACATGTCTGCATTGTCACTGCCCATGTCCGTGAAGGCAGTGTATGTGATATGTGACATATACACAGCATCACGGTCAACAGCATTAATGTGCACACATCCAGGCATGTGCTGATAGGTAAGAACACCAGTACAGGCAAACAGACATGCCCACATCAAGACAGCATTTATATGGAGTATGAGCAATGCAATGAGGTGACACACGTATATGGTGATAATATCCAATCCCCATCGGGTGTTACATGTGTGTGAAACAAACATGTCAGTCGTGTGAGTGTCATGACGATTTGCAAAGACAACTGTTCATAAGTACTAAATGTAGTACACATGAATGTGCATCTGTATCTCTGTGCATCTATGAGATGCTGTGACCTGTCTCCATCATTATGTCTTACAGATAATGCCTCGATCACGACTGCCGGCATATATTGGAGGATGATGCCCTCATACCATACCTCCATGATAACTATGAGGTACTGTTCAACCATGTGTCACAGCATGCCCAGCAGCGTGATGACCTGTGGCAGGAACTTCGCAGGAGGGTCAATGATGTGGGTGGCCATAACCGCACCTACCAGCAGGTGTGCAGACACTGCACGGACCTGATCTGACATGAAAAACAGGGTGCCAATGCAATCGCCAGGGAACAAGGTAGAACAGGTGGTGGGCCACCAACCCAGCCCCCACTCACACCTACCGTGGAGCTACTGGCCAGCCTGGGGACCCCATCAGAACAGCATCCACAAACTCTAGCTGCCATCGTGGAGGTGGGTGTCTCCCAAGCACAGAGTCTGGAGTTGCCTGGTAAGTCACTACTGCACATATAAATATTATATCCCATTTAGTCGCATGTGTCACTGTACACTATGTAATGTAACATCATATGCAAGGTATGTTTACACACATGCCGCATACTATAGTATGCTACCCTGTGTATGCACACATGTGCATACACCATAGTATATGCTATTGTACTGGCGAATGTGTTAACATGCAAAGTGCACCCTGTAGCTGTCATACAGTCATGGATAATGATCAAACTGCTGTGTCACCCCTATACAAGTACCTCTGGCATGCCGCAGAGACAGCAGTCCATTGCAGGTGAGACAGTTATCAGTATCAGGCATGTGAATGCACAGATCTATTTGTCATGTGGCCAGTTAACACATGTACACATAATGTATGGTCCAGTCACGATATACAGGTCGCAGCTTTCATCAATCACACTGGCTACCCATGTGCAATATATACAAAACAAATGAAACAACAACATGAAACCACAGTAACTGGCATTGCTAGATGTGTGGGCAGCTGTCCATACAATGGTGGAGGCGTTGTTCAATGTAGGAATATGTACTATACATCAGACAACACATGTGGGGTACGCAAACAGTACTACACAGTGAGCTGGGATATGGGGCAGCCCACATGATTCACCATTGTGGAATGTGCCCCTGCAATGAGTGCAGACATTGTGATGTGCCAGCTGACATGTCCCAGACATGTAGTGGTCCGGCTGCAACATTGTCACACTATCCCATAAAACATACCCCACATACCAAACATACAACTCTTTGTCTGTATAACCCTGTGGACACTGGTGTATCTGACATCTATGAGTGTATGTCATATGGGACAACACATACATGTGACATAGATGGCCATCACACACATCTGGCCAACACATGTTCACACATGGCCATGGAGGATGGCCAGAGACATATAGTAACACACAGTAGATATGTGTATGTGTGTACACCCTGTTGCACATTGTCTACACATGGTCCAACTATAGCCTTTGTTGAATGGTTATATAGTAGATGTGGAACACTGGACATCCTAACAGCCTGTGCACAGCTTGTGGAGGTGTCACTTAATTTGACCACATACGATGTGTTGCACCTCATGACTGTGTCACAGCATGAAAGTGGTCACCTGTACAGCTTCCACATACATACACAGACACCACATCAGGCCAGAGATACCGTACATTTCCCTTGCTGCTGTTGGACATCACTGTCAACCGTGCACCTCGTGTGTGTGTGGTACATAAATGTCATGTGGAACATGGTGTATTGAGCAGTCTGCCATGTGTGGACACAGTTGACAGGCAGCTAAGACATGTTAGCAGTTGTGCAGGGGTGTCATCGGTATGTCATCCGGTGACCTGTCACACATGACACAGCATGGTTTAGTGTGTATACACCTCAGCGACGTGGGTCACAATCCACAGTATGTATGTATTGTGTATGCACGCAGTCATGGCTATGCACTGTATGTGTATTCCACACTGTATAGCAATAGAGACGCCTCATGATTCCATGCAATGGCACTGTGTCTGTACTTCATACTGTATAGCAATATAGACGCCTCATACCACCCTCAATGGTCATACACACCTGCTAAAAGTGCATTCTATCTGTAGGGCATACAGACAACACTGCAATGTGACACCATTACACAGCTGTACATGTGTCAGGACACCATTGTGTCAAACATGTATGCATGTCACTGCACACATCAGCAGATTACATGTCATACTACATGTTAATGTCAAGGGCATATGCCTCACATCAGCCATGTGTACTGTTAACCTGTGCTGGTCCACATGGTGTATCACAGGGATGCATGCTTACTACCATGATTGTGTGAAATGCATGGCTTCTGCTATGACACATGCTTGCTGTTGTGTGCAACCCAGGGATGTAATCTAACACTGTTAATGTCTGAGCTGCATGCTGTCTGCTGTATCACATGCATGCTGCATGCCTTATGTCATATCAGATGCATGGTTGTGTGTGTCTGTGTGTGTGTGTCTCTATTGTAATGTAGAGTCTTTGTTTGCCTTCACAGGTGATGTAGGTGTGTTGCCCTCCTGCAGTCCATCTGATGTTAGTGTCCCCACAGACTCTAGCAGTGATGAACATATGCTTGAGGTACAGGCAGGGTTGTCAGGGGCTGAATCTGTGCTTTTGTTTGCCATCCCACCTACATCCCCCTCTTCCCCGCACACAGTTCTCATGCCAACACATACCCCATCACCAGCGGCCATAGTGGAAGGACAGTTACCGTGTGTTAGCTCGGAACAGGAACATGTGGTGGCTACGGAAGGTGTGTTGTCACACCATGGTGTCAGTGAAATGACTGCAGATGTGCCACACAGGCATATGGCCAGTGCTGCTCGTAGGAGGACCCCTGGCTGACATGCACCTGTACAACAGAGCGCAGCAGCTGGTGTCACCAGACACATGTTTCAGACTGTAATGGCGGCACAGGCACGTGCTGAATGGCAGAAAAGAGAAGGGCAGAGGCTTCAGAGGGCTGCTATCTGTTGTTCAAATGAAAATATCCAGGCATTGGCAAATGCTCAACAGCAGATTGCTGACGTTTTGGACAGGCGATTGGGTGACATGGTTGGAATCCTTGACTGTGGCATGGCAATCTGTGAACGTGAGCTGTCTGTGCTTGAACATCTGGTAGGAGTGAGGCATAGGCCATGTGGACGTAGGCCAGCTACACCACCTGGTGCAGGTCTACGTGAACGAGCTACCTCACATGCCCGCTCCCATAGTGCCGGTAGCAGCAGCAGTGCAGCTGATGCTGCACCAGGACACAGCAGGCCACGTGGACGTAGCACTGGATGGTCCCAGTGGGGACACAGTTCCAGTGGACATGTGTCATTGGACAGTACCCATTCTGTACCTCTGTCTGGTAGTGCCCGTGCAACCCCTGGCAGGCACAGGTCACGTGACTGTGGGCGGACACAGTAAGCTGTACATCCTGGTCTGTACAATCTGGAGCTGTCAATAATACCCCTGTAGGCCGGATACATGGCAGAACTGTGTGCACACATACACGCACACACCAGAAACATCTGTAGGGCACCAACACCCTCATGCATAATAACCACACATGTCCAAGTAGATCACAGGCCCTAACCCACACACATGATTTCATCCACTGGTGCAGCCTAGGCCCCTGGCAAACATTATCATCCTGTGTATATGATGATGCCTGTGCCGCATCCCTGTCATCCACACCATCGGTGCAGGGACATGCTCATATGGTCTGATGCACAGGGTGAACAGAATAGTGAGATAGTTGTATATTACAGTTGTTGTGTACTGTTGGCACGCAGCAGACATACCATGTAGTACAGGATTAGACTGCATTGTTTTATGTTCACAGTATGTGTCTTGGTAGCAACAGTCACAGCATGTTGGTAATGATGCCCTGCATCCCTCCTGAAGGTCTAATTGCATGCATCATTACGTAACAGTGTTTCCAGTTTCACATGTGTAAATGTGGAGTACTCACAAGCATGGATGGCATACCAGCTACCAGCATGCTATACGTAGCCTCTACCTCACTGTTAGAAAGGCTGACATTCCATAGATCTCTACACATCGACTGATCCAGGAGCATGTGAGCTGTGTACTAGGCTACAGTGGCTACAGATGGGACATCCATACCAGGTGACTTCACAGGTACAGCTACATGGTGCAGGGGGTTTACACAGCAGTCTAGCTGATGTCAAGGGTAGGGGCCAGTTGATAGCATGAGGACTCACTGTGTAGCAGTAAAACTGTCACATTACAGGATGTGAAAACATGAGGGTGTTGGTGCCCTACAGATGTTTCTGGTGTGTGCGTGTATACACAGTAACACGCCCACACTCACGGGGTCAACGACACTGCAACACACACTTGATAGTGTTGAGGTGATGACCCCTGCCTATGTGCTAATCACCATTACAGTACTGTGCACCCACATGACGCGACACACGAGAATGGACATGTACAGGTAGTCAGTAATGCGTAAGACTGACAGCATCAACAGGGTAGTAGATTGCATCACCTAGAGGGGTTAGGGGCCCTATCTGTTCTCAATGTTAGCATACATCCTCACTCCATGCACCAGACAGCCATACATACATACACATACACACACTGGAGTCCACATGTCATGCACATACAGATAGCTAACGTGTGTGATACACACACCACCCCTGCCTATGTCTTGCTGTCTACACAGCAGTATGTACAGATCTCTACAACAGTGTACAGGGGTGTGTAATAATTGGGATGTATTCCCCACCATACGTGGCATATATGGTCACACAGGCAAACACACATAGCAGTACTGTGAAACAAACACCTGCTATCTTCTGATACATCTGACAGACATGCAGCAGCATTGCCCGCATTACAATGTGTACCGACGCTACCTTCGGCAAGTGTGATGCTATATGCACATGGGAGGACTTAAGTGTTACAGGTGTCAACTGCTTTACAGTCAGTGACACCCTGACCGCTGTGTAGGTTGTATATCTTCACCTTCAATTACCGGAAACATAGCTTACTGTTTGCACGTTATGGTAGGACGGCTTGTGACACACCTGTGAGCTGTCTTCAGCAAACATCCATCTGCAAAGGTGGCCCACCACTTTATGTACACACATCCATCCATACCTGATGTACATCTTACCGTAATGTCAGTATTTCACCATATACAGGTGTCAATGATGGGACTGCATTGCAACTGCACGTTGTAGTCGGACACAGATAAACTGCAAACATCAGCTACTGCTCATGCATGGTAGCTGAATGCACACCACTACATGTACATGTGTATAGGTCCTACATTCCTGTCATGTAGCCATGTTTGTATGCATTGCAATTGGTGAACATGTGTGACATACATGACACATGGACTGTTGTATGCTATGATAGTTGTCATGGGTAACCAATACAGAGGGAATGTTAACTCAGTCAACATTGCTACCTTATGTACTGTTAACATTGAACAGCCATGGGCCTACCTTCCATGTGCATGCATGTAATCGCTGTAGCCATGTGTCTGCATGAAGGACAGCATTAGCTATGCTGTGTACATATGTGTTGTGTGTGTGTGGGGCATGTACATATCTACGGCAGTTACATGTATGTCACATCCAAACATGGGTGTGTTGCCTGGTGTACAGCAACAGTTATCTGTTGCAGCTGTTTAAGACCCAGGGCCCCTGTTATGTGTACAGCCGACCTGGTTATGAATAGTGGTATCAGTGCATTGCATAACACATGATGGAACCCTGTCAGTACATGGGTAGTCTGCACAGTTTCTGTAGAGCTAGGTACAGTCCACTGGTCATGAGTAACATGGTGTTGTACTAATGTATGGATGTGTGTTGCTGGTCCAAGGACACGGTGATGTGTGAGGGCTACATACTACAGTGCGGCATTTACCACTGTGATCTGCACCTGGCACATCTGTGATGGCTTTTGAGAGTGTACTGGTCAGTACATGTGAGTGGTCTTCATATACATGGGGACACTAACACCTGGAGCGGTCTGTAACGGTCTTATGGCCCACGTGTCTGTATCTGAGGTATACAGTGGTAGTGCTATTGTGCACAACTGAGCCTTATGCCAGGTGTTCCTCACTGCACAGATGTCAGTATTCCCCATTGCTGGATCTAGATTGGCAGCTATGATTATGAACGTTACACATCTAGCACTATTTAGCATACACATACAATGCAGTTGTCCTGTAGGTGTCAGGGTGTTTACCTGGTCTCAGGTTCTTTGTCTATGTATGGTACTACATGTGTGAAGTACCCACTCCAGCTAGGACAACACCACGGGTGGTATTAGTGTGCAAGGTTTAGATTGGTACAGCTAAGGTGATGGACAGCAGCAGACGTTGTGAAGACCGGTGTCAGACATATGTCGTACAGCATTCATGCTAACAATGATGACTATTGACAGACTGTGCCCTTCCCTGTTTAGAATCTGTGTGAATACAAGACAGCCCTTCGCTACTAAGTGTGTGAGCATGCCCAATACGCCATTGTGTAGATGGACACATAGTGCATTCCAGACTGACGTGTGCTTCTGTGTGAGCATGCCCAGTGACACCTTGTGTTGGTTGTGTGCCCCTGTGTATGGGCATGACCATTGTTATCCCCTATAGCGATAGTGGTAATCCAAGCATCAGATGGCCATACCCCACTTCAGGATGGATTTCTAAATTTAACACACTGGTTCACAGGTATGTACACCGCAACTGCCATCATCCATGTCGATGTCTGCATTCCTAGAAGGTCATATTGACTGTCTTGAAAGGTGTACTGTCTGTTGCACATCTCATATCTATGTAGTGTTGTACTAGTGCTCAGTAGATAGCCAGTTGTCCTGCTCACACCACTGCCGTGTGTTCATCTCCATCTGCCTTGGGACACCAATATGCTTTTAGACTGATCACACTCCATACAATCCCTATCTGTGTCTTTGCCTTTGCTGATAATGTCACCCACCTAGAAGTATGCCTCTGGGAGTGCTGTGATCCAGTAATCTCGGTAGCGCGTTCTGTAACTGTGTAATGCTGTAGTGTGATAAGGTAGTCAGGTCTATGTTCTAATCCCAGCCCTGCCATGTGTGCGTGTGTGTGTTTGTATCCAGCTGCCTGGGGACACAGTAATGTTTTTAGACAGCTCACTCTCCGTACAATCCCTATCGGCATCTTTGCCTTTGCTGATGATGTCACCCACCTAGAAGTATGCCTCTGGGAGTGTTGTGATCCAGTAATCTCGGTAGCGTGTTCTGTAACTGTGTAATGCTGCAGTGTGATAAGGCAGTCAGGTCTATGTTCTAATCCCAGCTCTGCCGTGTGTGTGTGTGTGTGTTTCCAGCTGCCTGGGGACACAGTAATGTTTTTAGACAGCTTTGCCAACACATACCCCATCTGCATGGCTTCCATGGTGGAAGGACAGTTACCGTGTGTTGGCTCGGGAACAGGGAACGTGGTGACTCTCTGGAGTGTTGTCTGTGGTGTGGTGGGCTGGATGTGCGGGCATATGACAGTGCTGCTCGTGGGAGGACCCTGGCATGCACCCTGCGTGGAAGCAGCTGGTCTGGGCCATGTTTCGGGCTGTAATGGCGGCGGCCCATGCTGGAATGGCAGAAAGAAGAAGGGCCAGAGGCTTCAGAGGGCTGCTATCTGTTGTTCAAACGAAAATATCCGAGGCATTGGCAAATGCTCAACAACAGATTGCTGGCGTTTTGGACAAGCGGTGGGTGACATGGTTGCAGAATCATTGACTGTGGCATGGCAATCATGTGAGCGTGAGCTGTCTGTGCTTGAACATCTGGTAGGAGGTGAGGCATAGGCCATAGTGGGCGTAGGCCAGCTACACCACCTGGTGCGGGTCTCGTCGAGCGACGCTACCTCACATGCCGGCTCCGCGCAGGTGCGGTAGCAGCAGCAGTGCGGCTGATGCTGCAGGGCTACCAGGACACAGCGAGCCGCGTGGACTGGATAACACTGGATGGTCCCAGTGGGGACACAGTTCCAGTGGTTTCACGTGTCATTGGACGGGCTACCCATTCTGTACCTCTGTCTGGTAGTGCCCGTGCACAGCCCCTGGCAGGAACTGGAGTCGCATTGACTGTGGAAGCGGGACACAGTAAGCTGTACATCCTGGTCTGTACAATCTGGAGCTGTCAATAATACCCTGTAGGCCGGATACATGCCAGCAGAACTGTGTGCACACATACTGCGCACACACCAGAAGGCATCTGTGGGGCACCAACTTACCCTCGTGCATAATAACCACACATGTCAAGTAGATCCTGGGCTAACCCACACATGATTTCATCCACTGGTGCAGCCTAGAGCCCTGGCAAACATTATCATCCTGTGTATATGATGATGCGCACTGTGCGCATCCCTGCAATCATCCACACCATCGGTGCAGAGACATATATCGCGGGTCTGATGCACAGGGTGAACAGAGGCATGGTGAGATAGTTGTATGGCCAATTGTTGTTGTGTACTGTTGGCGAAAGCAGACATACCATGTAATTACAGAGATGGAACTGCGTTTGTTTTATGTTCACGGTAATATTGATGTTGGTAGCAACAGTCACAGCATGTTGGTAATGATGCCCTGCATCCCTCCTGAAGAGGTCTAATTGCATGCATCATTAAGTAACAGTGTTTCCAGTTTCACGGCTGTCGCCAAATGTGGAGTACTCTGAAGCATGGATGGCATACCAGCTACCAGCATGCTATACGTAGCCTCTACCTCACTGTTAGAAAGGCGACATTCCATGAATCTCTACACATCGACTGATCAGGAGCATGTGAGGCTGTGTACTTAGGCTACGGTGATGACTGCAGATGGGACATCCATACCGGGTGACTTCACAGGGTACAGCTACGTAATTAGCGGTTTACACAGCGATACCAGCTGATGTCGGGGTAGGGAGCCAGTTGACCAGCAGCGAGGACTCACCTGTGTAGCAGTAAAACTGTCACGTACAGAGATGTGAAAACTTATGGGGTGTTGGTGCCCTACTGAATGTTTCTGGTGATAGCGTGTATACACGGTAACCGCATACATCACCAGTCAGCGACTTGCTGCAACATTTGCCAGTGGTGTTGAGGTGATGACCCACAACCTGTATTCTTAATCACCATTACAGTACTGTGCACCCATGGCGTAGTAGCGACACGAATGGACATGTACAGGTAGTCAGTAATGCGTGAATGACAGCATCAACAGGGGTAGTAGATTGCATCACCCTGGAGGTTAGGGGCCCTATCTGTTCTCAATGTTAGCATGCATCCTCACTCCATGCAGACAGCCATACATACATACATACACACACTGGAGTCCGCATGTCATGCACATACACGATAGCTAGCGATAACGTGTGTGATGCACACCACCTGCCTATCATCTTGCTGTCTACACAGCGGTATGCCGTACAGATCTACAACAGTGTACAGGGGTGTGTAATAGTGGGATGTAATTCCCCACCATGCGTGGCGCCTATATGGTTACACAGGCAAACACATAGCACGTGCTGTGAATGACAAACACCTGCTTTATCTTCTGATACATCATGTTGTACAGACGCCAGCAAAATGCAGCAGCATTGCCGCCCGGCCAAAGTGTGATGCTGCATGGGGCTTACAGTATTGGGAGGTGTCAACTGCTTTACAGTCAGTGACACCCTGACTGCTGTGTAGGTTGTATCTTCACCTTCAATTGGAGCTTATACGCTTACACTGTTTGCCGTTATGGTAGGGCGGCAGCTGACACACCTGTGACATATTCAGCAAACATCATCAAAATTATTACCACTGCTTATGTACACACATCCATCCATACCATTGATGCATCTTACCGTAATGTCATTATGTTCACCATATACGGGTGTCAAATGATGGGACTGCATTGCAACACCAGACTTTAATAGTCGGACACAGATAGAAGCTTCTGAAACATCAGCTACTGCTCATGCATGGTAGCTGAATGCACCACCACTACCATGTGTACATGTGTATAGGTCCTACATTCCTGTTCATGTAGCCATGTTTGTATGCATTACGAATTGGTGAACATGTGACGACACATGACACATGCCAGACTGTTGTATGCTATGATAGTTGTCGCTGGTAACCAATACAGAAGATAACTCAGTCAACTTGTGCTACCTTATGTGCTGTTAACATTGAACAGCCATGGGCCTACCTTCCATGTGCATGCATGCGCTATGGCCGCTGTAGCCATGTGTAATGCCATGAAGGACAGGCATTAGCTATGCTGTACATATGTGTTGTGTATTATTATTATTGGGGCATGTACATATCTCTGGCAATTACATGTATGTCACATCAAACATGGGTGTGTTGCCTGGTGTACCAGCAACAGTTATCTGTTGCAGCTGTTTAGAACCAGGGCCTGTTATGTGTACAGCCGACACTGGTTATGAATAATTAATTATCAGTGCATTGCATAACATGATGGAACCCTGTCAGTACAGCGGGTAGTCTGCACCAGTTTCTGTAGAGCTAGGTACAGTCCACTGGTCATGAGTAACGCATGGTGTTGTACTAATGTATGGATGTGTGCTGGTCCAGGACACGGTGATGTGTGAGGGCTACATGCTACAGTGCGGCATTTACCACTGTGATCTGCCTGTGGCAACATCTGTGATGGCTTTTGAAGTGTACTGGTCAGTACATGTGAGTGGTGACCTTCATTATACATGGGGACACTAACACCTGGAAGCCCGGTCTGTAACGATGGTATATTGCGATGTCTGTATCTGAGGTATACAGTGGTAGTGCTATTGTGCACAACTGAATATGCCAGGTGTTCCTCACTGCACAGATGTCAGTATTCCCCATTGCTGGATCTAGATTGGCAGCTATGATTATGAGCGTTACACATCTAGCACTGTTTAGCATACACACATACAATGCGGATTGTCCTGTGTAGGTGTCAGAAGGGTGTTTACCTGGTCTCAGGTTCTTTACATCTATGTATGTTTTACATGTGTGACAGTACCCTCCCAGCTAGAGACAACTTTCACCGAATTGATATTAATTGATACAAGGTTTAGAATTGGTGCAGCTAAGGTGATGGACAGCAGCAGGCGTTAGCTGTAGAAAGACCCGGTGTCAGAACGTATGTGGTACATTTGCATTCATGCTGCTAACAATGATGACTATTGACAGACTGTGCCTTCCTGTTTAGGGAATCTGGCAGTGAATACCAAGACAGCGCCTTAAGCTACTAGGTGTGTGAGCATGCCCAATACGCCATTGTGTAGATGGACACATAGTGCATTCAGACTGGCGTGTGCTACTGTGTGAGCCATGCTTGCCGTGACACCTTGTGTTGGTTGTAGCCCCTAATGTATGGGCATGACCATTGATGGCCTCTATAGCGATAGTGGTAATCAGCATCAGATGGCCGCCCCACTTCAGAGATGGATTTCTAAATTTAACACACTGGTTCACAGGTATGTACACATGGCTTCATATGTCCATGTCGATGTCCTGCATTCCTAGAAGGTCATATTGACATTGTCTTGAAAGGTGTACTGTGTCTGTTGCATCTCGTGTCTATGTAGTGTTGTACTGGTGCTCCAGTAGATAGCCAGTTGTCCTGCTGCACACCACTGCCCGTGTGTTCATCTCCATCTGCCTTGGGACACCAATATGCTTTTAGACTGATCACCTCCATACAATCCCTATCTGTGTCTTTGCCTTTGCTGATAATGTCACCCACCTAGAAGTATGCGCACTCTGGGAGTGCTGTGATCCAGTAATCACCGGTAGCGGCGTTCTGTAACTGTGTAATGCTGTAGTGTGATAAGGTAGTCAGGTCTATGTTCTAATCCCAGCCCTGCACCGTAGTAATGCGTGTGTGTTTGTATCCAGCTGCCTGGGGACACAGTAATGTTTTTAGACAGCTCACTCTCCGTACAATCCCTATAGGCATCTTTTGCCTTTGCAGCATTGATGTCACCCCACCTAGAAGTATGCCTCTGGGAGTGTTGTGATCCAGTAATCTCGGTAGCATGTTCGCAGCAACTGTGTAATGTGCTGCAGTGTGATAAGGCAGTCAGGTCTATGTTCCTAATCCCAGCTCTGCCGTGGCGTAATGTGTGTGTGTGTGTTCCAGCTGCCTGGGGACACAGTAATATTTTAGACAGCTCACTCTCTGTACACTCCCTATCGGCGTCTTTGCCTTTGCTGATGATGTCACCCACCTAGAAGTATGCCTCTGGGAGTGCTGTGATCCAGTAATCTCATTGGCGGCACAGCGTTCTGTTGCCTATATAGCGCGTAATGCTGTAGTGGTAGTGTGATAGAATAGACAGGTAGGTGCTCGATTCCAAGGCATGGCAGGTGTGTGTGTTTGACAGTCATACCCTATGCGTTGGTATCTGTGGGTGGCTAGCTTCAGGATGTGTTGAGTGTGTTTTGTTGCTTTCCTATAAGTGTCACAGCTTTCGCAGCATAATCGGCCAAGACACTGGGTTGTCAACTGCATACGATGCCAATAGGTCTGGTGAGTAAATGTCAGCAGCCCCTACTCTTACCCATAATACAGTCTGACCTGTATGGCGCAATGAAACACACTTGCCTTGATATGCTGTAACGCGCACTACATAATGCAGGTGGCACATGTAGTTTCCTTTTCATTCTTGTCTAATGCTTTGGTGTTATGTGGTCTGCTGTTGGGATATACATGCAATTTCTACGTATGTGTGTATATGTATATGTGTGTGTATGCATGTGTATATATATATATATATATCTATGTATATATGTATATATATAATATATATGATATATGTAAATATAGACAGACATAGATATATACATATATGTATGTGGACATTAGCACTATTGAATGTTTGTGCTTGATGATCTGTACGTGATCACCTCAAGTAATGTTATATCTGCTGCATGGGCGTGAGTGGTAAAACACATGTCGTCTGCAATGGTGTGCAGGGTCGGGCTTTCTGATAGCGTGTAAACTCTGGTTATTTTGTTGCTTTTGGAAGACCAAGGCACATCGAATCTCACGGTGATAGTAAGGCACCTTCGCTAACCAGTTGGTAATACGGATCTGGCGACAGTAAGCAGTGGTTATTAATTTGGAGGAGGGTCAGTATGGAGTCATATAACTATGCATTAGAAGACGCTATACTATGCAGATGAGGTTGACAATGAATCCCATTTATCTCCAGGGTGTGATGCAGATCCCTGGAGTGCTATGTGTGTAGATAGCCAGGTGCAGGGCTGGAATATAGATGAAGAAAGCATGGAGGGGGTCCAGGCATGCACAATGTCGTGCATTTGGAGACCTGTGCCTGTTATTGCTCCTGCCTTAGCATGCCTAAGCTAGGGGTGTGTCTATACCTGCCTGTGGTGACATTGGGAGGGACAAAAAGCAGTAGTGGGGTAGTCCAAGTTGAAACAGGCTGCACAAACCGGGGGATGATCCAGCACAATCAGCAGTTTACACTGGCCAGCCTGCACCAGAACACTCGGTAATGTGAGCAACCGCTTCGCCACTGGAAGTTTGCTTCACACTCTACACCACCGGTGTAGCAGTACATGAGGACATTTCACAACACAGTCCAACCCAAATGAGAAGGGCTGCAGCAGGCAACACAGACCAACATGTGTGCAGGAGGCTGAAGGCGGGCGAGGATGTGTATGCTGTCAAACAACCCTTAGTGGGGTGACATAAGACTTTACACAGACCCAGGGTGACTTACCAGGGGCTACATGAGCTGGGGATAGTGGGCGTATACCGGGTGGACAGAGACCTCCTACAGTGGCTTGACCTGTGCGGCCACACCTGACATCAAACGGGCGAGGAAACCCATCACAGTGGATACCACGATATGTGTTTGCCTAGGTATACTAGCCACAGGTACCTCCCAAAGCACAACTGGGGGATATCATTGGGATCTCACAGGCATCTGCATCCAGAGTATTGCACCAGTTCACAGACACCACATGTCAGCACATGCTGGTGAAACGTGCATGTCCTCAACAGCGCGTGATTAGTAGAACCAGACAATGTCATCTCTTCCACCACCACATGGCTGACTACCCTGGGGTACTGGGGTGCTATAGCCTGCCGCCTTTTATAAGCATCAAAGCACCACCGATTGGCGGGGTAGAGGCCTACATTATCTGCAGGGGCATACCCTCAACAGCACAGGCCATATGCGATGGCCAGGGCATTAAACTGAATGTGTGCTGTCTGCCCTGGAAGCTAGCGACAGATTCTGATATATGGCATCTGAAGCAGCTGTACCACACCTTTGCTAATATGGACATTCCTACAGTCTCTGAAGTGGTGGGATGCTGGGTAGCTTCACTGGGTCATGGCTGATGGCTTTTACCCATCAGCAATGCACACACACCTGAACAATCACACCATAATGAGAGGCAGATGCACAGGCAAGACATATAGTGAGCATGTGTTTGGGTTACTAAGGTCACAGTTACGGTATCTGGACACATCCGGTGGGGCCTGCAGTATTCACTAGCTACATGCACACAAAGTTGTTATGGTATTTGCTATGCTACACAATCTGATCCTGCAGTAACAGATTACAGCAGGAACAGCATGGGGCAGGGCCACACACAGCCCACCACCAATGCCAAGGCCTGTTACAGGGCACAGTGTGACTGGAGGAACTGCCTGAGCTGGGCCCAGCGGGTGAAAGGGCGTGCTGCAGCCAATGCCCTTGGCAAAGAAACAACACAAGGCATATGCGCTAGGCACGAGAATGCGTGCCAGAGTTTCACCCTCTCGGACTCGCGCACAGTACAATGGATGCCAAACATAACACTACCTGTGCGCTCAGCCATGTATGGGAAGTGCACTGTTATTGCATCAGACAGGCAGCCCTCGGCTTTACCGATCCTCGGGTCTGGAACGCCCCCAAAAGGCCAAGTCTATCGACCCTAACAACTGGCGGTTGTATTGCAATGTATGTTACCCGTTGCTATGGTATGGATGTGAGCATACAAAGAGAATTTGGTGGCCAAATGTTGGGGCAGCAGACAGTACACGTCCATGAGTAGCACCATAGCATCTCTGTAGCACATACTAGGAGTCACAATAGTAGCCAGTAGTACACAGGGTGTCCTAACCACTGCAGGGTTATGGGCTGAACATCATGTGTGTCCATACTTGCCCACAAGTTCCATACAGCTGGACAGGTGTAGACCAGCCTGAACAAATGACCTATACAATGGCCTCTGGATATGCGCAATGAATGACCCCAACCCACGGAACACACACGAACTGCAACAGGTCAGGCAGCAGTTGGATGTAGCAGGTTTATGAAAACTAGGACGTCCGACACCACTATGCTGGTAATTAAAGTTAGGATCTGACATACACTGGTATGCCTCCGACCAGCAATTTAGGTAGGTCCACACACTGACATTAAGTACCTGGCATACCAGTACAGTAGTGGCAAATGTGTACAACTGTCAGCTGTACCCCCCCTTCCAACGTACACATGTGGGGGAGTCATGTCGCCACCCCGGTGCTGTGCCGCAGAGACTATTGGTGCGGTTGGATGTCCCCCGCCGCTATGTAAGAAATGTGGCAACTGTCAATGCCGCATGACCATTGGCTACCCTGCAGACGCAGCATGCCACCGCAATGCGTTGTAGAATGCGGGAAGTCGACGCCACAAGTACTGACTATCTGGACATGTGACACATAAGTCCGGTTACGACCATACTTGGCATGCTCAAACACATGGCCAGACCAATGATGACAATGTCAGTGGACAACATGCGTGGCAACCAGTCCTCATACTGGGCATGCTCGCGCGCACTGAAAACACAGGGGCGGCCAGGTCTGCAAACACCAGTGGTCTGGCCATATCTGCCAATACATTGCTATACTGTTGGACTGACTGTGTGCTGTATGGTATGTGTGTGGTCTATTGTCTGTACATATGCCATGGTGTATGTGGTAATTCACATAGACTATGTCGCGAGGTATTACTTTACCAACCGCGTGCAAAGGACGGTTCTTTGCATTTGTGGACAGAGCGATGCCCAACGCTGGATACAGGTGGGTTAGGCACATTCCAGCAGGTGGGAGCAGTTGTGCATGGAGTTTCCATGGTGTTGCCAGCACTGCTGACCTCTGATTTACAGCTCATATATCCATTTGAACTCCACATTTCTTTTAACAATTGCACTACTGGCATACTGGTGAACAAACCGCCACCGCTCCATATATTTGTGCTTGACATTTGTCACTCACGCTGGGTGTAATGCGTCCCCATGTGTCGTGTTACAGCCGGACTACATGATTTACGGTGTCGGATAATGTCTAACCATTGGTGTGGGCATTCGACTGTCACGAGACTCGGCTGTCAGTAACGTCATATTATGTCACGTGACCTCTTACAATCTGCTCCCATCTGGCTGATACATGAGAACCGATACTCTGCAATGCTGACATGTGAATGTTATTTGGTTAACGCAGCTCTCTGCCCTTGCGGGTCATGCTGCCGCATACTATTCGCCGGTTTTCCACCTTTTGGGTGGACGGCGGGAGACTGTAGGGTAACACCTTTTCACTTTGCATGATTGATCCCTCATTAGGCATATGTGTCATGTGACAATACTCTAGCCATTGCAACTGTGTCTACCAATTGGGGACATTTTTATATTCTACGTGTCTATAATACTTGCGTATAGCAGTTTCTTGTGGCCAAAGCGCGTCGTGTGTTGCCTTGAGTAGCATAAACAATTGACTGCTGCTAGACTAGCTTTTGATTTGTGCTAATATGTATATTTCTCTGTACTATGGATGGCTGGCCAGGTATGTTCTTAACATGGTAAGTCTGGTCCAGCATTTCTACAGAGCAGGTCCCGCACTTTGGCCATTGCCAGAATGGTGGCAGCCCTATCAGAGACCTATATGTAAAAACTATCACATTTGGCAAAGGCAACACATACCCACAGCCAGTAGTAAACCCGACTACTTCACCAGTTTGCATCGTGCAGAGTTATTCTTGTAGCATTATAGTTGCTAATACTGTTTCCTATAACATGTAGCTGTTTCTGATACAACAAAAATAGCACACTGTGACACCACTACCGCCAATTTGCCATGACCTCCTTTCCGAACTCACAGGCCATGTTGCCATAATAACATTCATTTTGCAGGACACCACCGCTTTGCCCAGAGGTAGTGTGTGTGTGTCCCTCACAAAAGGTGAACAGGTGATAATCCCACATCCTGGCCATTAACTATCATCTACCTAAGGTTGGTCCCAGCCGAGGAAATATAAGCTTTCAAGTCACTAGCAGACCTCACACTTTCAATGGGGGAGAATGAACACTGTATCAGGGACACTGCATAACACCCTGAGGGACACACATTTAGATGATTGGTTCTATTAACCAGACACATTGACAGTCACAGAGCATAATAATGTATTCATTCACGTTTTGTCGGTAACATGCTGTTTATGACTCGCTACATCATTGCTTGTCAGTCATTACCTGTATTCACTACCCACCTGTCCACCTAATATCACTGAGTTCTGGAAGTGTTTAGTTGTACTTTGTTACATTCTGATTCATTAACTTATGGGCGTCCATGCTAATCGGGTACACCGCGGCACGTGATATGGTCCGTTCTATGTGTTTCCCCCCAATGGTTTTGCAGACTATCAGTAGATGGTATCTTCAGGTTTGGGAGGTATAGGCATCTGCTATGCCCGCATAGGAATATTAATGACTTCCACTGGGTGGAGCCTACTACATCTCTGAAAACCAGCACCTGCACACTTAATGGCCCGGCTATTGCGCCACCGCATGATTCACCTACCTGGCACCTCTACAGCACTCATGACAAAATACTTACTGTGAGGCACACAGCTGGGGTGCCAAGCACACCCTACACATTGCCCACTCTCTCCCGTCTTTCGGGACACATGTTGTAAAGTTTTGTCAACAGCCATGTGTTATTACACTTTTGCACAACCTACTGTTCCATGTACACCTACATCCTGCTCGCTATGCGATGACCGAGTTCACCACGCATTAAATGGGAGTGAATTTTTGGTGTCCATAAGGGACCCGTTAAACATGTTTTAAAGTGTAGACCCTTGCAGATCTCTCCCCATGGTACTTTCCTGCCAGTGTTTTGGACAGCAACTTGATGTATTTATCTTTATTGCCTGTCTGTATGTCTGACCGGCTAACTGGGAGGTGTGGGGAGAGTAAGCGTTGTTTATTGGAGCCTCCCAGTAACTTATATGCCGGTCTGAACATATGCTACCACTTAATTGCTGTAAAAGTAACCTAGTTATGTACACGCGTATATCTACAATGACATATATATTTGTTTTGTGTGTATGTGTATATATCAATAACTGTTGTATGTGTGCATATATATATATATATATATATATATATATATATATATATATACATCTGTGTGTCCGTTAACCAATATATTTCCTGGACATACCCCGTTAACCAATATATTTCCTGGACATGCCCTTACACATGCGTGTGGGTTTTATCTCTGCTTCAACAGCATACTATTGCCTTAGTCATTATGACACCAACACTTCACTCCGGTTAACTTGTAATCAGTATACAGCACGTTATAAAGTGGACAGATGTCACACGTTTTTCATGTCTGGAGTACCGCTGATGTGTGATGCAATAGCATCATTTGACCTATTTCTCGTCTGCACAGCCTATTATTCCTGCTACTGTATTTGTTTCTGTGCATATTCATACTATTTATGTTAATAAATGGAGTGCTTGTGTTACAGAGAATGTACGTCAACATATTGATGTCTGCATGTAGTTGTGTCCTTTGGGCGCTTTTTCCTGGTTTGGGGTAAGCCACAGCACAACTCCAGTCTGCTAATGGTTGGCAGAATGGGTTTAGGTTTTATGTGCCGAGGCTGCCAGCCTAGCTGCCCTGACCTCCAACGACCAGTGATTAAGCGCCCATTCA